>NW_027266291.1:2400000-3000000 GCF_022045235.1 Haliotis cracherodii | reverse complement strand
GAGAGCTATTCTAAAAAGCATTTGTTTCAGAATAAAAATCTTTGGTGTGTGGATGCATTCTTACATGGTCGACCCTCATAAAAAAAAATTGGCGCAACTGCATCAAAAATAATGACTTGAGGCCGAACTATAAATACATCAGCGATTCAAACTTTTTCACATTCATGACTTTTACGCCATTAGAGCTATTCTCAAAAGTATTTGTTTCAGAACAAAAATCTTTGGTGTGTGGATGCATTCTTACATGGTCGACCCTCATGAAAAAAATTGGCGCAACTGCATCAAAAATCATGACTTGATGTCGAACTATAAATACATCAGCGATTTGAACATTATTAAATGCATGACTTTTACACCATGAGAGCTATTCTCAAAAGCATTTGTTTCAGAATAAAAATCTTTGGTGTGTGGATGCATTCTTACATGGTCGACCCTCATGAAAAAAATTGGCGCAACTGCATAAAAAATAGTGACTTTATGTCGAACTATAAATACATCAGCGATTCGAACTTTTTAACATGCATGACATTATCACAAGCACGACTTTTACACCATGAGAGCTATTTTCAAAAGTATTAGTTTCAGAATAAAAATCTGTGGTGTGTGGATGCATTCTTACATGGTCGACCCTCATGAAGAAAATTGGGGCAACTGCATCAAAAATAATGACTTGAGGCCAAACTATAAATACATCAGCGATTTGAACATTATCACATGCATGACATTATCACACGCACGACTTTTACACCATGAATGCTATTCTCAAAAGTCTTAGTTTCAGAATAAAAATCTTTGGTGTGTGGATGCATTCTTACATGGTCGACCCTCATGAAAAAAATTGGCGCAACTGCATCAAAAATAATGACTTGAGGCCGAACTATAAATACATCAGCGATTCAAACTTTTTCACATTCATGACTTTTACGCCATTAGAGCTATTCTCAAAAGTATTAGTTTCAGAATAAAAATCTTTGGTGTGTGGATGCATTCTTACATGGTCGACCCTAATGAAAAAAATTGGCGGAACTGCATCAAAAATCATGACTTGAGGCCGAACTATAAATACATCAGCGATTTGAACATTATCACATGCATGACTTTTACACCATGAGAGCTATTCTCAAAAGTATTTGTTTCAGAATAAAAATCTTTGGTGTGTGGATGCATTCTTACATGGTCGACCCTCATGAAAAAAATTGGCGCAACTGCATCAAAAATCATGACTTGAGGCCGAACTATAAATACATCAGCGATTCAAACTTTTTCACATTCATGACTTTTACGCCATTAGAGCTATTCTCAAAAGTATTAGTTTCAGAATAAAAATCTTTGGTGTGTGGATGCATTCTTACATGGTCGACCCTCATAAAAAAAATTGGCGCAACTGCATCAAAAATAATGACTTGAGGCCGAACTATAAATACATCAGCGATTTGAACATTATCACATGCATGACTTTTACACCATGAGAGCTATTCTAAAAAGCATTTGTTTCAGAATAAAAATCTTTGGTGTGTGGATGCATTCTTACATGGTCGACCCTCATAAAAAAAATTGACGCAACTGCATCAAAAATAATGACTTGAGGCCGAACTATAAATACATCAGCGATTCAAAATTTTTCACATTCATGACTTTTACGCCATCAGAGCTATTCTCAAAAGTATTTCTTTCAGAATAAAAATCTTTGGTGTGTGGATGCATTCTTACATGGTCGACCCTCATGAAAAAAATTGGCGCAACTGCATCAAAAATCATCACTTGATGTCGAACTATAAATACATCAGCGATTTGAACATTATCACATGCATGACTTTTACGCCATGAGAGCTATTCTCAAAAGTGTTAGTTTCAGAATAAAAATCTTTGGTGTGTGGATGCATTCTTACATGGTCGACCCTCATGAAAAAAATTGGAGCAACTGCATAAAAAAAAATGACTTTATGTCGAACTATAAATACATCAGCGATTCGAACTTTTTCACATGCATGACATTATCACAAGCACGACTTTTACACCATGAGAGCTATTCTCAAAAGTATTAGTTTCAGAATAAAAATCTTTGGTGTGTGGATGCATTCTTACATGGTCGACCCTCATCAAAAAGATTGGCGCAACTGCATCAAAAATAATGACTTGAGGCCGAACTATAAATACATCAGCGATTTGAACATTATCACATGCATGACTTTTACACCATGAGAGCTATTCTAAAAAACATTTGTTTCAGAATAAAAATCTTTGGTGTGTGGATGCATTCTTACATGGTCGACCCTCATAAAAAAAATTTGGCGCAACTGCATCAAAAATAATGACTTGAGGCCGAACTATAAATACATCAGCGATTCAAACTTTTTCACATTCATGACTTTTACGCCATTAGAGCTATTCTCAAAAGTATTTGTTTCAGAATAAAAATCTTTGGTGCGTGGATGCATTCTTACATGGTCGACCCTCATAAAAAAAATTGGCGCAACTGCATCAAAAATAATGACTTGAGGCCGAACTATAAATACATCAGCGATTTGAACATTATCACATGCATGACTTTTACACCATGAGAGCTATTCTAAAAAGCATTTGTTTCAGAATAAAAATCTTTGGTGTGTGGATGCATTCTTACATGGTCGACCCTCATAAAAAAAAATTGGCGCAACTGCATCAAAAATAATGACTTGAGGCCGAACTATAAATACATCAGCGATTCAAACTTTTTCACATTCATGACTTTTACGCCATTAGAGCTATTCTCAAAAGTATTTGTTTCAGAACAAAAATCTTTGGTGTGTGGATGCATTCTTACATGGTTGACCCTCATGAAAAAAATTGGCGCAACTGCATCAAAAATCATGACTTGATGTCGAACTATAAATACATCAGCGATTTGAACATTATTAAATGCATGACTTTTACACCATGAGAGCTATTCTCAAAAGCATTTGTTTCAGAATAAAAATCTTTGGTGTGTGGATGCATTCTTACATGGTCGACCCTCATGAAAAAAATTGGCGCAACTGCATAAAAAATAATGACTTTATGTCGAACTATAAATACATCAGCGATTCGAACTTTTTAACATGCATGACATTATCACAAGCACGACTTTTACACCATGAGAGCTATTTTCAAAAGTATTAGTTTCAGAATAAAAATCTTTGGTGTGTGGATGCATTCTTACATGGTCGACCCTCATGAAGAAAATTGGCGCAACTGCATCAAAAATAATGACTTGAGGCCAAACTATAAATACATCAGCGATTTGAACATTATCACATGCATGACATTATCACACGCACGACTTTTACACCATGAATGCTATTCTCAAAAGTCTTAGTTTCAGAATAAAAATCTTTGGTGTGTGGATGCATTCTTACATGGTCGACCCTCATGAAAAAAATTGGCGCAACTGCATCAAAAATAATGACTTGAGGCCGAACTATAAATACATCAGCGATTCAAACTTTTTCACATTCATGACTTTTACGCCATTAGAGCTATTCTCAAAAGTATTAGTTTCAGAATAAAAATCTTTGGTGTGTGGATGCATTCTTACATGGTCGACCCTAATGAAAAAAATTGGCGGAACTGCATCAAAAATCATGACTTGAGGCCGAACTATAAATACATCAGCGATTTGAACATTATCACATGCATGACTTTTACACCATGAGAGCTATTCTCAAAAGTATTTGTTTCAGAATAAAAATCTTTGGTGTGTGGATGCATTCTTACATGGTCGACCCTCATGTAAAGAATTGGCGCAACTGCATCAAAAATCATGACTTGAGGCCGAACTATAAATACATCAGCGATTCAAACTTTTTCACATTCATGACTTTTACGCCATTAGAGCTATTCTCAAAAGTATTAGTTTCAGAATAAAAATCTTTGGTGTGTGGATGCATTCTTACATGGTCGACCCTCATAAAAAAAATTGGCGCAACTGCATCAAAAATAATGACTTGAGGCCGAACTATAAATACATCAGCGATTTGAACATTATCACATGCATGACTTTTACACCATGAGAGCTATTCTAAAAAGCATTTGTTTCAGAATAAAAATCTTTGGTGTGTGGATGCATTCTTACATGGTCGACCCTCATGAAAAAAATTGGCGCAACTGCATCAAAAATAATGACTTGAGGCCGAACTATAAATACATCAGCGATTCAAACTTTTTCACATTCATGACTTTTACGCCATTAGAGCTATTCTCAAAAGTATTAGTTTCAGAACAAAAATCTTTGGTGTGTAAATGCATTCTTACATGGTCGACCCTCATGAAAAAAATTGGCGCAACTGCATCAAAAATAATGACTTGAGGCCGAACTATAAATACATCAGCGATTTGAACATTATCACATGCATGACTTTTACGCCATGAGAGCTATTCTCAAAAGTATTAGTTTCAGAATAAAAATCTTTGGTGTGTGGATGCATTCTTACATGGTCGACCCTCATGAAAAAAATTGGCGCAACTGCATCAAAAATAATGACTTTATGTCGAACTATAAATACATCAGCGATTCGAACTTTTTCACATGCATGACATTATCACAAGCACGACTTTTACACCATGAGAGCTATTCTCAAAAGTATTAGTTTTAGAATAAAAATCTTTGGTGTGTGGATGCATTCTGACATGGTCGACCCTCATGAAAAAAATTGGCGAAACTGCATAAAAAATAATGACTTGAGGCCGAACTATAAATACATCATCGATTTGAACATTATCACATGCATGACTTTTACGCCATGAGAGCTATTCTCAAAAGTATTAGTTTCAGAATAAAAATCTTTGGTGTGTGGATGCATTCTTACATGGTCGACCCTCATGAAGAAAATTGGCGGAACTGCATCAAAAATAATGACTTGAGGCCGAACTATAAATACATCAGCGATTCAAACTTTTTCACATTCATGACTTTTACGCCATTAGAGCTATTCTCAAAAGTATTAGTTTCAGAATAAAAATCTTTGGTGTGTGGATGCATTCTTACATGGTCGACCCTCATAAAAAAAATTGGCGCAACTGCATCAAAAATAATGACTTGAGGCCGAACTATAAATACATCAGCGATTCAAACTTTTTCACATTCATGACTTTTACGCCATTAGAGCTATTCTCAAAAGTATTTGTTTCAGAATAAAAATCTTTGGTGTGTGGATGCATTCTTACATGGTCGACCCTCATAAAAAAAATTGGCGCAACTGCATCAAAAATAATGACTTGAGGCCGAACTATAAATACATCAGCGATTTAAACATTATCACATGCATGACTTTTACACCATGAGAGCTATTCTAAAAAGCATTTGTTTCAGAATAAAAATCTTTGGTGTGTGGATGCATTCTTACATGGTCGACCCTCATAAAAAAAAATTGGCGCAACTGCATCAAAAATAATGACTTGAGGCCGAACTATAAATACATCAGCGATTCAAACTTTTTCACATTCATGACTTTTACGCCATTAGAGCTATTCTCAAAAGTATTTGTTTCAGAACAAAAATCTTTGGTGTGTGGATGCATTCTTACATGGTCGACCCTCGTGAAAAAAATTGGCGCAACTGCATGAAAAATCATGACTTGATGTCGAACTATAAATACATCAGCGATTTGAACATTATCAAATGCATGACTTTTACACCATGAGAGCTATTCTCAAAAGCATTTGTTTCAGAATAAAAATCTTTGGTGTGTGGATGCATTCTTACATGGTCGACCCTCATGAAAAAAATTGGCGCAACTGCATCAAAAATCATGACTTGAGGCCGAACTATAAATACATCAGCGATTCGAACATTATCACATGCATGACTTTTACACCATGAGAGCTATTCTCGAAAGTCTTAGTTTCAGAATAAAAATCTTTGGTGTGTGGATGCATTCTTACATGGTCGACCCTCATAAAAAAAATTGACGCAACTGCATCAAAAATAATGACTTGAGGCCGAACTATAAATACATCAGCGATTCAAAATTTTTCAAATTCATGACTTTTACGGCATCAGAGCTATTCTCAAAAGTATTTGTTTCAGAATAAAAATCTTTGGTGTGTGGATGCATTCTTACATGGTCGACCCTCATGAAAAAAATTGGCGCAACTGCATCAAAAATCATCACTTGATGTCGAACTATAAATACATCAGCGATTTGAACATTATCACATGCATGACTTTTACGCCATGAGAGCTATTCTCAAAAGTGTTAGTTTCAGAATAAAAATCTTTGGTGTGTGGATGCATTCTTACATGGTCGACCCTCATGAAAAAAATTGGCGCAACTGCATAAAAAAAAATGACTTTATGTCGAACTATAAATACATCAGCGATTCGAACTTTTTCACATGCATGACATTATCACAAGCACGACTTTTACACCATGAGAGCTATTCTCAAAAGTATTAGTTTCAGAATAAAAATCTTTGGTGTGTGGATGCATTCTTACATGGTCGACCCTCATGAAAAAGATTGGCGCAACTGCATCAAAAATAATGACTTGAGGCCGAACTATAAATACATCAGCGATTTGAACATTATCACATGCATGACTTTTACACCATGAGAGCTATTCTAAAAAGCATTTGTTTCAGAATAAAAATCTTTGGTGTGTGGATGCATTCTTACATGGTCGACCCTCATAAAATTTTTTTGGCGCAACTGCATCAAAAATAATGACTTGAGGCCGAACTATAAATACATCAGCGATTCAAACTTTTTCACATTCATGACTTTTACGCCATTAGAGCTATTCTCAAAAGTATTTGTTTCAGAATAAAAATCTTTGGTGCGTGGATGCATTCTTACATGGTCGACCCTCATAAAAAAAATTGGCGCAACTGCATCAAAAATAATGACTTGAGGCCGAACTATAAATACATCAGCGATTTGAACATTATCACATGCATGACTTTTACACCATGAGAGCTATTCTAAAAAGCATTTGTTTCAGAATAAAAATCTTTGGTGTGTGGATGCATTCTTACATGGTCGACCCTCATAAAAAAAAATTGGCGCAACTGCATCAAAAATAATGAGTTGAGGCCGAACTATAAATACATCAGCGATTCAAACTTTTTCACATTCATGACTTTTACGCCATTAGAGCTATTCTCAAAAGTATTTGTTTCAGAACAAAAATCTTTGGTGTGTGGATGCATTCTTACATGGTCGACCCTCATAAAAAAAAATTGGCGCAACTGCATCAAAAATAATGACTTGAGGCCGAACTATAAATACATCAGCGATTCAAACTTTTTCACATTCATGACTTTTACGCCATTAGAGCTATTCTCAAAAGTATTTGTTTCAGAATAAAAATCTTTGGTGCGTGGATGCATTCTTACATGGTCGACCCTCATAAAAAAAATTGGCGCAACTGCATCAAAAATAAATACATCAGCGATTTGAACATTATCACATGCATGACTTTTACACCATGAGAGCTATTCTAAAAAGCATTTGTTTCAGAACAAAAATCTTTGGTGTGTGGATGCATTCTTACATGGTCGACCCTCATAAAAAAAAATTGGCGCAACTGCATCAAAAATAATGACATGAGGCCGAACTATAAATACATCAGCGATTCAAACTTTTTCACATTCATGACTTTTACGCCATTAGAGCTATTCTCAAAAGTATTTGTTTCAGAACAAAAATCTTTGGTGTGTGGATGCATTCTTACATGGTTGACCCTCATGAAAAAAATTGGCGCAACTGCATCAAAAATCATGACTTGATGTCGAACTATAAATACATCAGCGATTTGAACATTATTAAATGCATGACTTTTACACCATGAGAGCTATTCTCAAAAGCATTTGTTTCAGAATAAAAATCTTTGGTGTGTGGATGCATTCTTACATGGTCGACCCTCATGAAAAAAATTGGCGCAACTGCATAAAAAATAATGACTTTATGTCGAACTATAAATACATCAGCGATTCGAACTTTTTAACATGCATGACATTATCACAAGCACGACTTTTACACCATGAGAGCTATTTTCAAAAGTATTAGTTTCAGAATAAAAATCTTTGGTGTGTGGATGCATTCTTACATGGTCGACCCTCATGAAGAAAATTGGCGCAACTGCATCAAAAATAATGACTTGAGGCCAAACTATAAATACATCAGCGATTTGAACATTATCACATGCATGACATTATCACACGCACGACTTTTACACCATGAATGCTATTCTCAAAAGTCTTAGTTTCAGAATAAAAATCTTTGGTGTGTGGATGCATTCTTACATGGTCGACCCTCATGAAAAAAATTGGCGCAACTGCATCAAAAATAATGACTTGAGGCCGAACTATAAATACATCAGCGATTCAAACTTTTTCACATTCATGACTTTTACGCCATTAGAGCTATTCTCAAAAGTATTAGTTTCAGAATAAAAATCTTTGGTGTGTGGATGCATTCTTACATGGTCGACCCTAATGAAAAAAATTGGCGGAACTGCATCAAAAATCATGACTTGAGGCCGAACTATAAATACATCAGCGATTTGAACATTATCACATGCATGACTTTTACACCATGAGAGCTATTCTCAAAAGTATTTGTTTCAGAATAAAAATCTTTGGTGTGTGGATGCATTCTTACATGGTCGACCCTCATAAAAAAAATTGGCGCAACTGCATCAAAAATAATGACTTGAGGCCGAACTATAAATACATCATCGATTCAAACTTTTTGACATTCATGACTTTTACGCCATTAGAGCTATTCTCAAAAGCATTTGTTTCAGAATAAAAATCTTTGGTGTGTGGATGCATTCTTACATGGTCGACCCTCATAAAAAAAATTGGCGCAACTGCATCAAAAATAATGACTTTACGCCGAGCTATAAATACATCAGCGATTTAAACATTATCACATGCATGACTTTTACACCATGAGAGCTATTCTAAAAAGCATTTGTTTCAGAACAAAAATCTTTGGTGTGTGGATGCATTCTTACATGGTCGACCCTCATAAAAAAAAATTGGCGCAACTGTATAAAAAATAATGACTTGAGGCCGAACTATAAATACATAAGCGATTCAAACTTTTTCACATTCATGACTTTTACGCCATTAGAGCTATTCTCAAAAGCATTTGTTTCAGAACAAAAATCTTTGGTGTGTGGATGCATTCTTACATGGTCGACCCTCGTGAAAAAAATTGGCGCAACTGCATGAAAAATCATGACTTGATGTCGAACTATAAATACATCAGCGATTTGAACATTATCAAATGCATGACTTTTACACCATGAGAGCTATTCTCAAAAGCATTTGTTTCAGAATAAAAATCTTTGGTGTGTGGATGCATTCTTACATGGTCGACCCTCATGAAAAAAATTGGCGCAACTGCATCAAAAATCATGACTTGAGGCCGAACTATAAATACATCAGCGATTTGAACATTATCACATGCATGACTTTTACACCATGAGAGCTATTCTCGAAAGTCTTAGTTTCAGAATAAAAATCTTTGGTGTGTGGATGCATTCTTACATGGTCGACCCTCATAAAAAAAATTGACGCAACTGCATCAAAAATAATGACTTGAGGCCGAACTATAAATACATCAGCGATTCAAAATTTTTCACATTCATGACTTTTACGCCATCAGAGCTATTCTCAAAAGTATTTGTTTCAGAATAAAAATCTTTGGTGTGTGGATGCATTCTTACATGGTCGACCCTCATGAAAAAAATTGGCGCAACTGCATCAAAAATCATCACTTGATGTCGAACTATAAATACATCAGCGATTTGAACATTATCACATGCATGACTTTTACGCCATGAGAGCTATTCTCAAAAGTGTTAGTTTCAGAATAAAAATCTTTGGTGTGTGGATGCATTCTTACATGGTCGACCCTCATGAAAAAAATTGGAGCAACTGCATCAAAAAAAATGACTTTATGTCGAACTATAAATACATCAGCGATTCGAACTTTTTCACATGCATGACTTTTACGCCATGAGAGCTATTCTCAAAAGTGTTAGTTTCAGAATAAAAATCTTTGGTGTGTGGATGCATTCTTACATGGTCGACCCTCATGAAAAAGATTGGCGCAACTGCATCAAAAATAATGACTTGAGGCCGAACTATAAATACATCAGCGATTTGAACATTATCACATGCATGACTTTTACACCATGAGAGCTATTCTAAAAAACATTTGTTTCAGAATAAAAATCTTTGGTGTGTGGATGCATTCTTACATGGTCGACCCTCATAAAAAAAATTTGGCGCAACTGCATCAAAAATAATGACTTGAGGCCGAACTATAAATACATCAGCGATTCAAACTTTTTCACATTCATGACTTTTACGCCATTAGAGCTATTCTCAAAAGTATTTGTTTCAGAATAAAAATCTTTGGTGTGTGGATGCATTCTTACATGGTCGACCCTCATAAAAAAAATTGGCGCAACTGCATCAAAAATAATGACTTGAGGCCGAACTATAAATACATCAGCGATTTGAACATTATCACATGCATGACTTTTACACCATGAGAGCTATTCTAAAAAGCATTTGTTTCAGAATAAAAATCTTTGGTGTGTGGATGCATTCTTACATGGTCGACCCTCATAAAAAAAAATTGGCGCAACTGCATCAAAAATAATGACTTGAGGCCGAACTATAAATACATCAGCGATTCAAACTTTTTCACATTCATGACTTTTACGCCATTAGAGCTATTCTCAAAAGTATTTGTTTCAGAACAAAAATCTTTGGTGTGTGGATGCATTCTTACATGGTTGACCCTCATGAAAACAATTGGCGCAACTGCATCAAAAATCATGACTTGATGTCGAACTATAAATACATCAGCGATTTGAACATTATTAAATGCATGACTTTTACACCATGAGAGCTATTCTCAAAAGCATTTGTTTCAGAATAAAAATCTTTGGTGTGTGGATGCATTCTTACATGGTCGACCCTCATAAAAAAAATTGGCGCAACTGCATCAAAAATAATGACTTTATGTCGAACTATAAATACATCAGCGATTCGAACTTTTTAACATGCATGACATTATCACAAGCACGACTTTTACACCATGAGAGCTATTTTCAAAAGTATTAGTTTCAGAATAAAAATCTTTGGTGTGTGGATGCATTCTTACATGGTCGACCCTCATGAAGAAAATTGGCGCAACTGCATCAAAAATAATGACTTGAGGCCAAACTATAAATACATCAGCGATTTGAACATTATCACATGCATGACATTATCACACGCACGACTTTTACACCATGAATGCTATTCTCAAAAGTATTAGTTTCAGAATAAAAATCTTTGGTGTGTGGATGCATTCTTACATGGTCGACCCTCATGAAAAAAATTGGCGCAACTGCATCAAAAATAATGACTTGAGGCCGAACTATAAATACATCAGCGATTCAAACTTTTTCACATTCATGACTTTTACGCCATTAGAGCTATTCTCAAAAGTATTAGTTTCAGAATAAAAATCTTTGGTGTGTGGATGCATTCTTACATGGTCGACCCTAATGAAAAAAATTGGCGGAACTGCATCAAAAATCATGACTTGAGGCCGAACTATAAATACATCAGCGATTTGAACATTATCACATGCATGACTTTTACACCATGAGAGCTATTCTCAAAAGTATTTGTTTCAGAATAAAAATCTTTGGTGTGTGGATGCATTCTTACATGGTCGACCCTCATGAAAAAAATTGGCGCAACTGCATCAAAAATCATGACTTGAGGCCGAACTATAAATACATCAGCGATTCAAACTTTTTCACATTCATGACTTTTACGCAATTAGAGCTATTCTCAAAAGTATTAGTTTCAGAATAAAAATCTTTGGTGTGTGGATGCATTCTTACATGGTCGACCCTCATAAAAAAAATTGGCGCAACTGCATCAAAAATAATGACTTGAGGCCGAACTATAAATACATCAGCGATTTGAACATTATCACATGCATGACTTTTACACCATGAGAGCTATTCTCAAAAGCATTTGTTTCAGAATAAAAATCTTTGGTGTGTGGATGCATTCTTACATGGTCGACCCTCATGAAAAAAATTGGCGCAACTGCATGAAAAATAATGACTTGAGGCCGAACTATAAATACATCAGCGATTCAAACTTTTTAACATTCATGACTTTTACGCCATTAGAGCTATTCTCAAAAGTATTAGTTTCAGAACAAAAATCTTTGGTGTGTGGATGCATTCCTACATGGTCGACCCTCATGAAAAAAATTGGCGCAACTGCATCAAAAATCATGACTTGAGGCCGAACTATAGATACATCAGCGATTTGAACATTATCACATGCATGACTTTTACACCATGAGAGCTATTCTCGAAAGTCTTAGTTTCAGAATAAAAATCTTTGGTGTATGGATGCATTCTTACATGGTCGACCCTCATAAAAAAAATGGCGCAACTGCATCAAAAAAAATGACTTGAGGCCGAACTATAAATACATCAGCGATTCAAACTTTTTCACATTCATGACTTTTACGCCATCAGAGCTATTCTCAAAAGTATTTGTTTCAGAATAAAAATCTTTGGTGTGTGGATGCATTCTTACATGGTCGACCCTCATGAAAAAAATTGGCGCAACTGCATCAAAAATCATGACTTGAGGCCGAACTATAAATACATCAGCGATTTGAACATTATCACATGCATGACATTATCACACGCACGACTTTTACACCATGAATGCTATTCTCAAAAGTCTTAGTTTCAGAATAAAAATCTTTGGTGTATGGATGCATTCTTACATGGTCGACCCTCATGAAAAAAAATGGCGCAACTGCATCAAAAAAAATGACTTGAGGCCGAACTATAAATACATCAGCGATTCAAACTTTTTCACATTCATGACTTTTACGCCATCAGAGCTATTCTCAAAAGTATTAGTTTCAGAATAAAAATCTTTGGTGTGTGGATGCATTCTTACATGGTCGACCCTCATGAAAAAAATTGGCGCAACTGCATCAAAAATCATCACTTGATGTCGAACTATAAATACATCAGCGATTTGAACATTATCACATGCATGACTTTTACGCCATGAGAGCTATTCTCAAAAGTGTTAGTTTCAGAATAAAAATCTTTGGTGTGTGGATGCATTCTTACATGGTCGACCCTCATGAAAAAAATTGGAGCAACTGCATCAAAAATAATGACTTTATGTCGAACTATAAATACATCAGCGATTCGAACTTTTTCACATGCATGACATTATCACAAGCACGACTTTTACACCATGAGAGCTATTCTCAAAAGTATTAGTTTCAGAATAAAAATCTTTGGTGTGTGGATGCATTCTTACATGGTCGACCCTCATGAAAAAGATTGGCGCAACTGCATCAAAAATAATGACTTGAGGCCGAACTATAAATACATCAGCGATTTGAACATTATCACATGCATGACTTTTACACCATGAGAGCTATTCTAAAAAGCATTTGTTTCAGAATAAAAATCTTTGGTGTGTGGATGCATTCTTACATGGTCGACCCTCATAAAAAAAATTGGCGCAACTGCATCAAAAATAATGACTTGAGGCCGAACTATAAATACATCAGCGATTCAAACTTTTTCACATTCATGACTTTTACGCCATTAGAGCTATTCTCAAAAGTATTAGTTTCAGAAAAAAAATCTTTGGTGTGTGGATGCATTCTTACATGGTCGACCCTCGTGAAAAAAATTGGAGCAACTGCATGAAAAATAATGACTTGATGTCGAACTATAAATACATCAGCGATTTGAACATTATCAAATGCATGACTTTTACACCATGAGAGCTATTCTCAAAAGCATTTGTTTCAGAATAAAAATCTTTGGTGTGTGGATGCATTCTTACATGGTCGACCCTCATGAAAAAAATTGGCGCAACTGCATCAAAAATCATGACTTGAGGCCGAACTATAAATACATCAGCGATTTGAACATTATCACATGCATGACTTTTACACCATGAGAGCTATTCTCGAAAGTCTTAGTTTCAGAATAAAAATCTTTGGTGTATGGATGCATTCTTACATGGTCGACCCTCATAAAAAAAATTGGCGCAACTGCATCAAAAATCATGACTTGAGGCCGAACTATAAATACATCAGCGATTTGAACATTATCACATGCATGACTTTTACACCATGAGAGCTATTCTCGAAAGTCTTAGTTTCAGAATAAAAATCTTTGGTGTATGGATGCATTCTTACATGGTCGACCCTCATAAAAAAAATTGGCGCAACTGCATCAAAAATAATGACTTGAGGCCGAACTATAAATACATCAGCGATTCAAACTTTTTCACATTCATGACTTTTACGCCATGAGAGCTATTCTCAAAAGTATTTGTTTCAGAATAAAAATCTTTGGTGTGTGGATGCATTCTTACATGGTCGACCCTCATGAAAAAAATTGGCGCAACTGCATCAAAAATCATCACTTGATGTCGAACTATAAATACATCAGCGATTTGAACATTATCACATGCATGACTTTTACGCCATGAGAGCTATTCTCAAAAGTGTTAGTTTCAGAATAAAAAACTTTGGTGTGTGGATGCATTCTTACATGGTCGACCCTCATGAAAAAAATTGGAGCAACTGCATCAAAAATAATGACTTTATGTCGAACTATAAATACATCAGCGATTCGAATTTTTTCACATGCATGACATTATCACAAGCACGACTTTTACACCATGAGAGCTATTCTCAAAAGTATTAGTTCCAGAATAAAAATCTTTGGTGAGTGGATGCATTCTTACATGGTCGACCCTCATGAAAAAGATTGGCGCAACTGCATCAAAAATAATGACTTGAGGCCGAACTATAAATACATCAGCGATTTGAACATTATCACATGCATGACTTTTACACCATGAGAGCTATTCTAAAAAACATTTGTTTCATAATAAAAATCTTTGGTGTGTGGATGCATTCTTACATGGTCGACCCTCATAAAAAAAATTTGGCGCAACTGCATCAAAAATAATGACTTGAGGCCGAACTATAAATACATCAGCGATTCAAACTTTTTCACATTCATGACTTTTACGCCATTAGAGCTATTCTCAAAAGTATTTGTTTCAGAATAAAAATCTTTGGTGCGTGGATGCATTCTTACATGGTCGACCCTCATAAAAAAAATTGGCGCAACTGCATCAAAAATAATGACTTGATGTCGAACTATAAATACATCAGCGATTTGAACATTATCATATGCATGACTTTTACACCATGAGAGCTATTCTCAAAAGCATTTGTTTCAGAATAAAAATCTTTGGTGTGTGGATGCATTCTTACATGGTCAACCCTCATAAAAAAAATTGGCGCAACTGCATAATAAATAATGACTTTATGTCGAACTATAAATACATCAGCGATTCGAACTTTTTAACATGCATGACATTATCACACGAACGACTTTTACACCATGAGAGCTATTCTCAAAAGTATTTGTTTCAGAATAAAAATCTTTGGTGTGTGGATGCATTCTTACATGGTCGACCCTCATAAAAAAAATTGGCGCAACTGCATCAAAAAAAATGACTTGATGTCGAACTATAAATAGATCAGCGATTTGAACATTATCATATGCATGACTTTTACACCATGAGAGCTATTCTCAAAAGCATTTGTTTCAGAATAAAAATCTTTGGTGTGTGGATGCATTCTTACATGGTCGACCCTCATAAAAAAAATTGGCGCAACTGCATCAAAAATAATGACTTTATGTCGAACTATAAATACATCAGCGATTCGAACTTTTTAACATGCATGACATTATCACACGCACGACTTTTACACCATGAGAGCTATTCTCAAAAGTATTTGTTTCAGAATAAAAATCTTTGGTGTGTGGATGCATTCTTACATGGTCGACCCTCATAAAAAAAATTGGCGCAACTGCATCAAAAATAATGACTTGAGGCCGAAATATAAATACATCAGCGATTCAAACTTTTTCACATTCATGACTTTTACGCCATTAGAGCTATTCTCAAAAGTATTTGTTTCAGAATAAAAATGTTTGGTGTGTGGATGTATTCTTACATGGTCGACCCTCATAAAAAAAATGGCGCAACTGCATAAAAAATAATGACTTGAGGCCGAGCTATAAATACATCAGCGATTTGAACATTATCACATGCATGACTTTTACACCATGAGAGCTATTCTCAAAAGTATTTGTTTCAGAATAAAAATCTTTGGTGTGTGGATGCATTCTTACATGGTCGACCCTCATAAAAAAAATTGGCGCAACTGCATCAAAAATAATGACTTGAGGCCGAACTATAAATACATCAGCGATTCAAACTTTTTCACATTCATGACTTTTACGCCATTAGAGCTATTCTCAAAAGTATTTGTTTCAGAATAAAAATCTTTGGTGTGTGGATGCATTCTTACATGGTCGACCCTCATAAAAAAAATTGGCGCAACTGCATCAAAAATAATGACTTGAGGCCGAACTATAAATACATCAGCGATTCAAACTTTTTTGCATTGATGACTTTTACGCCATTAGAGCTATTCCCAAAAGTATTTGATTCAGAATAAAAATCTTTGGTGTGTGGATGCATTCTTACATGGTCGACCCTCGTGAAAAAAATTGGCGCAACTGCATCAAAAATAATGACTTGATGTCGAACTATAAATACATCAGCGATTTGAACATTATCAAATGCATGACTTTTACACCATGAGAGCTATTCTCAAAAGCATTTGTTTCAGAATAAAAATCTTTGGTGTGTGGATGCATTCTTACATGGTCGACCCTCATGAAAAAAATTAGCGCAACTGCATCAAAAATCATGACTTGAGGCCGAACTATAAATACATCAGCGATTTGAACATTATCACATGCATGACTTTTACACCATGAGAGCTATTCTCGAAAGTCTTAGTTTCAGAATAAAAATCTTTGGTGTATGGATGCATTCTTACATGGTCGACCCTCATAAAAAAACTTGGCGGAACTGCATCAAAAATAATGACTTGAGGCTGAACTATAAATACATCAGCGATTCAAAATTTTTCACATTCATGACTTTTACGCCATCAGAGCTATTCTCAAAAGTATTTGTTTCAGAATAAAAATCTTTGGTGTGTGGATGCATTCTTACATGGTCGACCCTCATGAAAAAAATTGGCGCAACTGCATCAAAAATAATCACTTGATGTCGAACTATAAATACATCAGCGATT
The DNA here is from genome assembly GCF_022045235.1 of Haliotis cracherodii. Lineage (NCBI taxonomy): Eukaryota > Metazoa > Mollusca > Gastropoda > Lepetellida > Haliotidae > Haliotis > Haliotis cracherodii. The sequence continues at coordinate 2,982,767 of NW_027266291.1, read as the reverse complement.
TGAACATTATCACATGCATGACTTTTACGCCATGAGAGCTATTCTCAAAAGTGTTAGTTTCAGAATAAAAATCTTTGGTGTGTGGATGCATTCTTACATGGTCGACCCTCATGAAAAAAATTGGAGCAGCTGCATCAAAAATAATGACTTTATGTCGAACTATAAATACATCAGCGATTCGAACTTTTTCAAATGCATGACATTATCACAAGCACGACTTTTACACCATGAGAGCTATTCTCAAAAGTATTAGTTTCAGAATAAAAATCTTTGGTGTGTGGATGCATTCTTACATGGTCGACCCTCATGAAAAAGATTGGCGCAACTGCATTAAAAATAATGACTTGAGGCCGAACTATAAATACATCAGCGATTTGAACATTATCACATGCATGACTTTTACACCATGAGAGCTATTCTAAAAAACATTTGTTTCAGAATAAAAATCTTTGGTGTGTGGATGCATTCTTACATGGTCGACCCTCATAAAAAAAATTGGCGCAACTGCATCAAAAATAATGACTTGAGGCCGAACTATAAATACATCAGCGATTCAAACTTTTTCACATTCATGACTTTTACGCCATTAGAGCTATTCTCAAAAGTATTTGTTTCAGAATAAAAATCTTTGGTGTGTGGATGCATTCTTACATGGTCGACCCTCATAAAAAAAATTGGCGCAACTGCATCAAAAATAATGACTTGATGTCGAACTATAAATACATCAGCGATTTGAATATTATCATATGCATGACTTTTACACCATGAGAGCTATTCTCAAAAGCATTTGTTTCAGAATAAAAATCTTTGGTGTGTGGATGCATTCTTACATGGTCGACCCTCATAAAAAAAATTGGCGCAACTGCATAAAAAATAATGACTTTATGTCGAACTATAAATACATCAGCGATTCGAACTTTTTAACATGCATGACATTATCACACGCACGACTTTTACACCATGAGAGCTATTCTCAAAAGTATTTGTTTCAGAATAAAAATCTTTGGTGTGTGGATGCATTCTTACATGGTCGACCCTCATAAACAAAATTGGCGCAACTGCATCAAAAATAATGACTTGAGGCCGAAATATAAATACATCAGCGATTCAAACTTTTTCACATTCATGACTTTTACGCCATTAGAGCTATTCTCAAAAGTATTTGTTTCAGAATAAAAATCTTTGGTGTGTGGATGCATTCTTACATGGTCGACCCTCATAAAAAAAATTGGCGCAACTGCATAAAAAATAATGACTTGAGGCCGAGCTATATATACATCAGCGATTTGAACATTATCACATGCATGACTTTTACACCATGAGAGCTATTCTCAAAAGTATTTGTTTCAGAATAAAAATCTTTGGTGTGTGGATGCATTCTTACATGGTCGACCCTCATAAAAAAAATTGGCGCAACTGCATCAAAAATAATGACTTGAGGCCGAACTATAAATACATCAGCGATTCAAACTTTTTCACATTCATGACTTTTACGCCATTAGAGCTATTCTCAAAAGTGTTAGTTTCAGAATAAAAATCTTTGGTGTGTGGATGCATTCTTACATGGTCGACCCTCATGAAAAAAATTGGAGCAGCTGCATCAAAAATAATGACTTTATGTCGAACTATAAATACATCAGCGATTCGAACTTTTTCAAATGCATGACATTATCACAAGCACGACTTTTACACCATGAGAGCTATTCTCAAAAGTATTAGTTTCAGAATAAAAATCTTTGGTGTGTGGATGCATTCTTACATGGTCGACCCTCATGAAAAAGATTGGCGCAACTGCATTAAAAATAATGACTTGAGGCCGAACTATAAATACATCAGCGATTTGAACATTATCACATGCATGACTTTTACACCATGAGAGCTATTCTAAAAAACATTTGTTTCAGAATAAAAATCTTTGGTGTGTGGATGCATTCTTACATGGTCGACCCTCATAAAAAAAATTGGCGCAACTGCATCAAAAATAATGACTTGAGGCCGAACTATAAATACATCAGCGATTCAAACTTTTTCACATTCATGACTTTTACGCCATTAGAGCTATTCTCAAAAGTATTTGTTTCAGAATAAAAATCTTTGGTGTGTGGATGCATTCTTACATGGTCGACCCTCATAAAAAAAATTGGCGCAACTGCATCAAAAATAATGACTTGATGTCGAACTATAAATACATCAGCGATTTGAATATTATCATATGCATGACTTTTACACCATGAGAGCTATTCTCAAAAGCATTTGTTTCAGAATAAAAATCTTTGGTGTGTGGATGCATTCTTACATGGTCGACCCTCATAAAAAAAATTGGCGCAACTGCATAAAAAATAATGACTTTATGTCGAACTATAAATACATCAGCGATTCGAACTTTTTAACATGCATGACATTATCACACGCACGACTTTTACACCATGAGAGCTATTCTCAAAAGTATTTGTTTCAGAATAAAAATCTTTGGTGTGTGGATGCATTCTTACATGGTCGACCCTCATAAACAAAATTGGCGCAACTGCATCAAAAATAATGACTTGAGGCCGAAATATAAATACATCAGCGATTCAAACTTTTTCACATTCATGACTTTTACGCCATTAGAGCTATTCTCAAAAGTATTTGTTTCAGAATAAAAATCTTTGGTGTGTGGATGCATTCTTACATGGTCGACCCTCATAAAAAAAATTGGCGCAACTGCATAAAAAATAATGACTTGAGGCCGAGCTATATATACATCAGCGATTTGAACATTATCACATGCATGACTTTTACACCATGAGAGCTATTCTCAAAAGTATTTGTTTCAGAATAAAAATCTTTGGTGTGTGGATGCATTCTTACATGGTCGACCCTCATAAAAAAAATTGGCGCAACTGCATCAAAAATAATGACTTGAGGCCGAACTATAAATACATCAGCGATTCAAACTTTTTCACATTCATGACTTTTACGCCATTAGAGCTATTCTCAAAAGTATTTGTTTCAGAATAAAAATCTTTGGTGTGTGGATGCATTCTGACATGGTCGACCCTCATAAAAAAATTTGGCTCAACTGCATCAAAAATCATGAGTTGAGGCCGAACTATAAATACATCAGCGATTCAAACTTTTTTGCATTCATGACTTTTACGCCATTAGAGCTATTCTCAAAAGTATTTGATTCAGAATAAAAATCTTTGGTGTGTGGATGCATTCTTACATGGTCGACCCTCATAAAAAAAATTGGCGCAACTGCATCAAAAATCATGACTTGAGGCCGAACTATAAATACATCAGCGATTCAAACTTTTTCACATTCATGACTTTTACGCCATTAGAGCTATTCTTAAAAGTATTTGTTTCAGAATAAAAATCTTTGGTGTGTGGATGCATTCTTACATGGTCGACCCTCATGAAAATAATTGGCGCAACTGCATCAAAAATAATGACTTTATGTCGAACTATAAATACATCAGCGAATCGAACTTTTTCACATGCATGACATTATCACAAGCATGACTTTTACACCATGAGAGCTATTCTCAAAAGTATTAGTTTCAGAATAAAAATCTTTGGTGTGTGGATGCATTCTTACATGGTCGACCCTCATGAAAAAAATTGGCGCAACTGCATAAAAAATAATGACTTGAGGCCGAACTATAAATACATCAGCGATTTGAACATTATCAAATGCATGACTTTTACACCATGAGAGCTATTCTCAAAAGTATTTGTTTCAGAATAAAAATCTTTGGTGTGTGGATGCATTCTTACATGGTCGACCCTCATGAACAAAATTGGCGCAACTGCATCAAAAATCATGACTTGAGGCCGAACTATAAATACATCAGCGATTTGAACATTATCACATGCATGACATTATCACACGCACGACTTTTACACCATGAATGCTATTCTCAAAAGTCTTAGTTTCAGAATAAAAATCTTTGGTGTATGGATGCATTCTTACATGGTCGACCCTCATGAAAAAAAATGGCGCAACTGCATCAAAAAAAATGACTTGAGGCCGAACTATAAATACATCAGCGATTCAAACTTTTTCACATTCATGACTTTTACGCCATTAGAGCTATTCTCAAAAGTATTTGTTTCAGAATAAAAATCTTTGGTGTGTGGATGCATTCTTACATGGTCGACCCTCATAAAAAATATTGGAGCAACTGCATCAAAAATCATGACTTGAGGCCGAACTATAAATACATCAGCGATTTGAACATTATCACATGCATGACTTTTACACCATGAGAGCTATTCTCAAAAGTATTTGTTTCAGAATAAAAATCTTTGGTGTGTGGATGCATTCTTACATGGTCGACCCTCATAAAAAAAATTGGCGCAACTGCATCAAAAATCATGACTTGAGGCCGAACTATAAATACATCAGCGATTGAAACTTTTTCACATTCATGACTTTTACGCCATTAGAGCTATTCTCAAAGGTATTTGTTTCAGAATAAAAATCTTTGGTGTGTGGATGCATTCTTACATGGTCGACCCTCATAAAAAAAATTGGCGCAACTGCATTAAAAATAATGACTTGAGGCCGAACTATATATACATCAGCGATTTGAACATTATCACATGCATGACTTTTACACCATGAGAGCTATTCTCAAAAGTATTTGTTTCAGAATAAAAATCTTTGGTGTGTGGATGCTTTCTTACATGGTCGCCCCTCATAAAAAAAATTGGCGCAACTGCATCAAAAATAATGACTTGATGCCGAACTATAAATACATCAGCGATTCAAACTTTTTCACATTCATGACTTTTACGCCATTAGAGCTATTCTCAAAAGTATTTGTTTCAGAACAAAAATCTTTGGTGTGTGGATGCATTCTTACATGGTCGACCCTCGTGAAAAAAATTGGCGCAACTGCATGAAAAATCATGACTTGATGTCGAACTATAAATACATCAACGATTTGAACATTATCAAATGCATGACTTTTACACCATGAGAGCTATTCTCAAAAGTATTAGTTTCAGAATAAAAATCTTTGGTGTGTGGATGCATTCTTACATGGTCGACCCTCATGAAAAAAATTGGCGCAACTGCATAAAAAATAATGACTTTATGTCGAACTATAAATACATCAGCGATTCGAACTTTTTCACATACATGACATTATCACAAGCACGACTTTTACACCATGAGAGCTATTCTCAAAAGTATTAGTTTCAGAATAAAAATCTTTGGTGTGTGGATGCATTCTTACATGGTCGACCCTCATGAAAAAAATTGGCGCAACTGCATCAAAAATAATGACTTCAGGCCGAACTATAAATACATCAGCGATTCAAACTTTTTCACATTCATGACTTTTACGCCATTAGAGCTATTCTCAAAAGTATTAGTTTCAGAATAAAAAGCTTTGGTGTGTGGATGCATTCTTACATGGTCGACCCTCATGAACAAAATTGGCGCAACTGCATCAAAAATAATGACTTGAGGCCGAACTATAAATACATCAGCGATTTGAACATTATCACATGCATGACATTATCACACGCACGACTTTTACACCATGAATGCTCTTCTCAAAAGTCTTAGTTTCAGAATAAAATCTTTGGTGTGTGGATGCATTCTTACATGGTCGACCCTCTTGAAAAAAATTGGCGCAACTGCATCAAAAATCATGACTTGAGGCCGAACTATAAATACATCAGCGATTTGAACATTATCACATACATGACTTTTACACCATGAGAGCTATTCTCAAAAGTATTTGTTTCAGAATAAAAATCTTTGGTGTGTGGATGCATTCTTACATGGTCGACCCTCATGAAAAAAATTGGCGCAACTGCATCAAAAATAATGACTTCAGGCCGAACTATAAATACATCAGCGATTCAAACTTTTTCACATTCATGACTTTTACGCCATTAGAGCTATTCTCAAAAGTATTAGTTTCAGAATAAAAATCTTTGGTGTGTGGATGCATTCTTACATGGTCGACCCTCATGAACAAAATTGGCGCAACTGCATCAAAAATAATGACTTGAGGCCGAACTATAAATACATCAGCGATTTGAACATTATCACATGCATGACATTATCACACGCACGACTTTTACACCATGAATGCTCTTCTCAAAAGTCTTAGTTTCAGAATAAAATCTTTGGTGTGTGGATGCATTCTTACATGGTCGACCCTCTTGAAAAAAATTGGCGCAACTGCATCAAAAATCATGACTTGAGGCCGAACTATAAATACATCAGCGATTTGAACATTATCACATACATGACTTTTACACCATGAGAGCTATTCTCAAAAGTATTCGTTTCAGAATAAAAATCTTTGGTGTGTGGATGCATTCTTACATGGTCGACCCTCATAAAAAAATTTGGCGCAACTGCATCAAAAATCAAGACTTGAGGCCGAACTATAAATACATCAGCGATTCAAACTTTTTCACATTCATGACTTTTACGCCATTAGAGCTATTCTCAAAAGTATTTGTTTCAGAATAAAAATCTTTGGTGTGTGGATGCATTCTTACATGGTCGACCCTCATAAAAAAAATTGGCGCAACTGCATCAAAAATCATGACTTGAGGCCGAACTATAAATACATCAGCGATTTGAACATTATCACATGCATGACTTTTACACCATGAGAGCTATTCTCAAAAGCATTTGTTTCAGAATAAAAATCTTTGGTGTGTGGATGCATTCTTACATGGTCGACCCTCATAAAAAAAATTGGCGCAACTGCATCAAAAATAATGACTTGAGGCCGAACTATAAATACATCAGCGATTCAAACTTTTTCACATTCATGACTTTTACGCCATTAGAGCTATTCTCAAAAGTATTTGTTTCAGAACAAAAATCTTTGGTGTGTGGATGCATTCTTACATGGTCGACCCTCGTGAAAAAAATTGGCGCAACTGCATGAAAAATCATGACTTGATGTCGAACTATAAATACATCAGCGATTTGAACATTATCAAATGCATGACTTTTACACCATGAGAGCTATTCTCAAAAGCATTAGTTTCAGAATAAAAATCTTTGGTGTGTGGATGCATTCTTACATGGTCGACCCTCATGAAAAAAATTGGCGCAACTGCATAAAAAATAATGACTTTATGTCGAACTATAAATACATCAGCGATTCGAACTTTTTCACATGCATGACATTATCACACGCACGACTTTTACACCATGAGAGCTATTCTCAAAAGTATTAGTTTCAGAATAAAAATCTTTGGTGTGTGGATGCATTCTTACATGGTCGACCCTCATGAAAAAAATTGGCGCAACTGCATCAAAAATAATGACTTGAGGCCGAACTATAAATACATCAGCGATTCAAACTTTTTCACATTCGTGACTTTTACGCCATGAGAGCTATTCTCAAAAGCATTAGTTTCAGAATAAAAATCTTTGGTGTGTGGATGCATTCTTACATGGTCGACCCTCATGAAAAAAATTGGCGCAACTGCATCAAAAATCATGACTTGAGGCCGAACTATAAATACATCAGCGATTTGAACATTATCACATGCATGACATTATCACACGCACGACTTTTACACCATGAATGCTATTCTCAAAAGTCTTAGTTTCAGAATAAAAATGTTTGGTGTGTGGATGCATTCTTACATGGTCGACCCTCATGAAAAAAATTGGCGCAACTGCATCAAAAATAATGACTTGAGGCCGAACTATAAATACATCAGCGATTCAAACTTTTTCACATGCATGACTTTTACGCCATTAGAGCTATTCTCAAAAGTCTTTGTTTCAGAATAAAAATCTTTGGTGTGTGGATGCATTCTTACATGGTCGACCCTCATAAAAAAAATTGGCGCAACTGCATCAAAAATCATGACTTGAGGCCGAACTATAAATACATCAGCGATTTGAACATTATCACATGCATGACTTTTACACCATGAGAGCTATTCTCAAAAGTATTTGTTTCAGAATAAAAATCTTTGGTGTGTGGATGCATTCTTACATGGTCGACCCTCATGAAAAAAATTGGCGCAACTGCATCAAAAATAATGACTTGAGGCCGAACTATAAATACATCAGCGATTTGAACATTATCACATGCATGACTTTTACACCATGAGAGCTATTCTCAAAAGCATTAGTTTCAGAATAAAAATCTTTGGTGTGTGGATGCATTCTTACATGGTCGACCCTCATAAAAAAAATTGGCGCAACTGCATCAAAAATAATGACTTGAGGCCGAACTATAAATTCATCAGCGATTTGAACATTATCACATGGATGACTTTTACGCCATGAGAGCTATTCTCAAAAGTATTAGTTTCAGAATAAAAATCTTTGGTGTGTGGATGCATTCTTACATGGTCGACCCTCATGAAAAATATTGGAGCAACTGCATAAAAAATCATGACTTGAGGCCGAACTATAAATACATCAGCGATTTGAACATTATCACATTCATGACTTTTACACCATGAGAGCTATTCTCAAAAGTATTCGTTTCAGAATAAAAATCTTTGGTGTGTGGATGCATTCTTACATGGTCGACCCTCATAAAAAAATTTGGCGCAACTGCATCAAAAATCAAGACTTGAGGCCGAACTATAAATACATCAGCGATTCAAACTTTTTCACATTCATGACTTTTACGCCATTAGAGCTATTCTCAAAAGTATTAGTTTCAGAATAAAAATCTTTGGTGTGTGGATGCATTCTTACATGGTCGACCCTCATAAAAAAAATTGGCGCAACTGCATCAAAAATAATGACTTGAGGCCGAACTATAAATACATCAGCGATTCAAACTTTTTCACATTCATGACTTTTACGCCATTAGAGCTATTCTCAAAAGTATTTGTTTCAGAACAAAAATCTTTGGTGTGTGGATGCATTCTTACATGGTCGACCCTCGTGAAAAAAATTGGCGCAACTGCATCAAAAATCATGACTTGATGTCGAACTATAAATACATCAGCGATTTGAACATTATCAAATGCATGACTTTTACACCATGAGAGCTATTTTCAAAAGCATTAGTTTCAGAATAAAAATCTTTGGTGTGTGGATGCATTCTTACATGGTCGACCCTCATGAAAAAAATTGGCGCAACTGCATAAAAAATAATGACTTTATGTCGAACTATAAATACATCAGCGATTCGAACTTTTTCACATTAATGACTTTTACGCCATTAGAGCTATTCTCAAAAGTATTAGTTTCAGAATAAAAATCTTTGGTGTGTGGATGCATTCTTACATGGTCGACCCTCATGAAAAAAATTGGCGCAACTGCATCAAAAATAATGACTTTATGTCGAACTATAAATACATCAGCGATTCGAACTTTTTCACATGCATGACATTATCACAAGCACGACTTTTACACCATGAGAGCTATTCTCAAAAGTATTAGTTTCAGAATAAAAATCTTTGGTGTGTGGATGCATTCTTACATGGTCGACCCTCATGAAAAAAATTGGCGAAACTGCATAAAAAATAATGACTTGAGGCCGAACTATAAATACATCAGCGATTTGAACATTATCACATTCATGACTTTTACGCCATTAGAGCTATTCTCAAAAGTATTTGTTTCAGAATAAAAATCTTTGGTGTGTGGATGCATTCTTACATGGTCGACCCTCATGAAAAAAATTGGCGCAACTGCATCAAAAATAATGACTTGAGGCCGAACTATAAATACATCAGCGATTTGAACATTATCACATGCATGACTTTTACACCATGAGAGCTATTCTCAAAAGCATTTGTTTCAGAATAAAAATCTTTGGTGTGTGGATGCATTCTTACATGGTCGACCCTCATAAAAAAAATTGGCGCAACTGCATCAAAAATAATGACTTGAGGCCGAACTATAAATACATCAGCGATTCAAACTTTTTCACATTCATGACTTTTACGCCATTAGAGCTATTCTCAAAAGTATTTGTTTCAGAACAAAAATCTTTGGTGTGTGGATGCATTCTTACATGGTCGACCCTCGTGAAAAAAATTGGCGCAACTGCATGAAAAATCATGACTTGATGTCGAACTATAAATACATCAGCGATTTGAACATTATCAAATGCATGACTTTTACACCATGAGAGCTATTCTCAAAAGCATTAGTTTCAGAATAAAAATCTTTGGTGTGTGGATGCATTCTTACATGGTCGACCCTCATGAAAAAAATTGGCGCAACTGCATAAAAAATAATGACTTTATGTCGAACTATAAATACATCAGCGATTCGAACTTTTTCACATGCATGACATTATCACACGCACGACTTTTACACCATGAGAGCTATTCTCAAAAGTATTAGTTTCAGAATAAAAATCTTTGGTGTGTGGATGCATTCTTACATGGTCAACCCTCATAAAAAAAAATTGGCGAAACTGCATCAAAAATAATGACTTGAGGCCGAACTATAAATACATCAGCGATTCAAACTTTTTCACATTCGTGACTTTTACGCCATGAGAGCTATTCTCAAAAGTATTAGTTTCAGAATAAAAATCTTTGGTGTGTGGATGCATTCTTACATGGTCGACCCTCATGAACAAAATTGGCGCAACTGCATCAAAAATCATGACTTGAGGCCGAACTATAAATACATCAGCGATTTGAACATTATCACATGCATGACATTATCACACGCACGAATTTTACACCATGAATGCTATTCTCAAAAGTCTTAGTTTCAGAATAAAAATCTTTGGTGTGTGGATGCATTCTTACATGGTCGACCCTCATGAAAAAAATTGGCGCAACTGCATAAAAAATAATGACTTTATGTCGAACTATAAATACATCAGCGATTCGAACTTTTTCACATGCATGACATTATCACACGCACGACTTTTACACCATGAGAGCTATTCTCAAAAGTATTAGTTTCAGAATAAAAATCTTTGGTGTGTGGATGCATTCTTACATGGTCGACCCTCATGAAAAAAATTGGCGCAACTGCATCAAAAATAATGACTTTATGTCGAACTATAAATACATCAGCGATTCGAACTTTTTCACATGCATGACATTATCACAAGCACGACTTTTACACCATGAGAGCTATTCTCAAAAGCATTTGTTTCAGAATAAAAATCTTTGGTGTGTGGATGCATTCTTACATGGTCGACCCTCATAAAAAAAATTGGCGCAACTGCATCAAAAATAATGACTTGAGGCCGAACTATAAATACATCAGCGATTCAAACTTTTTCACATTCATGACTTTTACGCCATTAGAGCTATTCTCAAAAGTATTTGTTTCAGAACAAAAATCTTTGGTGTGTGGATGCATTCTTACATGGTCGACCCTCGTGAAAAAAATTGGCGCAACTGCATCAAAAATCATGACTTGATGTCGAACTATAAATACATCAGCGATTTGAACATTATCAAATGCATGACTTTTACACCATGAGAGCTATTCTCAAAAGCATTAGTTTCAGAATAAAAATCTTTGGTGTGTGGATGCATTCTTACATGGTTGACCCTCATGAAAAAAATTGGCGCAACTGCATAAAAAATAATGACTTTATGTCGAACTATAAATACATCAGCGATTCGAACTTTTTCACATTCATGACATTATCACACGCACGACTTTTACACCATGAGAGCTATTCTCAAAAGTATTAGTTTCAGAATAAAAATCTTTGGTGTGTGGATGCATTCTTACATGGTCAACCCTCATGAAAAAAATTGGCGAAACTGCATCAAAAATAATGACTTGAGGCCGAACTATAAATACATCAGCGATTCAAACTTTTTCACATTCGTGACTTTTACGCCATGAGAGCTATTCTCAAAAGTATTAGTTTCAGAATAAAAATCTTTGGTGTGTGGATGCATTCTTACATGGTCGACCCTCATGAAAAAAATTGGCGCAACTGCATCAAAAATCATGACTTGAGGCCGAACTATAAATACATCAGCGATTTGAACATTATCACATGCATGACATTATCACACGCACGACTTTTACACCATGAATGCTATTCTCAAAAGTCTTAGTTTCAGAATAAAAATCTTTGGTGTGTGGATGCATTCTTACATGGTCGACCCTCATGAAAAAAATTGGCGCAACTGCATCAAAAATAATGACTTTATGTCGAACTATAAATACATCAGCGATTCGAACTTTTTCACATGCATGACATTATCACACGCACGACTTTTACACCATGAGAGCTATTCTCAAAAGTATTAGTTTCAGAATAAAAATCTTTGGTGTGTGGATGCATTCTTACATGGTCAACCCTCATGAAAAAAATTGGCGAAACTGCATCAAAAATAATGACTTGAGGCCGAACTATAAATACATCAGCGATTCAAACTTTTTCACATTCGTGACTTTTACGCCATGAGAGCTATTCTCAAAAGTATTAGTTTCAGAATAAAAATCTTTGGTGTGTGGATGCATTCTTACATGGTCGACCCTCATGAACAAAATTGGCGCAACTGCATCAAAAATCATGACTTGAGGCCGAACTATAAATACATCAGCGATTTGAACATTATCACATGCATGACATTATCACACGCACGACTTTTACACCATGAATGCTATTCTCAAAAGTCTTAGTTTCAGAATAAAAATCTTTGGTGTGTGGATGCATTCTTACATGGTCGACCCTCATGAAAAAAATTGGCGCAACTGCATCAAAAATAATGACTTGAGGCCGAACTATAAATACATCAGCGATTCAAACTTTTTCACATTCATGACTTTTACGCCATTAGAGCTATTCTCAAAAGTCTTTGTTTCAGAATAAAAATCTTTGGTGTGTGGATGCATTCTTACATGGTCGACTCTCTTGAAAAAAATTGGCGCAACTGCATCAAAAATCATGACTTGAGGCCGAACTATAAATACATCAGCGATTTGAACATTATCACATGCATGACTTTTACACCATGAGAGCTATTCTCAAAAGTATTTGTTTCAGAATAAAAATCTTTGGTGTGTGGATGCATTCTTACATGGTCGACCCTCATAAAAAAAATTGGCGCAATTGCATCAAAAATAATGACTTGATGCCGAACTATAAATAGATCAGCGATTCAAACTTTTTCACATTCATGACTTTTACGCCATTAGAGCTATTCTCAAAAGTATTAGTTTCAGAATAAAAATCTTTGGTGTGTGGATGCATTCTTACATGGTCGACCCTCATAAAAAAATTGGCGCAACTGCATCAAAAATAATGACTTGAGGCCGAACTATAAATACATCAGCGATTTGAACATTATCACATGCATGACTTTTACACCATGAGAGCTATTCTCAAAAGCATTTGTTTCAGAATAAAAATCTTTGGTGTGTGGATGCATTCTTACATGGTCGACCCTCATAAAAAAAATTGGCGCAACTGCATCAAAAATAATGACTTGAGGCCGAACTATAAATACATCAGCGATTTGAACTTTTTCACATTCATGACTTTTACGCCATTAGAGCTATTCTCAAAAGTATTTGTTTCAGAACAAAAATCTTTGGTGTGTGGATGCATTCTTACATGGTCGACCCTCATAAAAAAAATTGGCGCAACTGCATGAAAAATCATGACTTGATGTCGAACTATAAATACATCAGCGATTTGAACATTATCAAATGCATGACTTTTACACCATGAGAGCTATTCTCAAAAGCATTTGTTTCAGAATAAAAATCTTTGGTGTGTGGATGCATTCTTACATGGTCGACCCTCATGAAAAAAATTGGCGCAACTGCATCAAAAATAATGACTTTATGTCGAACTATAAATACATCAGCGATTCGAACTTTTTCACATGCATGACATTATCACAAGCACGACTTTTACACCATGAGAGCTATTCTCAAAAGTATTAGTTTCAGAATAAAAATCTTTGGTGTGTGGATGCATTCTTACATGGTCGACCCTCATGAAAAAAATTGGCGAAACTGCATAAAAAATAATGACTTGAGGCCGAACTATAAATACATCAGCGACGTGAACATTATCACATGCATGACTTTTACGCCATGAGAGCTATTCTCAAAAGTATTAGTTTCAGAATAAAAATCTTTGGTGTGTGGATGCATTCTTACATGGTCGACCCTCATGAAAAATATTGGAGCAACTGCATCAAAAATCATGACTTGAGGCCGAACTATAAATACATCAGCGATTTGAACATTATCACATGCATGACTTTTACACCATGAGAGCTATTCTCAAAAGTATTAGTTTCACAATAAAAATCTTTGGTGTGTGGATGCATTCTTACATGGTCGACCCTCATAAAAAAAATTGGCGCAACTGCATCAAAAATCATGACTTGAGGCCGAACTATAAATACATCAGCGATTCAAACTTTTTCACATTCATGACTTTTACGCCATTAGAGCTATTCTCAAAAGTATTTGTTTCAGAATAAAAATCTTTGGTGTGTGGATGCATTCTTACATGGTCGACCCTCATGAAAAAAATTGGCGCAACTGCATCAAAAATAATGACTTTATGTCGAACTATAAATACATCAGCGATTCGAACTTTTTCACATGCATGACATTATCACAAGCACGATTTTTACACCATGAGAGCTATTCTCAAAAGTATTAGTTTCAGAATAAAAATCTTTGGTGTGTGGATGCATTCTTACATGGTCGACCCTCATGAAAAATATTGGAGCAACTGCATCAAAAATCATGACTTGAGGCCGAACTATAAATACATCAGCGATTCAAACTTTTTCACATTCATGACTTTTACGCCATTAGAGCTATTCTCAAAAGTATTAGTTTCAGAATAAAAATCTTTGGTGTGTGGATGCATTCTTACATGGTCGACCCTCATGAAAAAAATTGGCGCAACTGCATCAAAAATAATGACTTTATGTCGAACTATAAATACATCAGCGATTCGAACTTTTTCACATGCATGACATTATCACAAGCACGATTTTTACACCATGAGAGCTATTCTCAAAAGTATTAGTTTCAGAATAAAAATCTTTGGTGTGTGGATGCATTCTTACATGGTCGACCCTCATGAAAAATATTGGAGCAACTGCATCAAAAATAATGACTTGAGGCCGAACTATAAATACATCAGCGATTTGAACATTATCACATGCATGACTTTTACACCATGAGAGCTATTCTCAAAAGCATTAGTTTCACAATAAAAATCTTTGGTGTGTGGATGCATTCTTACATGGTCGACCCTCATAAAAAAAATTGGCGCAACTGCATCAAAAATCATGACTTGAGGCCGAACTATAAATACATCAGCGATTCAAACTTTTTCACATTCATGACTTTTACGCCATTAGAGCTATTCTCAAAAGTAGTTGTTTCAGAATAAAAATCTTTGGTGTGTGGATGCATTCTTACATGGTCGACCCTCATGAAAAAAATTGGCGCAACTGCATCAAAAATAATGACTTGAGGCCGAACTATAAATACATCAGCGATTTGAACATTATCACATGCATGACTTTTACACCATGAGAGCTATTCTCAAAAGCATTTGTTTCAGAATAAAAATCTTTGGTGTGTGGATGCATTCTTACATGGTCGACCCTCATAAAAAAATTGGCGCAACTGCATCAAAAATAATGACTTGAGGCCGAACTATAAATACATCAGCGATTCGAACTTTTTCACATGCATGACATTATCACAAGCACGATTTTTACACCATGAGAGCTATTCTCAAAAGTATTAGTTTCAGAATAAAAATCTTTGGTGTGTGGATGCATTCTTACATGGTCGACCCTCATGAAAAATATTGGAGCAACTGCATCAAAAATCATGACTTGAGGCCGAACTATAAATACATCAGCGATTTGAACATTATCACATGCATGACTTTTACACCATGAGAGCTATTCTCAAAAGTATTAGTTTCACAATAAAAATCTTTGGTGTGTGGATGCATTCTTACATGGTCGACCCTCATAAAAAAAATTGGCGCAACTGCATCAAAAATCATGACTTGAGGCCGAACTATAAATACATCAGCGATTCAAACTTTTTCACATTCATGACTTTTACGCCATTAGAGCTATTCTCAAAAGTATTTGTTTCAGAATAAAAATCTTTGGTGTGTGGATGCATTCTTACATGGTCGACCCTCATGAAAAATATTGGAGCAACTGCATCAAAAATCATGACTTGAGGCCGAACTATAAATACATCAGCGATTCAAACTTTTTCACATGCATGACATTATCACAAGCACGACTTTTACACCATGAGAGCTATTCTCAAAAGTATTAGTTTCAGAATAAAAATCTTTGGTGTGTGGATGCATTCTTACATGGTCGACCCTCATGAAAAATATTGGAGCAACTGCATCAAAAATCATGACTTGAGGCCGAACTATAAATACATCAGCGATTCAAACTTTTTCACATTCATGACTTTTACGCCATTAGAGCTATTCTCAAAAGTATTTGTTTCAGAATAAAAATCTTTGGTGTGTGGATGCATTCTTACATGGTCGACCCTCATGAAAAAAATTGGCGAAACTGCATAAAAAATAATGACTTGAGGCCGAACTATAAATACATCAGCGATTTGAACATTATCACATGCATGACTTTTACGCCATGAGAGCTATTCTCAAAAGTATTAGTTTCAGAATAAAAATCTTTGGTGTGTGGATGCATTCTTACATGGTCGACCCTCATGAAAAATATTGGAGCAACTGCATCAAAAATCATGACTTGAGGCCGAACTATAAATACATCAGCGATTTGAACATTATCACATGCATGACTTTTACACCATGAGAGCTATTCTCAAAAGTATTAGTTTCACAATAAAAATCTTTGGTGTGTGGATGCATTCTTACATGGTCGACCCTCATAAAAAAAATTGGCGCAACTGCATCAAAAATCATGACTTGAGGCCGAACTATAAATACATCAGCGATTCAAACTTTTTCACATTCATGACTTTTACGCCATTAGAGCTATTCTCAAAAGTAGTTGTTTCAGAATAAAAATCTTTGGTGTGTGGATGCATTCTTACATGGTCGACCCTCATGAAAAATATTGGAGCAACTGCATCAAAAATCATGACTTGAGGCCGAACTATAAATACATCAGCGATTCAAACTTTTTCACATTCATGACTTTTACGCCATTAGAGCTATTCTCAAAAGTATTAGTTTCAGAATAAAAATCTTTGGTGTGTGGATGCATTCTTACATGGTCGACCCTCATGAAAAAAATTGGCGCAACTGCATAAAAAATAATGACTTTATGTCGAACTATAAATACATCAGCGATTCGAACTTTTTCACATGCATGACATTATCACAAGCACGATTTTTACACCATGAGAGCTATTCTCAAAAGTATTAGTTTCAGAATAAAAATCTTTGGTGTGTGGATGCATTCTTACATGGTTGACCCTCATGAAAAAAATTGGCGCAACTGCATCAAAAATAATGACTTGAGGCCGAACTATAAATACATCAGCGATTTGAACATTATCACATGAATGACTTTTACACCATGAGAGCTATTCTCAAAAGCATTTGTTTCAGAATAAAAATCTTTGGTGTGTGGATGCATTCTTACATGGTCGACCCTCGTGAAAAAAATTGGCGCAACTGCATCAAAAATAATGACTTGAGGCCGAACTATAAATACATCAGCGATTCAAACTTTTTCACATTCATGACTTTTACGCCATTAGAGCTATTCTCAAAAGTATTAGTTTCAGAATAAAAATCTTTGGTGTGTGGATGCATTCTTACATGGTCGACCCTCATGAAAAAAATTGGCGCAACTGCATCAAAAATAATGACTTTATGTCGAACTATAAATACATCAGCGATTTGAACTTTTTCACATGCATGACATTATCACAAGCACGACTTTTACACCATGAGAGCTATTCTCAAAAGTATTAGTTTCAGAATAAAAATCTTTGGTGTGTGGATGCATTCTTACATGGTCGACCCTCATGAAAAATATTGGAGCAACTGCATCAAAAATCATGACTTGAGGCCGAACTATAAATACATCAGCGATTCAAACTTTTTCACATTCATGACTTTTACACCATTAGAGCTATTCTCAAAAGTATTTGTTTCAGAATAAAAATCTTTGGTGTGTGGATGCATTCTTACATGGTCGACCCTCATGAAAAAAATTGGCGCAACTGCATCAAAAATAATGACTTGAGGCCGAACTATAAATACATCAGCGATTTGAACATTATCACATGCATGACTTTTACACCATGAGAGCTATTCTCAAAAGCATTTGTTTCAGAATAAAAATCTTTGGTGTGTGGATGCATTCTTACATGGTCGACCCTCGTGAAAAAAATTGGCGCAACTGCATCAAAAATAATGACTTGAGGCCGAACTATAAATACATCAGCGATTCAAACTTTTTCACATGCATGACTTTTACGCCATTAGAGCTATTCTCAAAAGTATTTGTTTCAGAACAAAAATCTTTGGTGTGTGGATGCATTCTTACATGGTCGACCCTCATGAAAAAAATTGGCGCAACTGCATCAAAAATAATGACTTTATGTCGAACTATAAATACATCAGCGATTCGAACTTTTTCACATGCATGACATTATCACAAGCACGACTTTTACACCATGAGAGCTATTCTCAAAAGTATTAGTTTCAGAATAAAAATCTTTGGTGTGTGGATGCATTCTTACATGGTCGACCCTCATGAAAAAAATTGGCGCAACTGCATCAAAAATAATGACTTGAGGCCGAACTATAAATACATCAGCGATTCAAACCTTTTCACATTCATGACTTTTACGCCATTAGAGCTATTCTCAAAAGTCTTTGTTTTAGAATAAAAATCTTTGGTGTGTGGATGCATTCTTACATGGTCGACCCTCTTGAAAAAAATTGGCGCAACTGCATCAAAAATCATGACTTGAGGCCGAACTATAAATAAATCAGCGATTTGAACATTATCACATGCATGACTTTTACACCATGAGAGCTATTCTCAAAAGTATTTGTTTCAGAATAAAAATCTTTGGTGTGTGGATGCATTCTTACATGGTCGACCCTCATAAAAAAAATTGACGCAACTGCATCAAAAATAATGACTTGAGGCCGAACTATAAATACATCAGCGATTCAAACTTTTTCGCATTCATGACTTTTACGCCATTAGAGCTATTCTCAAAAGTATTTGTTTCAGAATAAAAATCTTTGGTGTGTGGATGCATTCTTACATGGTCGACCCTCATAAAAAAAATTGGCGCAACTGCATCAAAAATAATGACTTGAGGCCGAACTATAAATACATCAGCGATTTGAACATTATCACATGCATGACTTTTACACCATGAGAGTTATTCTCAAAAGCATTTGTTTCAGAATAAAAATCTTTGGTGTGTGGATGCATTCTTACATGGTCGACCTTCATAAAAAAAATTGGCGCAACTGCATCAAAAATAATGACTTTAGGCCAAACTATAAATACATCAGCGATTCAAACTTTTTCAAATTCATTACTTTTACGCCATTAGAGCTATTCTCAAAAGTATTAGTTTCAGAATAAAAATCTTTGGTGTGTGGATGCATTCTTACATGGTCGACCCTCATGAAAAAAATTGGCGCAACTGCATCAAAAATCATCACTTGATGTCGAACTATAAATACATCAGCGATTTGAACATTATCACATGCATGACTTTTACACCATGAGAGCTATTCTCAAAAGTATTAGTTTCAGAATAAAAATCTTTGGTGTGTGGATGCATTCTTACATGGTCGACACTCATGAAAAAAATTGGCGCAACTGCATCCAAATTAATGACTTGAGGCCGAACTATAAATACATCAGCGATTTGAACATTATCACATGTATGACTTTTACACCATGAGAGCTATTCTCAAAAGTATTTGTTTCAGAATAAAAATCTTTGGTGTGTGGATGCATTCTTACATGGTCGACCCTCATGAAAAAAATTGGCGCAACTGCATCAAAAATAATGACTTGAGGCCAAACTATAAATACATCAGCGATTCAAACTTTTTCAAATTCATGACTTTTACGCCATGAGAGCTATTCTCAAAAGTATTAGTTTCAGAATAAAAATCTTTGGTGTGTGGATGCATTCTTACATGGTCGACCCTCATGAAAAAAATTGGCGCAACTGCATCAAAAATCATCACTTGATGTCGAACTATAAATACATCAGCGATTTGAACATTATCACATCCATCACTTTTACACCATGAGAGCTATTCTCAAAAGTATTAGTTTCAGAATAAAAATCTTTGGTGTGTGGATGCATTCTTACATGGTCGACACTCATGAAAAAAATTGGCGCAACTGCATCAAAAATAATGACTTTATGTCGAACTATAAATACATCAGCGATTCAAACTTTTTCAAATGCATGACATTATCACACGAACGACTTTTACACCATGAATGCTATTCTCAAAAGTATTAGTTTCAGAATAAAAATATATGGTGTGTGGATGCATTCTGACATGGTCGACCCTCAGGAAGAAAATTGGCGCAACTGCATCAAAAATAATGACTTGATGCCGAACTATAAATACATCAGCGATTGAAACTTTTTCACATTCATGACTTTTACGCCATTAGAGCTATTCTCAAAAGTATTTGTTTCAGAATAAAAATCTTTAGTGTGTGCATGCATTCTGACATGGTCGACCCTCATGAAAAAAATTGGCGCAACTGCATCAAAAATCATCACTTGAGGCCGAACTATAAATACATCAGCGATTTGAACATTATCACATGTATGACTTTTACACCATGAGAGCTATTCTCAAAAGTATTTGTTTCAGAATAAAAATCTTTGGTGTGTGGATGCATTCTTACATGGTCGACCCTCATGAAAAAAAGTGGCGCAACTGCATCAAAAATAATGACTTGAGGCCGAACTATAAATACATCAGCGATTCAAACTTTTTCACATTCATGACTTTTACGCCATTAGAGCTATTCTCAAAAGTATTTGTTTCAGAATAAAAATCTTTGGTGTGTGGATGCATTCTTACATGGTCGACCCTCATGAAAAAAATTGGCGCAACTGCATCAAAAATCATCACTTGATGTCGAACTATAAATACATCAGCGATTTGAACATTATCACATGCATGACTTTTACGCCATGAGAGCTATTCTCAAAAGTATTAGTTTCAGAATAAAAATCTTTGGTGTGTGGATGCATTCTTACATGGTCGACACTCATGAAAAAAATTGGCGCATTTGCATAAAAAATAATGACTTTATATCGAACTATAAATACATCAGCGATTCGAACTTTTTCACATGCATGACATTATCACACGCACGACATTTACACCATGAATGCTATTCTCAAAAGTATTAGTTTCAGAATAAAAATCTTTGGTGTGTGGATGCATTCTTACATGGTCGACACTCATGAAAAAAATTGGCGCATTTGCATAAAAAACAATGACTTTATATCGAACTATAAATACATCAGCGATTCGAACTTTTTCACATGCATGACATTATCACACGCACGACATTTACACCATGAATGCTATTCTCAAAAGTATTAGTTTCAGAATAAAAATCTTTGGTGTGTGGATGCATTCTGACATGGTCAACCCTCATGAAAAAATTTGGCGCAACTGCATCAAAAATAATGACTTGATGCCGAACTATAAATACATCAGCGATTGAAACTTTTTCACATTCATGACTTTTACGCCATTAGAGCTATTCTCAAAAGTATTAGTTTCAGAATAAAAATCTTTGGTGTGTGGATGCATTCTTACATGGTCGACCCTCATAAAAAAATTTGGCGCAACTGCATCAAAAATAATGACTTGAGGCCGAACTATAAATACATCAGCGATTTGAACATTATCACATGCATGACTTTTACACCATGAGAGCTATTCTCAAAAGTATTTGTTTCAGAATAAAAATCTTTAGTGTGTGGATGCATTCTTACATGGTCGACCCTCATAAAAAAAATTGGCGCAACTGCATCAAAAATAATGACTTGAGGCCGAACTATAAATACATCAGCGATTCAAACTTTTTCACATTCATGACTTTTACGCCATTAGAGCTATTCTCAAAAGTATTTGTTTCAGAATAAAAATCTTTGGTGCGTGGATGCATTCTTACATGGTCGACCCTCATGAAAAAAATTGGCGCAACTGCATCAAAAATCATCACTTGATGTCGAACTATAAATACATCAGCGATTTGAACATTATCACATGCATGACTTTTACGCCATGAGAGCTATTCTCAAAAGTATTAGTTTCAGAATAAAAATCTTTGGTGTGTGGATGCATTCTTACATGGTCGACACTCATGAAAAAAATTGGCGCATTTGCATCAAAAATAATGACTTTATATCGAACTATAAATACATCAGCGATTCGAACTTTTTCACATGCATGACATTATCACACGCACGACATTTACACCATGAATGCTATTCTCAAAAGTATTAGTTTCAGAATAAAAATCTTTGGTGTGTGGATGCATTCTTACATGGTCGACACTCATGAAAAAAATTGGCGCATTTGCATAAAAAACAATGACTTTATATCGAACTATAAATACATCAGCGATTCGAACTTTTTCAGATGCATGACATTATCACACGCACGACATTTACACCATGAATGCTATTCTCAAAAGTATTAGTTTCAGAATAAAAATCTTTGGTGTGTGGATGCATTCTGACATGGTCAACCCTCATGAAAAAAATTGGCGCAACTGCATCAAAAATAATGACTTGATGCCGAACTATAAATACATCAGCGATTGAAACTTTTTCACATTCATGACTTTTACGCCATTAGAGCTATTCTCAAAAGTATTTGTTTCAGAATAAAAATCTTTGGTGTGTGGATGCATTCTTACATGGTCGACCCTCATAAAAAAATTTGGCGCAACTGCATCAAAAATAATGACTTTAGGCCGAACTATAAATACATCAGCGATTTGAACATTATCACATGCATGACTTTTACACCATGAGAGCTATTCTCAAAAGTATTTGTTTCAGAATAAAAATCTTTGGTGTGTGGATGCATTCTTACATGGTCGACCCTCATAAAAAAAATTGGCGCAACTGCATCAAAAATAATGACTTGAGGCCGAACTATAAATACATCAGCGATTCAAACTTTTTCACATTCATGACTTTTACGCCATTAGAGCTATTCTCAAAAGTTTTTGTTTCAGAATAAAAATCTTTAGTGTGTGCATGCATTCTTACATGGTCGACCCTCATGAAAAAAATTGGCGCAACTGCATAAAAAATCATCACTTGAGGCCGAACTATAAATACATCAGCGATTTGAACATTATCACATGCATGACTTTTACACCATGAGAGCTATTCTCAAAAGTATTTGTTTCAGAATAAAAATCTTTGGTGTGTGGATGCATTCTTACATGGTCGACCCTCATGAAAAAAAGTGGCGCAACTGCATCAAAAATAATGACTTGGGGCCGAACTATAAATACATCAGCGATTCAAACTTTTTCACATTCATGACTTTTACGCCATTAGAGCTATTCTCAAAAGTATTTGTTTCAGAATAAAAATCGTTGGTGTGTGGATGCATTCTTACATGGTCGACCCTCATGAAAAAAATTGGCGCAACTGCATCAAAAATCATCACTTGATGTCGAACTATAAATACATCAGCGATTTGAACATTATCACATGCATGACTTTTACGCCATGAGAGCTATTCTCAAAAGTATTAGTTTCAGAATAAAAATCTTTGGTGTGTGGATGCATTCTTACATGGTCGACACTCATGAAAAAAATTGGCGCATTTGCATCAAAAATAATGACTTTATATCGAACTATAAATACATCAGCGATTCGAACTTTTTCACATGCATGACATTATCACAAGCACGACATTTACACCATGAATGCTATTCTGAAAAGTATTAGTTTCAGAATAAAAATCTTTGGTGTGTGGATGCATTCTGACATGGTCAACCCTCATGAAAAAAATTGGCGCAACTGCATCAAAAATCATCACTTGAGGCCGAACTATAAATACATCAGCGATTTTAACATTATCACATGCATTACTTTTACACCATGAGAGCTATTCTCAAAAGTATTTGTTTCAGAATAAAAACCTTTGGTGTGTGGATGCATTCTTACATGGTCGACCCTCATAAAAAAAATGGGCTCAACTGCATCAAAAATAATGACTTGAGGCCGAGATATAAATACGTCAGCGATTTGAACATTATCACATTCATGACTTTTACGCTATTAGAGCTATTCTCAAAAGTATTTGTTTCAGAATAAAAATCTTTGGTGTGTGGATGCATTCTTACATGGTCGACCCTCATAAAAAAAATTGGCGCAACTACATCAAAAATAATGACTTGAGGCCGAACTATAAATACATCAGCGATTTGAACATTATCACATGCATGACTTTTACACCATGAGAGCTATTCTCAAAAGTATTTGTTTCAGAATAAAAATCTTTGGTGTGTGGATGCATTCTTACATGGTCGACCCTCATAAAAAAAATTGGCGCAACTGCATCAAAAATCATCACTTGAGGCCGAACTATAAATACATCAGCGATTCAAACTTTTTCACATTCATGACTTTTACGCCATTAGAGCTATTCTCAAAAGTATTTGTTTCAGAATAAAAATCTTTGGTGTGTGGATGCATTCTTACATGGTCGACCCTCATGAAAAAAATTGGCGGAACTGCATCAAAAAGCATCACTTGAGGCCGAACTATAAATACATCAGCGATTTGAACATTATCACATGCATGACTTTTACGCTATGAGAGCTATTCTCAAAAGTATTAGTTTCAGAATAAAAATCTTTGGTGTGTGGATGCATTCTTACATGGTCGACACTCATGAAAAAAATTGCCGCAACTGCATCAAAAATAATGACTTGAGGCCGAACTATAAATACATCAGCGATTCGAACTTTTTCAGATGCATGACATTATCACACGCACGACATTTACACCATGAATGCTATTCTCAAAAGTATTAGTTTCAGAATAAAAATATTTGGTGTGTGGATGCATTCTGACATGGTCGACCCTCATGAAAAAAATTGGCGCAACGGCATCAAAAATAATGACTTGAGGCCGAACTATAAATACATCAGCGATTCAAACTTTTTCACATTCATGACTTTTACGCCATTAGAGCTATTCTCAAAAGTATTTGTTTCAGAATAAAAATCTTTGGTGTGTGGATGCATTCTTACATGGTCGACCCTCATGAAAAAAATTGGCGCAACTGCATCAAAAATAATGACTTGAGGCCGAGATATAAATACATCAGCGATTTGAACATTATCACATGCATGACTTTTACGCTAGTAGAGCTATTCTCAAAAGTATTTGTTTCAGAATAAAAATCTTTGGTGTGTGGATGCATTCTTACATGGTCGACCCTCATGAAAAAAATTGGCGCACTGCATCAAAATTAATGACTTGAGGCCGAACTATAAATACATCAGCGAATTGAACATTATCACACGCATGACATTATCACACGCACGACTTTTACACCATGAGAGCTATTCTCAAAAGTATTAGTTTCAGAATAAAAATCTTTGGTGTGTGGATGCATTCTTACATGGTCGACCCGCATAAAAAAATTTGGCGCAACTGCATCAAAAATCATGACTTGAGGCCGAACTATAAATACATCAGCGATTTGAACATTATCACATGCATGACTTTTACACCATGAGAGCTATTCTCAAAAGTATTTGTTTCAGAATAAAAATCTTTGGTGTGTGGATGCATTCTTACATGGTCGACCCTCATAAAAAAAATTGGCGCAACTACATCAAAAATAATGACTTGAGGCCGAACTATAAATACATCAGCGATTTTAACATTATCACATGCATGACTTTTACACCATGAGAGCTATTCTCAAAAGTATTTGTTTCAGAATAAAAATCTTTGGTGTGTGGATGCATTCTTACATGGTCGACCCTCATAAAAAAAATTGGCGCAACTGCATGAAAAATCATCACTTTAGGCCGAACTATAAATACATCAGCGATTTGAACATTATCACACGCATGACATTATCACACGCACGACTTTTACACCATGAGAGCTATTCTCAAAAGTATTAGTTTCAGAATAAAAATCTTTGGTGTGTGGATGCATTCTTACATGGTCGACACTCATGAAAAAAATTGCCGCAACTGCATCAAAAATAATGACTTGAGGCCGAACTATAAATACATCAGCGATTCGAACTTTTTCAGATGCATGACATTATCACACGCACGACATTTACACCATGAATGCTATTCTCAAAAGTATTAGTTTCAGAATAAAAATATTTGGTGTGTGGATGCATTCTGACATGGTCGACCCTCATGAAAAAAATTGGCGCAACGGCATCAAAAATAATGACTTGAGGCCGAACTATAAATACATCAGCGATTCAAACTTTTTCACATTCATGGCTTTTACGCCATTAGAGCTATTCTCAAAAGTATTTGTTTCAGAATAAAAATCTTTGGTGTGTGGATGCATTCTTACATGGTCGACCCTCATGAAAAAAATTGGCGCAACTGCATCAAAAATAATGACTTGAGGCCGAGATATAAATACATCAGCGATTTGAACATTATCACATGCATGACTTTTACGCTAGTAGAGCTATTCTCAAAAGTATTTGTTTCAGAATAAAAATCTTTGGTGTGTGGATGCATTCTTACATGGTCGACCCTCATGAAAAAAATTGGCGCACTGCATCAAAATTAATGACTTGAGGCCGAACTATAAATACATCAGCGATTTGAACATTATCACACGCATGACATTATCACACGCACGACTTTTACACCATGAGAGCTATTCTCAAAAGTATTAGTTTCAGAATAAAAATCTTTGGTGTGTGGATGCATTCTTACATGGTCGACCCGCATAAAAAAATTTGGCGCAACTGCATCAAAAATCATGACTTGAGGCCGAACTATAAATACATCAGCGATTTGAACATTATCACATGCATCACTTTTACACCATGAGAGCTATTCTCAAAAGTATTTGTTTCAGAATAAAAATCTTTGGTGTGTGGATGCATTCTTACATGGTCGACCCTCATAAAAAAAATTGGCGCAACTACATCAAAAATAATGACTTGAGGCCGAACTATAAATACATCAGCGATTTTAACATTATCACATGCATGACTTTTACACCATGAGAGCTATTCTCAAAAGTATTTGTTTCAGAATAAAAATCTTTGGTGTATGGATGCATTCTTACATGGTCGACCCTCATAAAAAAAATTGGCGCAACTGCATGAAAAATCATCACTTTAGGCCGAACTATAAATACATCAGCGATTTGAACATTATCACATGCATGACTTTTACACCATGAGAGCTATTCTCAAAAGTATTTGTTTCAGAATAAAAATCTTTGGTGTGTGGATGCATTCTTACATGGTCGATCCTCATAAAAAAAATTGGCGCAACTGCATCAAAAATAATGACTTGAGGCCGAACTATAAATACATCAGCGATTCAAACTTTTTCACATTCATGACTTTTACGCCATTAGAGCTATTCTCAAAAGTATTTGTTTCAGAATAAAAATATTTGGTGTGTGGATGCATTCTTACATGGTCGACCCTCATGAAAAAAATTGGCGCAACTACATCAAAAATAATGACTTGAGGCCGAACTATAAATACATCAGCGATTTGAACATTATCACATGCATCACTTTTACACCATGAGAGCTATTCTCAAAAGTATTTGTTTCAGAATAAAAATCTTTGGTGTGTGGATGCATTCTTACATGGTCGACCCCCATAAAAAAAATTGGCGCAACTGCATCAAAAATAATGACTTGAGGCCGAACTATTAATACATCAGCGATTCAAACTTTTTCACATTCATGACTTTTACGCCATGAGAGCTATTCTCAAAAGTATTTGTTTCAGAATAAAAATCTTTGGTGTGTGGATGCATTCTTACATGGTCGACCCTCATAAAAAAAATTGGCGCAACTGCATTAAAAATAATGACTTGAGGCCGAACTATAAATACATCAGCGATTTGAACATTATCACATGCATCACTTTTACACCATGAGAGCTATTCTCAAAAGTATTAGTTTCACAATAAAAATCTTTGGTGTGTGGATGCATTCTTACATGGTCGATCCTCATAAAAAAAATTGGCGCAACTGCATCAAAAATAATGACTTGAGGCCGAACTATAAATACATCAGCGATTGAAACTTTTTCACATTCATGACTTTTACGCCATTAGAGCTATTCTCAAAAGTATTTGTTTCAGAATAAAAATCTTTGGTGTGTGGATGCATTCTTACATGGTCGACCCTCATGAAAAAAATTGGCGCAACTGCATCAAAAATCATGACTTGAGGCCGAACTATAAATACATCAGCGATTTGAACATTATCACATGCATCACTTTTACACCATGAATGCTATTCTCAAAAGTATTAGTTTCAGAATAAAAATATTTGGTGTGTGGATGCATTCTTACATGGTCGACCCTCATAAAAAAAATTGGCGCAACTGCATCAAAAATAATGACTTGAGGCCGAACTATAAATACATCAGCGATTTAAACTTTTTCACATTCATGACTTTTACGCCATTAGAGCTATTCTCAAAAGTATTTGTTTCAGAATAAAAATCTTTGGTTTGTGGATGCATTCTTACATGATGGACTTTCATGAAAAAAATTGGCGCAACTGCATGAAAAATCATCACTTGAGGTCGAACTATAAATACATCAGCGATTTGAACATTATCACATGCATGACTTTTACGCCATGAGAGCTATTCTCAAAAGTATTAGTTTCAGAATAAAAATCTTTGGTGTGCGGATGCATTCTTACATGGTCAACCTTCATGAAAAAAATTGGCACAACTGCATCAAAAATAATGACTTGAGGTCGAACTATAAATACATCAGCGATTTTAACATTATCACATGCATGACATTATCACACACACGACTTTTACACCATGAGAGCTATTCTCAAAAGTATTAGTTTCAGAATAAAAATCTTTGGTGTGTGGATGCATTCTTACATGGTCGTTCCTCATGAAAATAATTGGCGCAACTGCATCAAAAATAATGACTTGAGGCCGAACTATAAATACATCAGCGATTCAAACTTTTTCACATTCATGACTTTTACGCCATTAGAGCTATTCTCAAAAGTATTTGTTTCAGAATAAAAATCTTTGGTGTGTGGATGCATTCTTACATGGTCGACCCTCATGAAAAAAATTGGCGCAACTGCATCAAAAATCATGACTTGAGGCCGAACTATAAATACATCAACGATTTGAACATTATCACATGCATGCCTTTTACACCGTGAGAGCTATTCTCAAAAGTATTTGTTTCAGAATAAAAATTTTTGGTGTGTGGATGCATTCTTACATGGTCGACCCTCATAAAAAAAATTGGCGCAACTACATCAAAAATAATGACTTGAGGCCGAACTATAAATACATCAGCGATTCACACTTTTTCACATTCACGACTTTTATGCCATTAGAGCTATTCTCAAAAGTATTTGTTTCAGAATAAAAATCTTTGGTGTGTGGATGCATTCTTACATGGTCGACCCTCATGAAAAAAATTGGCCCAACTGCATCAAAAATCATGACTTGAGGCCGAACTATAAATACATCAGCGATTTGAACATTATCACATGCATGACTTTTACGCCATGAGAGCTATTCTCAAAAGAATTTGTTTCAGAATAAAAATCTTTGGTGTGTGGATGCATTCTTACATGGTCGACACTCATGAAAAAAATTGGCGCAACTGCATCAAAAATAATGACTTTATGTCGAACTATAAATAAATCAGCGATTCAAACTTTTTCACATACATGACATTATCACAAGCACGACTTTTACACCATGAATGCTATTCTCAAAAGTATTAGTTTCAGAATAAAAATCTTTGGTGTGTGGATGCATTCTGACATGGTCGACCCTCATGAAAAAAATTGGCGCAACTGCATCAAAAATAATGACTTGAGGCAGAACTATAAATACATCAGCGATTCAAACTTTTTCACATGCATGACTTTTACGCTTTAAGAGCTATTCTAAAAAGTATTTGTTTCAGAATAAAAATCTTTGGTGTGTGGATGCATTCTTACATGGTCGACCCTCATGAAAAAAATTGGCGGAACTGCATCAAAAATAATGACTTGAGGCCGAGATATAAATACGTCAGCGATTTGAACATTATCACACGCATGACATTATCACACGCACGACTTTTACACCATGAGAGCTATTCTCAAAAGTATTTGTTTCAGAATATAAATCTTTGGTGTGTGGATGCATTCTTACATGGTCGACTCTCATAAAAACATTTCGCGCAACTGCATCAAAAATAATGACTTGAGGCCGAACTATAAATACATCAGCGATTCAAACTTTTTCACATTCATGCCTTTTACGCCATGAGAGCTATTCTCAAAAGTATTTGTTTCAGAATAAAAATCTTTGGTGTGTGGATGCATTCTTACATGGTCGACCCTCATAAAAAAAATTGGCGCAACTACATCAAAAATAATGACTTGAGGCCGAACTATAAATACATCAGCGATTTGAACATTATCACATGCATGACTTTTACACCATGAGAGCTATTCTCAAAAGTATTTGTTTCAGAATAAAAATCTTTGGTGTGTGGATGCATTCTTATATGGTCGACCCTCATAAAAAAAATTGGCGCAACTGCATCAAAAATAATGACTTGAGGCCGAACTATAAATACATCAGCGATTCACACTTTTTCACATTCATGACTTTTACACCATGAGAGCTATTCTCAAAAGTATTTGTTTCAGAATAAAAATCTTTGGTGTGTGGATGCATTCTTACATGGTCGACACTCATGAAAAAAATTGGCCCAACTGCATCAAAAATCATGACTTGAGGCCGAACTATAAATACATCAGCGATTTGAACATTATCACATGCATGACTTTTACGCCATGAGAGCTATTCTCAAAAGAATTTGTTTCAGAATAAAAATCTTTGGTGTGTGGATGCATTCTTACATGGTCGACACTCATGAAAAAAATTGGCGCAACTGCATCAAAAATAATGACTTTATGTCGAACTATAAATAAATCAGCGATTCAAACTTTTTCACATACATGACATTATCACAAGCACGACTTTTACACCATGAATGCTATTCTCAAAAGTATTAGTTTCAGAATAAAAATCTTTGGTGTGTGGATGCATTCTGACATGGTCGACCCTCATGAAAAAAATTGGCGCAACTGCATCAAAAATAATGACTTGAGGCAGAACTATAAATACATCAGCGATTCAAACTTTTTCACATGCATGACTTTTACGCTTTAAGAGCTATTCTAAAAAGTATTAGTTTCAGAATAAAAATCTTTGGTGTGTGGATGCATTCTTACATGGTCGACCCTCATGAAAAAAATTGGCGCAACTGCATCAAAATTAATGACTTGAGGCCGAACTATAAATACATCAACGATTTGAACATTATCACATGCTTGACATTATCAGACGCACGACTTTTACACCATGAGAGCTATTCTCAGAAGTATTTGTTTCAGAATAAAAATCTTTGGTGTGTGGATGCATTCTTACATGGTCGACCCTCATAAAAAAATTTGGCGCAACTGTATCAAAAATAATGACTTGAGGCCGAACTATAAATACATCAGCGATTCAAACTTTTTCACATTCATGACTTTTACGCCATTAGAGCTATTCTCAAAAGGATTAGTTTCAGAATAAAAATCTTTGGTGTGTGGATGCATTCTTACATGGTCGACCCTCATAAAAAAAATTGGCGCAACTACATCAAAAATAATGACTTGAGGCCGAACTATAAATACATCAGCGATTTTAACATTATCACATGCATGACTTTTACACCATGAGAGCTATTCTCAAAAGTATTTGTTTCAGAATAAAAATCTTTGGTGTGTGGATGCATTCTTACATGGTCGACCCTCATAAAAAAAATTGGTGCAAATGCATCAAAAATAATGACTTGAGGCCGAACTATAAATACATCAGCGATTCAAACTTTTTCACATTCATGACTTTTACGCCATTAGAGCTATTCTCAAAAGTATTTGTTTCAGAATAAAAATCTTTGGTGTGTGGATGCATTCTTACATGGTGAACCCTCATGAAAAAAATTGCCGCAACTGCATCAAAAATCATGACTTGAGGCCGAACTATAAATACATCAGCGATTTGAACATTATCACAAGCACGACTTTTACACCATGAGAGCTATTCTCAAAAGTATTTGTTTCAGAATAAAAATCTTTGGTGTGTGGATGCATTCTTACATGGTCGACCCTCATAAAAAAAATTGGCGCAACTCCATCAAAAATAATGACTTGGGGCCGAACTATAAATACATCAGCGATTCAAACTTTTTCACATTCAGGACTTTTACACCATGAGAGCTATTCTCAAAAGTATTTGTTTCAGAATAAAAATCTTTGGTGTGTGGATGCATTCTTACATGGTCGACCCTCATGAAAAAAATTGGCGCAACTGCATGAAAAATCATCACTTGAAGCCGAACTATAAATACATCAGCGATTTGAACATCATCACATGCATGACTTTTACGCCATGAATGCTATTCTCAAAAGTATTTGTTTCAGAATAAACATCTTTGGTGTGTGGATGCATTCTTACATGGTCGACCTTCATGAAAAAAATTGGCACAACTGCATCAAAAATAATGACTTGATGCCGAACTATAAATACATCAGCGATTTTAACATTATCACATGCATGACATTATCACAAGCACGACTTTTACACCATGAGAGCTATTCTCAAAAGTATTTGTTTCAGAATAAAAATCTTTTGTGTGTGGATGCATTCTTACATGGTCGTTCCTCATGAAAAAAATTGGCGCAACTGCATCAAAAATAATGACTTGAGGCCGAGCTATAAATACATCAGCGATTCAAACTTTTTCACATTCATGACTTTTACGCCATTAGAGCTATTCTCAAAAGTATTAGTTTCAGAATAAAAATCTTTGGTGTGTGGATGCATTCTTACATGGTCAACCCTCATGAAAAAAATTGGCGCAACTGCATCAAAAATAATGACTTGAGGCCGAACTATAAATACATCAGCGATTTGAACATTATCACATGCATGACTTTTACGCCATTAGAGCTATTCTCAAAAGTATTTGTTTCAGAATAAAAATCTTTGGTGTGTGGATGCATTCTTACATGGTCGACACTCATGAAAAACATTGGCGCAACTGCATCAAAAATATTGACTTAATGTCGAACTATAAATACATCAGCGATTCGAACTTTTTCACATTCATGACATTATCACACGCACGACTTTTACACCATGAATGCTATTCTCAAAAGTATTAGTTTCAGAATGAAAATCTTTGGTGTGTGGATGCATTCTTACATGGTCGACCCTCATGAAAAAAATTGGCGCAACTGCGTCAAAAATAATGACTTGAGGCCGAACTATAAATACATCAGCGATTTAAACTTTTTCACATTCATGACTTTTACACCATTAGAGCTATTCTCAAAAGTATTTGTTTCAGAATAAAAATCTTTGGTGTGTGGATGCATTCTTACATGGTCGACCCTCATGAAAAAAATTGGCGCAACTGCATCAAAAATCATCACTTGATGTCGAACTATAAATACATCAGCGATTTGAACATTATCACATGCATGACTTTTACGCCATTAGAGCTATTCTCAAAAGTATTATTTTCAGAATAAAAATCTTTGGTGTGTGGATGCATTCTTACATGGTCGACACTCATGAAAAACATTGGCGCAACTCCATCAAAAATATTGACTTAATGTCGAACTATAAATACATCAGCGATTCGAACTTTTTCACATTCATGACATTATCACACGCACGACTTTTACACCATGAATGCTATTCTCAAAAGTATTAGTTTCAGAATGAAAATCTTTGGTGTGTGGATGCATTCTTACATGGTCGACCCTCAGGAAAAAAATTGGCGCAACTGCGTCAAAAATAATGACTTGAGGCCGAACTATAAATACATCAGCGATTCAAACTTTTTCACATTCATGACTTTTACGCTATTAGAGCTATTCTCAAAAGTATTTGTTTCAGAATAAAAATCTTTGGTTTGTGGATGCATTCTTACATGGTCGACCCTCATGAAAAAAATTGGCGCAACTGCATCAAAAATAATGACTTGAGGCCGAGCTATAAATACGTCAGCGATTTGAACATTATCACATGCATGACTTTTACGGCATGAGAGCTATTCTCAAAAGTATTAGTTTCAGAATAAAAATCTTTGGTGTGTGGATGCATTCTTACATGGTCGACCCTCATGAAAAAAATTGGTGCAACTGCATCAAAATTAATGACTTGAGGCCGAACTATAAATACATCAACGATTTGAACATTATCACACGCTTGACATTATCAGACGCACGACATTTACACCATGAGAGCTATTTTCAGAAGTATTTCTTTCAGAATAAAAATCTTTGGTGTGTGGATGCATTCTTACATGGTCGACCCTCTTAAAAAAATTTGGCGCAAATGCATCAAAAATAATGACTTGAGGCCAAACTATAAATACATCAGCGATTCAAACTTTTTCACATTCATGACTTTTACGCCATTAGAGCTATTCTCAAAAGGATTAGTTTCAGAATAAAAATCTTTGGTGTGTGGATGCATTCTTACATGGTCGACCCTCATAAAAAAAATTGGCGCAACTACATCAAAAATAATGACTTGAGGCCGAACTATAAATACATCAGCGATTTGAACATTATCACATGCATGACTTTTACACCATGAGAGCTATTCTCAAAAGTATTTGTTTCAGAATAAAAATCTTTGGTGTGTGGATGCATTCTTACATGGTCGACCCTCATAAAAAAAATTGGTGCAAATGCATCAAAAATAATGACTTGAGGCCGAACTATAAATACATCAGCGATTCAAACTTTTTCACATTCATGACTTTTACGCCATTAGAGCTATTCTCAAAAGTATTTGTTTCAGAATAAAAATCTTTTGTGTGTGGATGCATTCTTACATGGTGAACCCTCATGAAAAAAATTGGCGCAACTGCATCAAAAATCATGACTTGAGGCCGAACTATAAATACATCAGCGATTTGAACATTATCACACGCACGACTTTTACACCATGAGAGCTATTCTCAAAAGTATTTGTTTCAGAATAAAAATCTTTGGTGTGTGGATGCATTCTTACATGGTCGACCCTCATAAAAAAAATTGGCGCAACTCCATCAAAAATAATGACTTGGGGCCGAACTATAAATACATCAGCGATTCAAACTTTTTCACATTTAGGACTTTTACGCCATGAGAGCTATTCTCAAAAGTATTTGTTTCAGAATAAAAATCTTTGGTGTGTGGATGCATTCTTACATGGTCGACCCTCATGAAAAAAATTGGCGCAACTGCATGAAAAATCATCACTTGAAGCCGAACTATAAATACATCAGC
Organism: Haliotis cracherodii; assembly: GCF_022045235.1. Classification (NCBI taxonomy): domain Eukaryota; kingdom Metazoa; phylum Mollusca; class Gastropoda; order Lepetellida; family Haliotidae; genus Haliotis; species Haliotis cracherodii. Next base: position 2,947,234 of record NW_027266291.1, on the reverse strand, counting down.
GATTTGAACATCATCACATGCATGACTTTTACGCCATGAATGCTATTCTCAAAAGTATTTGTTTCAGAATAAACATCTTTGGTGTGTGGATGCATTCTTACATGGTCGACCTTCATGAAAAAAATTGGCACAACTGCATCAAAAATAATGACTTGATGCCGAACTATAAATACATCAGCGATTTTAACATTATCACATGCATGACATTATCACAAGCACGACTTTTACACCATGAGAGCTATTCTCAAAAGTATTTGTTTCAGAATAAAAATCTTTGGTGTGTGGATGCATTCTTACATGGTCGTTCCTCATGAAAAAAATTGGCGCAACTGCATCAAAAATAATGACTTGAGGCCGAGCTATAAATACATCAGCGATTGAAACTTTTTCACATTCATGACTTTTACGCCATTAGAGCTATTCTCAAAAGTATTAGTTTCAGAATAAAAATCTTTGGTGTGTGGATGCATTCTTACATGGTCGACCCTCATGAAAAAAATTGGCGCAACTGCATCAAAAATCATGACTTGAGGCCGAACTATAAATACATCAGCGATTTGAACATTATCACATGCATGCCTTTTACACCATGAGAGCTATTCTCAAAAGTATTAGTTTCAGAATAAAAATCTTTAGTGTTTGGATGCATTCTTACATGGTCGACCCTCATGAAAAAAATTGGCGCAACTCCATCAAAAATAATGACTTGAGGCCGAACTATAAATACATCAGCGATTTAAACTTTTTCACATTCATGACTTTTACACCATTAGAGCTATTCTCAAAAGTATTTGTTTCAGAATAAAAATCTTTGGTGTGTGGATGCATTCTTACATGGTCGACCCTCATGAAAAACATTGGCGCAACTGCATCAAAAATCATCACTTGATGTCGAACTATAAATACATCAGCGATTTGAACATTATCACATGCATGACTTTTACGCCATTAGAGCTATTCTCAAAAGTATTTGTTTCAGAATAAAAATCTTTGGTGTGTGGATGCATTCTTACATGGTCGACACTCATGAAAAACATTGGCGCAACTGCATCAAAAATATTGACTTAATGTCGAACTATAAATACATCAGCGATTCGAACTTTTTCACATTCATGACATTATCACACGCACGACTTTTACACCATGAATGCTATTCTCAAAAGTATTAGTTTCAGAATGAAAATCTTTGGTGTGTGGATGCATTCTTACATGGTCGACCCTCATGAAAAAAATTGGCGCAACTGCGTCAAAAATAATGACTTGAGGCCGAACTATAAATACATCAGCGATTTGAACATTATCACATGCATGCCTTTTACACCATGAGAGCTATTCTCAAAAGTATTTGTTTCAGAATAAAAATCTTTGGTGTGTGGATGCATTCTTACATGGTCGACCCTCATGAAAAAAATTGGCGCAACTGCATCAAAAATAATGACTTGAGGCCGAACTATAAATACATCAGCGATTCAAACTTTTTCACATTCATGACTTTTACGCCATTAGAGCTATTCTCAAAAGTATTTGTTTCAGAATAAAAATCTTTGGTGTGTGGATGCATTCTTACATGGTCGACCTTCATGAAAAAAATTGGCACAACTGCATCAAAAATAATGACTTGAGGCCGAACTATAAATACATCAGCGATTTTAACATTATCACATGCATGACATTATCACAAGCACGACTTTTACACCATGAGAGCTATTCTCAAAGGTATTAGTTTCAGAATAAAAATCTTTGGTGTGTGGATGCATTCTTACATGGTCGACCTTCATGAAAAAAATTGGCACAACTGCATAAAAAATAATGACTTGAGGCCGAACTATAAATACATCAGCGATTTTAACATTATCACATGCATGACATTATCACAAGCACGACTTTTACACCATGAGAGCTATTCTCAAAAGTATTAGTTTCAGAATAAAAATCTTTGGTGTGTGGATGCATTCTTACATGGTCGTTCCTCATGAAAAAAATTGGCGCAACTGCATCAAAAATAATGACTTGAGGCCGAGCTATAAATACATCAGCGATTCAAACTTTTTCACATTCATGACTTTTACACCATTAGAGCTATTCTCAAAAGTATTAGTTTCAGAATAAAAATCTTTGGTGTGTGGATGCATTCTGACATGGTCGTTCCTCATGAAAAAAATTGGCGCAACTGCATCAAAAATAATGACTTGAGGCCGAACTATAAATACATCAGCGATTTGAACATTATCACATGCATGACTTTTACACCATGAGAGCTATTCTCAAAAGTATTTGTTTCAGAATAAAAATCTTTGGTGTGTGGATGCATTCTTACATGGTCGACCCTCATGAAAAAAATTGGCGCAACTGCATCAAAAATAATGACTTGAGGCCGAACTATAAATACATCAGCGATTCAAACTTTTTCACATTCATGACTTTTACGCCATTAGAGCTATTCTCAAAAGTATTTGTTTCAGAATAAAAATCTTTGGTGTGTGGATGCATTCTTACATGGTCGACCCTCATGAAAAAAATTGGCGCAACTGCATGAAAAATCATCACTTGATGTCGAACTATAAATACATCAGCGATTTGAACATTATCACATGCATGACTTTTACGCCATGAGAGCTATTCTCAAAAGTATTAGTTTCAGAATAAAAATCTTTGGTGTGTGGATGCATTCTTACATGGTCGACACTCATGAAAAAAATTGGCGCAACTGCATAAAAAATAATGACTTTATGTCGAACTATAAATACATCAGCGATTCGAACTTTTTCACATTCATGACATTATCACACGCATGACTTTTACACCATGAATGCTATTCTCAAAAGTATTTGTTTCAGAATAAAAATCTTTGGTGTGTGGATGCATTCTGACATGGTCAACCCTCATGAAAAAAATTGGCACAACTGCATCAAAAATAATGACTTGAGGCCGAACTATAAATACATCAGAGATTCAAACTTTTTCACATTCATGACTTTTACGCCATTAGAGCTATTCTCAAAAGTATTTGTTTCAGAATAAAAATCTTTTGTGTGTGGATGCATTCTTATATGGTCGACCCTCATGAAAAAAATTGGCGCAACTGCATCAAAATTAATGACTTGAGGCCGAACTATAAATACATCAGCGATTTGAACATTATCACACGCATGACATTATCACACGCACGACTTTTACACCATGAGAGCTATTCTCAAAAGTATTTGTTTCAGAATAAAAATCTTTGATGTGTCGATGCATTCTTACATGGTCGACCCTCATGAAAAAAATTGGCGCAACTGCATCAAAAATAATGACTTGAGGCCGAACTATAATTACATCAGCGATTCAAACTTTTTCACATTCATGACTTTTACGCCATTAGAGCTATTCTCAAAAGTATTAGTTTCAGAATAAAAATCTTTGGTGTGTGGATGCATTCTTACATGGTCGACCCTCATGAAAAAAATTGGCGCAACTGCATGAAAAATCATCACTTGAGGTCGAACTATAAATACATCAGCGATTTGAACATTATCACATGCATGACTTTTACGCCATGAGAGCTATTCTCAAAAGTATTAGTTTCAGAATAAAAATCTTTGGTGTGTGGATGCATTCTTACATGGTCGACCTTCATGAAAAAAATTGGCACAACTGCATCAAAAATAATGACTTGAGGCCGAACTATAAATACATCAGCGATTTGAACATTATCACATGCATGACTTTTACACCATGAGAGCTATTCTCAAAGGTATTAGTTTCAGAATAAAAATCTTTGGTGTGTGAATGCATTCTTACATGGTCGTTCCTCATGAAAAATGAAAAAAATTGGCGCAACTGCATCAAAAATAATGACTTGAGGCCGAACTATAAATACATCAGCGATTCAAACTTTTTCACATTCATGACTTTTACGCCATTAGAGCTATTCTCAAAAGCATTAGTTTCAGAATAAAAATCATTGGTGTGTGGATGCATTCTTACATGGTCGACTCTCATGAAAAAAATTGGCGCAATTGCATCAAAAATCATGACTTGAGGCCGAACTATAAATACATCAGCGATTTGAACATTATCACATGCATGACTTTTACACCATGAGAGCTATTCTCAAAAGTATTTGTTTCAGAATAAAAATCTTTGGTGTGTGGATGCATTCTTACATGGTCGACCCTCATGAAAAAAAATTGGCGCAACTGCATCAAAAATAATGACTTGAGGCCGAACTATAAATACATCAGCGATTTGAACATTATCACATAGATGACTTTTACGCCATGAGAGCTATTCTCAAAAGTATTTGTTTCAGAATAAAAATCTTTGGTGTGTGGATGCATTCTTACATGGTCGACCCTCATGAAAAAAATTGGCGCAACTGCATCAAAAATCATCACTTGATGTCGAACTATAAATACATCAGCGATTTGAACATTATCACATAGATGACTTTTACGCCATGAGAGCTATTCTCAAAAGTATTAGTTTCAGAATAAAAATCTTTGGTGTGTGGATGCATTCTTACATGGTCGACCTTCATGAAAAAAATTGGCGCAACTGCATCAAAAATAATGACTTTATGTCGAACTATAAATACATCTGCGATTCGAACTTTTTCACATGCATGACATTATCACACGCACGACTTTTACACCATGAATGCTATTCTCAAAAGTATTAGTTTCAGAATAAAAATCTTTGGTGTGTGGATGCATTCTGACATGGTCAACCCTCATGAAAAAAATTGGCGCAACTGCATCAAAAATAATGACTTGATGCCGAACTATAAATACATCAGCGATTCAAACTTTTTCACATTCATGACTTTTACGACATTAGAGCTATTCTCAAAAGTATTTGTTACAGAATAAAAATCTTTTGTGTGTGGATGCATTCTTACATGGTCAACCCTCATGAAAAAAATTGGCGCAACTGCATCAAAAATCATCACTTGAGGCCGAACTATAAATACATCAGCGATTTGAACATTATCACACGAACGACTTTTACACCATGAGAGCTATTCTCAAAAGTATTTGTTTCAGAATAAAAATCTTTGGTGTGTGGATGCATTCTTACATGGTCGACCCTCATAAAAAAAATTGGCGCAACTCCATCAAAAATAATGACTTGGGGCCGAACTATAAATACATCAGCGATTCAAACTTTTTCACATTCATGACTTTTACGCCATGAGAGCTATTCTCAAAAGTATTTGTTTCAGAATAAAAATCTTTGGTGTGTGGATGCATTCTTACATGGTCGACCCTCATGAAAATAATTGGCGCAACTGCATGAAAAATCATCACTTGAAGCCGAACTATAAATACATCAGCGATTTGAACATTATCACATGCATGACTTTTACGCCATGAATGCTATTCTCAAAAGTATTAGTTTCAGAATAAAAATCTTTGGTGTGTGGATGCATTCTTACATGGTCGATCTTCATGAAAAAAATTGGCACAACTGCATCAAAAATAATGACTTGAGGCCGAACTATAAATACATCAGCGATTTTAACATTATCACATGCATGACATTATCACAAGCACGACTTTTACACCATGAGAGCTATTCTCAAAAAGTATTAGTTTCAGAATAAAAATCTTTGGTGTGTGGATGCATTCTTACATGGTCAACCCTCATGAAAGAAATTGGCGCAACTGCATCAAAAATCATGACTTGAGGCCGAAATATAAATACATCAGCGATTCAAACTTTTTCACATTCATGACTTTTACGCCATTAGAGCTATTCTCAAAAGTATTAGTTTCAGAATAAAAATCTTTGGTGTGTGGATGCATTCTTACATGGTCGACCCTCATGAAAAAAATTGGCGCAACTGCATCAAAAATAATGACTTGAGGCCGAACTATAAATACATCAGCGATTTGAACATTATCACATGCATGCCTTTTACACCATGAGAGCTATTCTCAAAAGTATTTGTTTCGGAATAAAAATCTTTGGTGTGTGGATGCATTCTTACATGGTCGACCCTCATGAAAAAAATTGGCGCAACTGCATCAAAAATAATGACTTTATGTCGAACTATAAAGACATCAGCGATTCAAACTTTTTCACATTCATGACTTTTACGCCATTAGAGCTATTCTCAAAAGTATTTGTTTCAGAATAAAAATCTTTGGTGTGTGGATGCATTCTTACATGGTCGACACTCATGAAAAAAATTGGCACAACTACATCAAAAATAATGACTTGAGGCCGAACTATAAATACATCAGCGATTTTAACATTATCACATGGATGACATTATCACAAGCACGACTTTTACACCATGAGAGCTATTCTCAAAGGTATTAGTTTCAGAATAAAAATCTTTGGTGTGTGGATGCATTCTTACATGGTCGACCTTCATGAAAAAAATTGGCACAACTGCATCAAAAATAATGACTTGAGGCCGAACTATAAATACATAAGCGATTTTAACATTATCACATGCATGACATTATAACAAGCACGACTTTTACACCATGAGAGCTATTCTCAAAAGTATTAGTTTCAGAATAAAAATCTTTGGTGTGTGGATGCATTCTTACATGGTCAACCCTCATGAAAGAAATTGGCGCAACTGCATCAAAAATCATGACTTGAGGCCGAAATATAAATACATCAGCGATTCAAACTTTTTCACATTCATGACTTTTACGCCATTAGAGCTATTCTCAAAAGTATTAGTTTCAGAATAAAAATCTTTGGTGTGTGGATGCATTCTTACATGGTCGACCCTCATGAAAAAAATTGGCGCAACTGCATCAAAAATAATGACTTGAGGCCGAACTATAAATACATCAGCGATTTGAACATTATCACATGCATGCCTTTTACACCATGAGAGCTATTCTCAAAAGTATTTGTTTCGGAATAAAAATCTTTGGTGTGTGGATGCATTCTTACATGGTCGACCCTCATGAAAAAAATTGGCGCAACTGCATCAAAAATAATGACTTTATGTCGAACTATAAAGACATCAGCGATTCAAACTTTTTCACATTCATGACTTTTACGCCATTAGAGCTATTCTCAAAAGTATTTGTTTCAGAATAAAAATCTTTGGTGTGTGGATGCATTCTTACATGGTCGACACTCATGAAAAAAATTGGCACAACTACATCAAAAATAATGACTTGAGGCCGAACTATAAATACATCAGCGATTTTAACATTATCACATGGATGACATTATCACAAGCACGACTTTTACACCATGAGAGCTATTCTCAAAGGTATTAGTTTCAGAATAAAAATCTTTGGTGTGTGGATGCATTCTTACATGGTCGACCTTCATGAAAAAAATTGGCACAACTGCATCAAAAATAATGACTTGAGGCCGAACTATAAATACATAAGCGATTTTAACATTATCACATGCATGACATTATAACAAGCACGACTTTTACACCATGAGAGCTATTCTCAAAAGTATTAGTTTCAGAATAAAAATCTTTGGTGTGTGGATGCATTCTTACATGGTCGTTCCTCGTGAAAAAAATTGGCGCAACTGCATCAAAAATAATGACTTGAGGCCGAGCTATAAATACATCAGCGATTGAAACTTTTTCACATTCATGACTTTTACGCCATTAGAGCTATTCTCAAAAGTATAAGTTTCAGAATAAAAATCTTTGGTGTGTGGATGCATTCTTACATGGTCGACCCTCATGAAAAAAATTGGCACAACTGCATCAAAAATCATGACTTGAGGCCGAACTATAAATACATCAGCGATTTTAACATTATCACATGCATGACTTTTACACCATGAGAGCTATTCTCAAAAGTATTTGTTTCAGAATAAAAATCTTTGGTGTGTGGATGCATTCTTACATGGTCAACCCTCATGAAAAAAATTGGCGCAACTGCATCAAACATAATAACTTGGGGCCGAACTATAAATACATCAGCGATTCAAACTTTTTCACATTCATGACTTTTACGCCATTAGAGCTATTCTCAAAAGTATTTGTTTCAGAATAAAAATCTTTGGTGTGTGGATGCATTCTTACATGGTCGACCCTCATGAAAAAAATTGGCGCAACTGCATGAAAAATCATCACTTGATGTCGAACTATAAATAAATCAGCGATTTGAACATTATCACATGCATGACTTTTACGCCATGAGAGCTATTCTCAAAAGTATTAGTTTCAGAATAAAAAATCTTTGGTGTGTGGATGCATTCTTACATGGTCGACACTCATGAAAAAAATTGGCGCAACTGCATAAAAAATAATGACTTTATGTCGAACTATAAATACATCAGCGATTCGAACTTTTTCACATTCATGACATTATCACACGCACGACTTTTACACCATGAATGCTATTCTCAAAAGTATTAGTTTCAGAATAAAAATATTTGGTGTGTGGATGCATTCTGACATGGTCAACCCTCATGAAAAAAATTGGCGCAACTGCATCAAAAATAATGACTTGAGGCCGAACTATAAATACATCAGCGATTCAAACTTTTTCACATTCATGCCTTTTACGCCATGAGAGCTATTCTCAAAAGTATTTGTTTCAGAATAAAAATCTTTTGTGTGTGGATGCATTCTTACATGGTCGACCCTCATGAAAAAAATTGGCGCAACTGCATCAAAATTAATGACTTGAGGCCGAACTATAAATACATCAGCGATTCAAACTTTTTCACATTCATGACTTTTACACCATTAGAGCTATTCTCAAAAGTGTGAGTTTCAGAATAAAAATCTTTTGTGTGTGGATGCATTCTTACATGGTCGACCCTCATGAAAAAAATTGGCACAACTGCATGAAAAATCATCACTTGAGGTCGAACTATAAATACATCAGCGATTTGAACATTATCACATGTATGACTTTTACGCCATGAGAGCTATTCTCAAAAGTATTAGTTTCAGAATAAAAATCTTTGGTGTGTGGATGCATTCTTACATGGTCGACCCTCATGAAAAAAATTGGCACAACTGTATCAAAAATAATGACTTGAGGCCGAACTATAAATACATCAGCGATTTTAACATTATCACATGCATGACATTATCACACGCACGACTTTTACACCATGAGAGCTATTCTCAAAGGTATTAGTTTCAGAATAAAAATCTTTGGTGTGTGAATGCATTCTTACATGGTCGTTCCTCATGAAAGAAATTGGCGCAACTGCATCAAAAATAATGACTTGAGGCCGAACTATAAATACATCAGCGATTTGAACATTATCACATGCATGCCTTTTACACCATGAGAGCTATTCTCAAAGGTATTAGTTTCAGAATAAAAATCTTTGGTGTGTGGATGCATTCTTACATGGTCGACCTTCATGAAAAAAATTAGCACAACTGCATCAAAAATAATGACTTGAGGCCGAACTATAAATACATCAGCGATTCAAACTTTTTCACATTCATGCCTTTTACGCCATGAGAGCTATTCTCAAAAGTATTTGTTTCAGAATAAAAATCTTTTGTGTGTGGATGCATTCTTACATGGTCGACCCTCATGAAAAAAATTGGCGCAACTGCATCAAAATTAATGACTTGAGGCCGAACTATAAATACATCAGCGATTTTAACATTATCACATGCATGACATTATCACAAGCACGACTTTTACACCATGAGAGCTATTCTCAAAAGTATTAGTTTCAGAATAAAAATCTTTGGTGTGTGGATGCATTCTTACATGGTCGTTCCTCATGAAAAAAATTGGCGCAACTGCATCAAAAATAATGACTTGAGGCCGAGCTATAAATACATCAGCGATTCAAACTTTTTCACATTCATGACTTTTACGCCATTAGAGCTATTCTCAAAAGTATTTGTTTCAGAATAAAAATCTTTGGTGTGTGGATGCATTCTTACATGGTCGACCCTCATGAAAAAAATTGGCACAACTGCATGAAAAATCATGACTTGAGGCCGAACTATAAATACATCAGCGATTTTAACATTATCACATGCATGACTTTTACACCATGAGAGCTATTCTCAAAAGTATTTGTTTCAGAATAAAAATCTTTGGTGTGTGGATGCATTCTTACATGGTCGACCCTCATGAAAAAAATTGGCGCAACTGCATCAAAAATAATGACTTGAGGCCGAACTATAAATACATCAGCGATTCAAACTTTTTCACATTCATGACTTTTACGCCATTAGAGCTATTCTCAAAAGTATTTGTTTCAGAATAAAAATCTTTGGTGTGTGGATGCATTCTTACATGGTCGACCCTCATGAAAAAAATTGGCGCAACTGCATGAAAAATCATCACTTGATGTCGAACTATAAATACATCAGCGATTTGAACATTATCACATGCATGACTTTTACGCCATGAGAGCTATTCTCAAAAATATTAGTTTCAGAATAAAAATCTTTGGTGTGTGGATGCATTCTTACATGGTCGATACTCATGAAAAAAATTGGCACACCTGCATAAAAAATAATGACTTTATGTCGAACTATAAATACATCAGCGATTCGAACTTTTTCACATTCATGACATTATCACACGCACGACTTTTACACCATGAATGCTATTCTCAAAAGTATTAGTTTCAGAATAAAAATCTTTGGTGTGTGGATGCATTCTTACATGGTCGACCCTCATGAAAAAAATTGGCGCAACTGCATGAAAAATCATCACTTGAGGCCGAACTATAAATACATCAGCGATTTGAACATTATCACATGCATGACTTTTACACCATGAGAGCTATTCTCAAAAGTATTTGTTTCAGAATAAAAATCTTTGGTGTGTGGATGCATTCTTACATGGTCGACCCTCAGGAAAAAAATTGGCGCAACTGCATCAAAAATAATGACTTGAGGCCGAACTATAAATACATCAGCGATTCAAACTTTTTCAAATTCATGACTTTTACGCCATTAGAGCTATTCTCAAAAGTATTTGTTTCAGAATAAAAATCTTTGGTGTGTGGATGCATTCTTACATGGTCGACCCTCATAAACAAAATTGGCACAACTACATAAAAAATAATGACTTGAGGCCGAACTATAAATACATCAGCGATTTGAACATTATCACATGCATGACTTTTACACCATGAGAGCTATTCTCAAAAGTATTAGTTTCAGAATAAAAATCTTTGGTGTGTGGATGCATTCTTACATGGTCGACCCTCATGAAAAAAATTGGCGCAACTGCATCAAAAATCATCACTTGATGCCGAACTATAAATACATCAGCGATTTTAACATTATCACATGCATGACATTATCACACGCACGACTTTTACACCATGAGAGCTATTCTCAAAAGTATTAGTTTCAGAATAAAAATCTTTGGTGTGTGGATGCATTCTTACATGGTCGTTCCTCATGAAAATAATTGGCGCAACTGCATCAAAAATAATGACTTGAGGCCGAACTATAAATACATCAGCGATTCAAACTTTTTCACATTCATGACTTTTACGCCATTAGAGCTATTCTCAAAAGTATTAGTTTCAGAATAAAAATCTTTGGTGTGTGGATGCATTCTTACATGGTCGACCCTCATGAAAAAAATTGGCGCAACTGCATCAAAAATCAAGACTTGAGGCCGAACTATAAATACATCAGCGATTTGAACATTATCACATGCATGCCTTTTACACCATGAGAGCTATTCTCAAAAGTATTTGTTTCAGAATAAAAATCTTTGGTGTGTGGATGCATTCTTACATGGTCGACCCTCATGAAAAAATTGGCGCAACTGCATAAAAAATAATGACTTGAGGCCGAACTATAAATACATCAGCGATTCAAACTTTTTCACATTCATGACTTTTACGCCATTAGAGCTATTCTCAAAAGTATTTGTTTCAGAATAAAAATCTTTGGTGTGTGGATGCATTCTTACATGGTCGACCCTCATGAAAAAAATTGGCGCAACTGCATGAAAAATCATCACTTGATGTCGAACTATAAATACATCAGCGATTTGAACATTATCACATGCATGACTTTTACACCATGAGAGCTATTCTCAAAAGTATTAGTTTCAGAATAAAAATCTTTGGTGTGTGGATGCATTCTTACATGGTCGATACTCATGAAAAAAATTGGCGCAACTGCATCAAAAATAATGACTTTATGTCGAACTATAAATACATCAGCGATTCGAACTTTTTCACATGCATGACATTATCACACGCACGACTTTTACACCATGAATGCTATTCTCAAAAGTATTAGTTTCAGAATAAAAATCTTTGGTGTGTGGATGCATTCTGACATGGTCAACCCTCATGAAAAAAATTGGCGCAACTGCATCAAAAATAATGACTTGAGGCCGAACTATAAATACATCAGCGATTCAAACTTTTTCAAATTCATGACTTTTACGCCATTAGAGATATTCTCAAAAGTATTTGTTTCAGAATAAAAATCTTTTGTGTGTGGATGCATTCTTACATGGTCGACCCTCATAAACAAAATTGGCGCAACTACATAAAAAATAATGACTTGAGGCCGAACTATATATACATCAGCGATTTGAACATTATCACATGCATGACTTTTACACCATGAGAGCTATTCTCAAAAGTATTAGTTTCAGAATAAAAATCTTTGGTGTGTGGATGCATTCTTACATGGTCGACCCTCATGAAAAAAATTGGCGCAACTGCATCAAAAATCAAGACTTGAGGCCGAACTATAAATACATCAGCGATTTGAACATTATCACATGCATGCCTTTTACACCATGATAGCTATTCTCAAAAGTATTTGTTTCAGAATAAAAATCTTTGGTGTGTGGATGCATTCTTACATGGTCGACCCTCATGAAAAAAATTGGCGCAACTGCATCAAAAATAATGACTTGAGGCCGAACTATAAATACATCAGCGATTCAAACTTTTTCACATTCATGACTTTTACGCCATTAGAGCTATTCTCAACAGTATTTGTTTCAGAATAAAAATCTTTGGTGTGTGGATGCATTCTTACATGGTCGACCCTCATGAAAAAAATTGGCGCAACTGCATGAAAAATCATCACTTGATGTCGAACTATAAATACATCAGCGATTTGAACATTATCACATGCATGACTTTTACACCATGAGAGCTATTCTCAAAAGTATTAGTTTCAGAATAAAAATCTTTGGTGTGTGAATGCATTCTTACATGGTCGACACTCATGAAAAAAATTGGCGCAACTGCATCAAAAATAATGACTTTATGTCGAACTATAAATACATCAGCGATTCGAACTTTTTCACATGCATGACATTATCACACTCACGACTTTTACACCATGAATGCTATTCTCAAAAGTATTAGTTTCAGAATGAAAATCTTTGGTGTGTGGATGCATTCTGACATGGTCAACCCTCATGAAAAAAATTGGCGCAACTGCATCAAAAATAATGACTTGAGGCCGAACTATAAATACATCAGTGATTCAAACTTTTTCACATTCATGACTTTTACGCCATTAGAGCTATTCTCAAAAGTATTTGTTTCAGAATAAAAATCTTTTGTGTGTGGATGCATTCTTACATGGTCGACTCTCATAAACAAAATTGGCGCAACTAGATAAAAAATAATGACTTGAGGCCGAACTATAAATACATCAGCGATTTGAACATTATCACATGCATGACTTTTACACCATGAGAGCTATTCTCAAAAGTATTTGTTTCAGAATAAAAATCTTTGGTGTGTGGATGCATTCTTACATGGTCGACCCTCAGGAAAAAAATTGGCGCAACTGCATCAAAAATCATCACTTGAGGCCGAACTATAAATACATCAGCGATTTTAACATTATCACATGCATGACATTATCACACGCACGACTTTTACACCATGAGAGCTATTCTCAAAAGTATTAGTTTCAGAATAAAAATCTTTGGTGTGTGGATGCATTCTGACATGGTCGTTCCTCATGAAAATAATTGGCGCAACTGCATCAAAAATAATGACTTGAGGCCGAACTATAAATACATCAGCGATTCAAACTTTTTCACATTCATGACTTTTACGCCATTAGAGCTATTCTCAAAAGTATTAGTTTCAGAATAAAAATCTTTGGTGTGTGGATGCATTCTTACATGGTCGACCCTCATGAAAAAAATTGGCGCAACTGCATCAAAAATCAAGACTTGAGGCCGAACTATAAATACATCAGCGATTTGAACATTATCACATGCATGCCTTTTACACCATGAGAACTATTCTCAAAAGTATTTGTTTCAGAATAAAAATCTTTGGTGTGTGGATGCATTCTTACATGGTCGACCCTCAGGAAAAAAATTGGCGCAACTGCATCAAAAATAATGACTTGAGGCCGAACTATAAATACATCAGCGATTCAAACTTTTTCACATTCATGACTTTAACGCCATTAGAGCTATTCTCAAAAGTATTTGTTTCAGAATAAAAATCTTTGGTGTGTGGATGCATTCTTACATGGTCGACCCTCATGAAAAAAATTGGCGCAACTGCATGAAAAATCATCACTTGATGTCGAACTATAAATACATCAGCGATTTGAACATTATCACATGCATGACTTTTACACCATGAGAGCTATTCTCAAAAGTATTAGTTTCAAAATAAAAATCTTTGGTGTGTGGATGCATTCTTACATGGTCGACACTCATGAAAAAAATTGGCGCAACTGCATCAAAAATAATGACTTTATGTCGAGCTATAAATACATCAGCGATTCGAACTTTTTCACATGCATGACATTATCACACGCACGACTTTTACACCATGAATGCTATTCTCAAAAGTATTAGTTTCAGAATAAAAATCTTTTGTGTGTGGATGCATTCTTACATGGTCAACCCTCATGAAAAAAATTGGCGCAACTGCATCAAAAATCATCACTTGAGGCCGAACTATAAATACATCAGCGATTTGAACATTATCACACGAACGACTTTTACACCATGAGAGCTATTCTCAAAAGTATTTGTTTCAGAATAAAAATCTTTGGTGTGTGGATGCATTCTTACATGGTCGACCCTCAGGAAAAAAATTGGCGCAACTGCATCAAAAATAATGACTTGAGGCCGAACTATAAATACATCAGCGATTCAAACTTTTTCACATTCATGACTTTAACGCCATTAGAGCTATTCTCAAAAGTATTTGTTTCAGAATAAAAATCTTTGGTGTGTGGATGCATTCTTACATGGTCGACCCTCATAAACAAAATTGGCGCAACTACATAAAAAATAATGACTTGAGGCCGAACTATATATACATCAGCGATTTGAACATTATCACATGCATGACTTTTACACCATGAGAGCTATTCTCAAAAGTATTAGTTTCAGAATAAAAATCTTTGGTGTGTGGATGCATTCTTACATGGTCGACCCTCATGAAAAAAATTGGCGCAACTGCATCAAAAATCAAGACTTGAGGCCGAACTATAAATACATCAGCGATTTGAACATTATCACATGCATGCCTTTTACACCATGATAGCTATTCTCAAAAGTATTTGTTTCAGAATAAAAATCTTTGGTGTGTGGATGCATTCTTACATGGTCGACCCTCATGAAAAAAATTGGCGCAACTGCATCAAAAATAATGACTTGAGGCCGAACTATAAATACATCAGCGATTCAAACTTTTTCACATTCATGACTTTTACGCCATTAGAGCTATTCTCAACAGTATTTGTTTCAGAATAAAAATCTTTGGTGTGTGGATGCATTCTTACATGGTCGACCCTCATGAAAAAAATTGGCGCAACTGCATGAAAAATCATCACTTGATGTCGAACTATAAATACATCAGCGATTTGAACATTATCACATGCATGACTTTTACACCATGAGAGCTATTCTCAAAAGTATTAGTTTCAGAATAAAAATCTTTGGTGTGTGAATGCATTCTTACATGGTCGACACTCATGAAAAAAATTGGCGCAACTGCATCAAAAATAATGACTTTATGTCGAACTATAAATACATCAGCGATTCGAACTTTTTCACATGCATGACATTATCACACTCACGACTTTTACACCATGAATGCTATTCTCAAAAGTATTAGTTTCAGAATGAAAATCTTTGGTGTGTGGATGCATTCTGACATGGTCAACCCTCATGAAAAAAATTGGCGCAACTGCATCAAAAATAATGACTTGAGGCCGAACTATAAATACATCAGTGATTCAAACTTTTTCACATTCATGACTTTTACGCCATTAGAGCTATTCTCAAAAGTATTTGTTTCAGAATAAAAATCTTTTGTGTGTGGATGCATTCTTACATGGTCGACTCTCATAAACAAAATTGGCGCAACTAGATAAAAAATAATGACTTGAGGCCGAACTATAAATACATCAGCGATTTGAACATTATCACATGCATGACTTTTACACCATGAGAGCTATTCTCAAAAGTATTTGTTTCAGAATAAAAATCTTTGGTGTGTGGATGCATTCTTACATGGTCGACCCTCAGGAAAAAAATTGGCGCAACTGCATCAAAAATCATCACTTGAGGCCGAACTATAAATACATCAGCGATTTTAACATTATCACATGCATGACATTATCACACGCACGACTTTTACACCATGAGAGCTATTCTCAAAAGTATTAGTTTCAGAATAAAAATCTTTGGTGTGTGGATGCATTCTGACATGGTCGTTCCTCATGAAAATAATTGGCGCAACTGCATCAAAAATAATGACTTGAGGCCGAACTATAAATACATCAGCGATTCAAACTTTTTCACATTCATGACTTTTACGCCATTAGAGCTATTCTCAAAAGTATTAGTTTCAGAATAAAAATCTTTGGTGTGTGGATGCATTCTTACATGGTCGACCCTCATGAAAAAAATTGGCGCAACTGCATCAAAAATCAAGACTTGAGGCCGAACTATAAATACATCAGCGATTTGAACATTATCACATGCATGCCTTTTACACCATGAGAACTATTCTCAAAAGTATTTGTTTCAGAATAAAAATCTTTGGTGTGTGGATGCATTCTTACATGGTCGACCCTCAGGAAAAAAATTGGCGCAACTGCATCAAAAATAATGACTTGAGGCCGAACTATAAATACATCAGCGATTCAAACTTTTTCACATTCATGACTTTAACGCCATTAGAGCTATTCTCAAAAGTATTTGTTTCAGAATAAAAATCTTTGGTGTGTGGATGCATTCTTACATGGTCGACCCTCATGAAAAAAATTGGCGCAACTGCATGAAAAATCATCACTTGATGTCGAACTATAAATACATCAGCGATTTGAACATTATCACATGCATGACTTTTACACCATGAGAGCTATTCTCAAAAGTATTAGTTTCAAAATAAAAATCTTTGGTGTGTGGATGCATTCTTACATGGTCGACACTCATGAAAAAAATTGGCGCAACTGCATCAAAAATAATGACTTTATGTCGAGCTATAAATACATCAGCGATTCGAACTTTTTCACATGCATGACATTATCACACGCACGACTTTTACACCATGAATGCTATTCTCAAAAGTATTAGTTTCAGAATAAAAATCTTTTGTGTGTGGATGCATTCTTACATGGTCAACCCTCATGAAAAAAATTGGCGCAACTGCATCAAAAATCATCACTTGAGGCCGAACTATAAATACATCAGCGATTTGAACATTATCACACGAACGACTTTTACACCATGAGAGCTATTCTCAAAAGTATTTGTTTCAGAATAAAAATCTTTGGTGTGTGGATGCATTCTTACATGGTCGACCCTCAGGAAAAAAATTGGCGCAACTGCATCAAAAATAATGACTTGAGGCCGAACTATAAATACATCAGCGATTCAAACTTTTTCACATTCATGACTTTAACGCCATTAGAGCTATTCTCAAAAGTATTTGTTTCAGAATAAAAATCTTTGGTGTGTGGATGCATTCTTACATGGTCGACCCTCATAAAAAAAATTGGCACAACTCCATCAAAAATAATGACTTGGGGCCGAACTATAAATACATCAGCGATTCAAACTTTTTCACATTCATGACTTTTACGCCATGAGAGCTATTCTCAAAAGTATTTGTTTCAGAATAAAAATCTTTGGTGTGTGGATGCATTCTTACATGGTCGACCCTCATGAAAATAATTGGCGCAACTGCATGAAAAATCATCACTTGAAGCCGAACTATAAATACATCAGCGATTTGAACATTATCACATGCATGACTTTTACGCCATGAATGCTATTCTCAAAAGTATTAGTTTCAGAATAAAAATCTTTGGTGTGTGGATGCATTCTTACATGGTCGACCTTCATGAAAAAAATTGGCACAACTGCATCAAAAATAATGACTTGAGGCCGAACTATAAATACATCAGCGATTTTAACATTATCACATGCATGACATTATCACACGCACGACTTTTACACCATGAGAGCTATTCTCAAAAGTATTAGTTTCAGAATAAAAATCTTTGGTGTGTGGATGCATTCTTACATGGTCAACCCTCATGAAAGAAATTGGCGCAACTGCATCAAAAATCATGACTTGAGGCCGAAATATAAATACATCAGCGATTCAAACTTTTTCACATTCATGACTTTTACGCCATTAGAGCTATTCTCAAAAGTATTAGTTTCAGAATAAAAATCTTTGGTGTGTGGATGCATTCTTACATGGTCGACCCTCATGAAAAAAATTGGCGCAACTGCATCAAAAATCATGACTTGAGGCCGAACTATAAATACATCAGCGATTTGAACATTATCACATGCATGCCTTTTACACCATGAGAGCTATTCTCAAAAGTATTTGTTTCGGAATAAAAATCTTTGGTGTGTGGATGCATTCTTACATGGTCGACCCTCATGAAAAAAATTGGCGCAACTGCATCAAAAATAATGACTTTATGTCGAACTATAAAGACATCAGCGATTCAAACTTTTTCACATTCATGACTTTTACGCCATTAGAGCTATTCTCAAAAGTATTAGTTTCAGAATAAAAATCTTTGGTGTGTGGATGCATTCTGACATGGTCAACCCTCATGAAAAAAATTGGCGCAACTGCATCAAAAATAATGACTTGAGGCCGAACTATAAATACATCAGCGATTCAAACTTTTTCACATTCATGCCTTTTACGCCATGAGAGCTATTCTCAAAAGTATTTGTTTCAGAATAAAAATCTTTTGTGTGTGGATGCATTCTTACATGGTCGACCCTCATGAAAAAAATTGGCACAACTGCATCAAAATTAATGACTTGAGGCCGAACTATAAATACATCAGCGATTCAAACTTTTTCACATTCATGACTTTTACACCATTAGAGCTATTCTCAAAAGTGTGAGTTTCAGAATAAAAATCTTTGGTGTGTGGATGCATTCTTACATGGTCGACCCTCATGAAAAAAATTGGCACAACTGCATGAAAAATCATCACTTGAGGTCGAACTATAAATACATCAGCGATTTGAACATTATCACATGTATGACTTTTACGCCATGAGAGCTATTCTCAAAAGTATTAGTTTCAGAATAAAAATCTTTGGTGTGTGGATGCATTCTTACATGGTCGACCCTCATGAAAAAAATTGGCACAACTGTATCAAAAATAATGACTTGAGGCCGAACTATAAATACATCAGCGATTTTAACATTATCACATGCATGACATTATCACACGCACGACTTTTACACCATGAGAGCTATTCTCAAAGGTATTAGTTTCAGAATAAAAATCTTTGGTGTGTGAATGCATTCTTACATGGTCGTTCCTCATGAAAGAAATTGGCGCAACTGCATCAAAAATAATGACTTGAGGCCGAACTATAAATACATCAGCGATTTGAACATTATCACATGCATGCCTTTTACACCATGAGAGCTATTCTCAAAGGTATTAGTTTCAGAATAAAAATCTTTGGTGTGTGGATGCATTCTTACATGGTCGACCTTCATGAAAAAAATTAGCACAACTGCATCAAAAATAATGACTTGAGGCCGAACTATAAATACATCAGCGATTCAAACTTTTTCACATTCATGCCTTTTACGCCATGAGAGCTATTCTCAAAAATATTTGTTTCAGAATAAAAATCTTTTGTGTGTGGATGCATTCTTACATGGTCGACCCTCATGAAAAAAATTGGCGCAACTGCATCAAAATTAATGACTTGAGGCCGAACTATAAATACATCAGCGATTCAAACTTTTTCACATTCATGACTTTTACGCCATTTGAGCTATTCTCAAAAGTGTGAGTTTCAGAATAAAAATCTTTGGTGTGTGGATGCATTCTTACATGGTCGACCCTCATGAAAAAAATTGGCACAACTGCATGAAAAATCATCACTTGAGGTCGAACTATAAATACATCAGCGATTTGAACATTATAACATGCATGACATTATCACAAGCACGACTTTTACACCATGAGAGCTATTCTCAAAGGTATTAGTTTCAGAATAAAAATCTTTGGTGTGTGGATGCATTCTTACATGGTCGACCTTCATGAAAAAAATTGGCACAACTGCATCAAAATTAATGACTTGAGGCCGAACTATAAATACATCAGCGATTTTAACATTATCACATGCATGACATTATCACAAGCACGACTTTTACACCATGAGAGCTATTCTCAAAAGTATTAGTTTCAGAATAAAAATCTTTGGTGTGTGGATGCATTCTTACATGGTCGTTCCTCATGAAAATAATTGGCGCAACTGCATCAAAAATAATGACTTGAGGCCGAGCTATAAATACATCAGCGATTCAAACTTTTTCACATTCATGACTTTTACGCCATTAGAGCTATTCTCAAAAGTATTAGTTTCAGAATAAAAATCTTTGGTGTGTGGATGCATTCTTACATGGTCGACCCTCATGAAAAAAATTGGCACAACTGCATCAAAAATCATGACTTGAGGCCGAACTATAAATACATCAGCGATTTTAACATTATCACATGCATGACTTTTACACCATGAGAGCTATTCTCAAAAGTATTTGTTTCAGAATAAAAATCTTTGGTGTGTGGATGCATTCTTACATGGTCGACCCTCATGAAAAAAATTGGCGCAACTGCATCAAAAATAATGACTTGAGGCCGAACTATAAATACATCAGCGATTCGAACTTTTTCACATTCATGACTTTTACGCCATTAGAGCTATTCTCAAAAGTATTTGTTTCAGAATAAAAATCTTTGGTGTGTGGATGCATTCTTACATGGTCGACCCTCATGAAAAAAATTGGCGCAACTGCATGAAAAATCATCACTTGATGTCGAACTATAAATACATCAGCGATTTGAACATTATCACATGCATGACTTTTACGCCATGAGAGCTATTCTCAAAAGTATTAGTTTCAGAATAAAAATCTTTGGTGTGTGGATGCATTCTTACATGGTCGATACTCATGAAAAAAATTGGCACACCTGCATAAAAAATAATGACTTTATGTCGAACTATAAATACATCAGCGATTCGAACTTTTTCACATTCATGACATTATCACACGCACGACTTTTACACCATGAATGCTATTCTCAAAAGTATTAGTTTCAGAATAAAAATCTTTGGTGTGTGGATGCATTCTTACATGGTCGACCCTCATGAAAAAAATTGGCGCAACTGCATGAAAAATCATCACTTGAGGCCGAACTATAAATACATCAGCGATTTGAACATTATCACATGCATGACTTTTACACCATGAGAGCTATTCTCAAAAGTATTTGTTTCAGAATAAAAATCTTTGGTGTGTGGATGCATTCTTACATGGTCAACCCTCAGGAAAAAAATTGGCGCAACTGCATCAAAAATAATGACTTGAGGCCGAACTATAAATACATCAGCGATTCAAACTTTTTCACATTCATGACTTTTACGCCATTAGAGCTATTCTCAAAAGTATTTGTTTCAGAATAAAAATCTTTGGTGTGTGGATGCATTCTTACATGGTCGACCCTCATAAACAAAATTGGCACAACTACATAAAAAATAATGACTTGAGGCCGAACTATAAATACATCAGCGATTTGAACATTATCACATGCATGACTTTTACACCATGAGAGCTATTCTCAAAAGTATTTGTTTCAGAATAAAAATCTTTGGTGTGTGGATGCATTCTTACATGGTCGACCCTCATAAAAAAAATTGGCGCAACTGCATCAAAAATCATCACTTGATGCCGAACTATAAATACATCAGCGATTTTAACATTATCACATGCATGACATTATCACACGCACGACTTTTACACCATGAGAGCTATTCTCAAAAGTATTAGTTTCAGAATAAAAATCTTTGGTGTGTGGATGCATTCTTACATGGTCGTTCCTCATGAAAATAATTGGCGCAACTGCATCAAAAATAATGACTTGAGGCCGAACTATAAATACATCAGCGATTCAAGCTTTTTCACATTCATGACTTTTACGCCATTAGAGCTATTCTCAAAAGTATTAGTTTCAGAATAAAAATCTTTGGTGTGTGGATGCATTCTTACATGGTCGACCCTCATGAAAAAAATTGGCGCAACTGCATCAAAAATCAAGACTTGAGGCCGAACTATAAATACATCAGCGATTTGAACATTATCACATGCATGCCTTTTACACCATGAGAGCTATTCTCAAAAGTATTTGTTTCAGAATAAAAATCTTTGGTGTGTGGATGCATTCTTACATGGTCGACCCTCATGAAAAAATTGGCGCAACTGCATCAAAAATAATGACTTGAGGCCGAACTATAAATACATCAGCGATTCAAACTTTTTCACATTCATGACTTTTACGCCATTAGAGCTATTCTCAAAAGTATTTGTTTCAGAATAAAAATCTTTGGTGTGTGGATGCATTCTTACATGGTCGACCCTCATGAAAAAAATTGGCGCAACTGCATGAAAAATCATCACTTGATGTCGAACTATAAATACATCAGCGATTTGAACATTATCACATGCATGACTTTTACACCATGAGAGCTATTCTCAAAAGTATTAGTTTCAGAATAAAAATCTTTGGTGTGTGGATGCATTCTTACATGGTCGATACTCATGAAAAAAATTGGCGCAACTGCATCAAAAATAATGACTTTATGTCGAACTATAAATACATCAGCGATTCGAACTTTTTCACATGCATGACATTATCACACGCACGACTTTTACACCATGAATGCTATTCTCAAAAGTATTAGTTTCAGAATAAAAATCTTTGGTGTGTGGATGCATTCTGACATGGTCAACCCTCATGAAAAAAATTGGCGCAACTGCATCAAAAATAATGACTTGAGGCCGAACTATAAATACATCAGCGATTCAAACTTTTTCACATTCATGACTTTTACGCCATTAGAGCTATTCTCAAAAGTATTTGTTTCAGAATAAAAATCTTTGGTGTGTGGATGCATTCTTACATGGTCGACCCTCATAAACAAAATTGGCGCAACTACATAAAAAATAATGACTTGAGGCCGAACTATATATACATCAGCGATTTGAACATTATCACATGCATGACTTTTACACCATGAGAGCTATTCTCAAAAGTATTAGTTTCAGAATAAAAATCTTTGGTGTGTGGATGCATTCTTACATGGTCGACCCTCATGAAAAAAATTGGCGCAACTGCATCAAAAATCAAGACTTGAGGCCGAACTATAAATACATCAGCGATTTGAACATTATCACATGCATGCCTTTTACACCATGAGAGCTATTCTCAAAAGTATTTGTTTCAGAATAAAAATCTTTGGTGTGTGGATGCATTCTTACATGGTCGACCCTCATGAAAAAAATTGGCGCAACTGCATCAAAAATAATGACTTGAGGCCGAACTATAAATACATCAGCGATTCAAACTTTTTCACATTCATGACTTTTACGCCATTAGAGCTATTCTCAAAAGTATTTGTTTCAGAATAAAAATCTTTGGTGTGTGGATGCATTCTTACATGGTCGACCCTCATGAAAAAAATTGGCGCAACTGCATGAAAAATCATCACTTGATGTCGAACTATAAATACATCAGCGATTTGAACATTATCACATGCATGACTTTTACACCATGAGAGCTATTCTCAAAAGTATTAGTTTCAGAATAAAAATCTTTGGTGTGTGGATGCATTCTTACATGGTCGACACTCATGAAAAAAATTGGCGCAACTGCATCAAAAATAATGACTTTATGTCGAACTATAAATACATCAGCGATTCGAACTTTTTCACATGCATGACATTATCACACTCACGACTTTTACACCATGAATGCTATTCTCAAAAGTATTAGTTTCAGAATGAAAATCTTTGGTGTGTGGATGCATTCTGACATGGTCAACCCTCATGAAAAAAATTGGCGCAACTGCATCAAAAATAATGACTTGAGGCCGAACTATAAATACATCAGTGATTCAAACTTTTTCACATTCATGACTTTTACGCCATTAGAGCTATTCTCAAAAGTATTTGTTTCAGAATAAAAATCTTTTGTGTGTGGATGCATTCTTACATGGTCGACCCTCATAAACAAAATTGGCGCAACTACATAAAAAATAATGACTTGAGGCCGAACTATAAATACATCAGCGATTTGAACATTATCACATGCATGACTTTTACACCATGAGAGCTATTCTCAAAAGTATTTGTTTCAGAATAAAAATCTTTGGTGTGTGGATGCATTCTTACATGGTCGACCCTCCTGACAAAAATTGGCGCAACTGCATCAAAAATAATGACTTGAGGCCGAGATATAAATACGTCAGCGATTTGAACATTATCACATGCATGACTTTTACGCCATGAGAGCTATTCTCAAAAGTATTAGTTTCAGAATAAAAATCTTTGGTGTGTGGATGCATTCTTACATGGTCAACCCTCAGGAAAAAAATTGGCGCAACTGCATCAAAATTAATGACTTGAGGCCGAACTATAAATACATCAGCGATTTGAACATTATCACACGCATGACATTATCACACGCATGACTTTTACACCATGAGAGCTATTCTCAAAAGTATTAGTTTCAGAATAAAAATCTTTGGTGTGTGGATGCATTCTTACATGGTCGACCCTCCTGAAAAAAATTGGCGCAACTGCATCAAAAATAATGACTTGAGGCCGAACTATAAATACATCAGCGATTTTAACATTATCACACGCACGACTTTTACACCATGAGAGCTATTCTCAAAAGTATTAGTTTCAGAATAAAAATCTTTGGTGTGTGGATGCATTCTTACATGGTCGTTCCTCATGAAAATAATTGGCGCAACTGCATCAAAAATAATGACTTGAGGCCGAACTATAAATACATCAGCGATTCAAACTTTTTCACATTCATGACTTTTACGCCATTAGAGCTATTCTCAAAAGTATTAGTTTCAGAATAAAAATCTTTGGTGTGTGGATGCATTCTTACATGGTCGACCCTCATGAAAAAAATTAACGCAACTGCATCAAAAATCAAGACTTGAGGCCGAACTATAAATACATCAGCGATTTGAACATTATCACATGCATGCCTTTTACACCATGAGAGCTATTCTCAAAAGTATTTGTTTCAGAATAAAAATCTTTGGTGTGTGGATGCATTCTTACATGGTCGACCCTCATGAAAAAAATTGGCGCAACTGCATCAAAAATAATGACTTGAGGCCGAACTATAAATACATCAGCGATTCAAACTTTTTCACATTTATGACTTTTACGCCATTAGAGCTATTCTCAAAAGTATTTGTTTCAGAATAAAAATCTTTGGTGTGTGGATGCATTCTTACATGGTCGACCCTCATGAAAAAAATTGGCGCAACTGCATGAAAAATCATCACTTGATGTCGAACTATAAATACATCAGCGATTTGAACATTATCACATGCATGACTTTTACGCCATGAGAGCTATTCTCAAAAGTATTAGTTTCAGAATAAAAATCTTTGGTGTGTGGATGCATTCTTACATGGTCGACACTGATGAAAAAAATTGGCGCAACTGCATCAAAAATAATGACTTTATGTCGAACTATAAATACATCAGCGATTCGAACTTTTTCACATGCATGACATTATCACACGCACGACTTTTACACCATGAATGCTATTCTCAAAAGTATTAGTTTCAGAATAAAAATCTTTGGTGTGTGGATGCATTCTGACATGGTCAACCGTCATGAAAAAAATTGGCGCAACTGCATCAAAAATAATGACTTGAGGCCGACCTATAAATACATCAGCGATTCAAACTTTTTCACATTCATGACTTTTACGCTATTAGAGCTATTCTCAAAAGTATTAGTTTCAGAATAAAAATCTCTGGTGTGTGGATGCATTCTTACATGGTCGACCCTCCTGAAAAAAATTGGCGCAACTGCATCAAAAATAATGACTTGAGGCCGAGATATAAATACGTCAGCGATTTGAACATTATCACATGCATGACTTTTACGCCATTAGAGCTATTCTCAAAAGTATTAGTTTCAGAATAAAAATCTTTGGTGTGTGGATGCATTCTTACATGGTCGACCCTCAGGAAAAAAATTGGCGCAACTGCATCAAAATTAATGACTTGAGGCCGAACTATAAATACATCAGCGATTTGAACATTATCACACGCATGACATTATCACACGCATGACTTTTACACCATGAGAGCTATTCTCAAAAGTATTAGTTTCAGAATAAAAATCTTTGGTGTGTGGATGCATTCTTACATGGTCGACCCTCATGAAAAAAATTGGCGCAACTGCATAAAAAATAATGACTTCAGGCCGAACTATAAATACATTAGCGATTCAAACTTTTTCACATTCATGACTTTTACGCCATTAGAGCTATTCTCAAAAGTATTTGTTTCAGAATAAAAATCTTTGGTGTGTGGATGCATTCTTACATGGTCGACCCTCATGAAAAAAATTGGCGCAACTGCATCAAAAATCATCACTTGACGCCGAACTATAAATACATCAGCGATTTGAACATTATCACATGCATGACTTTTACACCATGAGAGCTATTCTCAAAAGTATTTGTTTCAGAATAAAAATCTTTGGTGTGTAGATGCATTCTTACATGGTCGACCCTCATGAAAAAAATTGGCGCAACTGCATCAAAAATAATGACTTGAGGCCGAACTATAAATACATCAGCGATTCAAACTTTTTCACATTAATGACTTTTACGCCATGAGAGCTATTCTCAAAAGTATTTGTTTCAGAATAAAAATCTTTGGTGTGTGGATGCATTCTTACATGGTCGACCCTCATGAAAACAATTGGCGCAACTGCATGAAAAATCATGACTTGAGGCCGAACTATAAATACATCAGCGATTTGAACATTATCACATGCATGACTTTTACGCCATGAGAGCTATTCTCAAAAGTATTAGTTTCAGAATAAAAATCTTTGGTGTGTGGATGCATTCTTACATGGTCGACCCTCATGAAAAAAATTGGCGCAACTGCATAAAAAATAATGACTTGAGGCCGAACTATAAATACATCAGCGATTTGAACATTATCACATGCATGACATTATCACACGCACGACTTTTACACCATGAGAGCTATTCTCAAAAGTATTAGTTTCAGAATAAAAATCTTTGGTGTGTGGATGCATTCTGACATGGTCGTTCCTCATGAAAAAAATTGGCGCAACTGCATCAAAAATAATGACTTGAGGCCGAACTATAAATACATCAGCGATTTGAACATTATCAAATGCATGACTTTTACACCATTAGAGCTATTCTCAAAAGTATTAGTTTCAGAATAAAAATCTTTGGTGTGTGGATGCATTCTTACATGATCGACCCTCATAAAAAAAATTGGCGCAACTGCATCAAAAATAATGACTTGAGGCCGAACTATAAATACATCAGCGATTCAAACTTTTTCACATTCATGACTTTTACGCCATTAGAGCTATTCTCAAAAGTATTTGTTTCAGAATAAAAATCTTTGGTGTGTGGATGCATTCTTACATGGTCGACCTTCATGAAAAAAATTGGCGCAACTGCACCGAAAATCATCACTTGAGGCCGAACTATAAATACATCAGCGATTTGAACATTATCACATGCATGACTTTTACACCATGAGAGCTATTCTCAAAAGTATTTGTTTCAGAATAAAAATCTTTGGTGTGTGGATGCATTCTTACATGGTCGACCCTCATGAAAAAAATTGGCGCAACTGCATAAAAAATAATGACTTCAGGCCGAACTATAAATACATCAGCGATTCAAACTTTTTCACATTCATGACTTTTACGCCATGAGAGCTATTCTCAAAAGTATTAGTTTCAGAATAAAAATCTTTGGTGTGTGGATGCATTCTTACATGGTCGACCCTCATGAAAACAATTGGCGCAACTGCATCAAAAATCATGACTTGAGGCCGAACTATAAATACATTAGCGATTTGAACATTATCACATGCATGACTTTTACGCCATGAGAGCTATTCTCAAAAGTATTAGTTTCAGAATAAAAATCTTTGGTGTGTGGATGCATTCTTACATGGTCGACCTTCATGAAAAAAATTGGCACAACTGCATCAAAAAAAATGACTAGAGGCCGAACTATAAATACATCAGCGATTTTAACATTATCACATGCATGACATTATCACACGCATGACTTTTACACCATGAGAGCTATTCTCAAAAGTATTAGTTTCAGAATAAAAATCTTTGGTGTGTGGATGCATTCTTACATGGTCGACCCTCATAAAAAAAATTGGCGCAACTGCATCAAAAATAATGACTTGAGGCCGAACTATATATACATCAGCGATTCAAACTTTATCACATTCATGACTTTTACGCTATTAGAGCTATTCTAAAAAGTATTAGTTTCAGAATAAAAATCTTTGGTGTGTGGATGCATTCTGACATGGTCGACCCTCCTGAAAAAAATTGGCGCAACTGCATCAAAAATCATGACTTGAGGCCGAGATATAAATACATCAGCGATTTGAACATTATCACATGCATGACTTTTACGCCATCAGAGCTATTCTCAAAAGTATTAGTTTCAGAATAAAAATCTTTGGTGTGTGGATGCATTCTTACATGGTCGACCCTCACGAAAAAAATTGGCGCAACTGCATCAAAAATAATGACTTGAGGCCGAACTATAAATACATCAGCGATTCAAACTTTTTCACATTCATGACTTTTACGCCATTAGAGCTATTCTCAAAAGTATTTGTTTCAGAATAAAAATCTTTGGTGTGTGGATGCATTCTTACATGGTCGAAAATCATGAAAACAATTGGCGCAACTGCATCAAAGATAATGACTTTATGTCGAACTATAAATACATCAGCGATTCGAACTTTTTCACATGCATGACATTATCACACGCATGACTTTTACACCATGAATGCTATTCTCAAAAGTATTAGTTTCAGAATAAAAATCTTTGGTGTGTGGATGCATTCTGACATGGTCAACCCTCACGAATCAAATTGGCGCAACTGCATCAAAAATAATGACTTGAGGCCGAACTATAAATACATCAGCGATTCGAACTTTTTCACAATCATGACTTTAACGCTATTAGAGCTATTCTCAAAAGTATTTGTTTCAGAATAAAAATCTTTGGTGTGTGGATGCATTCTTACATGGTCGACCCTCCTGAAAAAAATTGGCGCAACTGCATCAAAAATAATGACTTGAGGCCGAGATATAAATATGTCAGTGATTTGAACATTATCACATGCATGACTTTTACGCCATGAGAGCTATTCTCAAAAGTATTAGTTTCAGAATAAAAATCTTTGGTGTGTGGATGCATTCTTACATGGTCAACCCTCATGAAAACAATTGGCGCAACTGCATCAAAAATAATGACTTGAGGCCGAACTATAAATACATCAGCGATTCGAACTTTTCACATTCATGACTTTAACGCTATTAGACCTATTCTCAAAAGTATTTGTTTCAGAATAAAAATCTTTTGTGTGTGGATGCATTCTTACATGGTAGACCCTCATGAAAAAAATTGGCGCAACTGCATCAAAATTAATGACTTGAGGCCGAACTATAAATACATCAGCGACTTGAACATTATCACACGCATGACATTATCACACGCACGACTTTTACACCATGAGAGCTATTCTCAAAAGTATTAGTTTCAGAATAAAAATCTTTGGTTTGTGGATGCATTCTTACATGGTCGACCCTCAGGAAACAAATTGGCGCAACTGCATCAAAAATCATGACTTGAGGCCGAACTATAAATACATCAGCGATTTGAACATTATCACATACATGACTTTTACACCATGAGAGCTATTCTCAAAAGTATTAGTTTCAGAATAAAAATCTTTGGTGTGTGGATGCATTCTTACATGGTCGACCCTCATGAAAAGAATTGGCGCAACTGCATGAAAAATCATCATTTGATATCGAACTATAAATACATCAGCGATTTGAACATTATCACATGCATGACTTTTACACCATGAGAGCTATTCTCAAAAGTATTAGTTTCAGAATAAAAATCTTTGGTGTGTGGATGCATTCTGACATGGTCGACCCTCATGAAAAAAATTGGCGCAACTGCATCAAAAATAATGACTTGAGGCCGAGCTATAAATACATCAGCGATTTGAACATTATCACATGCATGGTTTTTACGCCATTAGAGCTATTCTCAAAAGTATTAGTTTCAGAATAAAAATCTTTGGTGTGTGGATGCATTCTTACATGGTCGACCCTCATGAAAAAAATTGGCGCAACTGCATAAAAAATAATGACTTCAGGCCGAACTATAAATACATCAGCGATTCAAACTTTTTCACATTCATGACTTTTACGCCATTAGAGCTATTCTCAAAAGTATTTGTTTCAGAATAAAAATCTTTGGTGTGTGGATGCATTCTTACATGGTAGACCCTCATGAAAAGAATTGGCGCAACTGCATGAAAAATCATCATTTGATGTCGAACTATAAATACATCAGCGATTTGAACATTATCACATGCATGACTTTTACACCATGAGAGCTATTCTCAAAAGTATTAGTTTCAGAATAAAAATCTTTGGTGTGTGGATGCATTCTTACATGGTCGACCCTCATGAAAAAAATTGGCGCAACTGCATCAAAAATCATGACTTGAGGCCGAGCTATAAATACGTCAGCGATTTGAACATTATCACATGCATGGTTTTTACGCCATCAGAGCTATTCTCAAAAGTATTAGTTTCAGAATAAAAATCTTTGGTGTGTAGATGCATTCTTACATGGTCGACCCTCATGAAAAAAATTGGCGCAACTGCATAAAAAATAATGACTTCAGGCCGAACTATAAATACATCAGCGATTCAAACTTTTTCACATTCATGACTTTTACGCCATTAGAGCTATTCTCAAAAGTATTTGTTTCAGAATAAAAATCTTTGGTGTGTGGATGCATTCTTACATGGTAGACCCTCATGAAAAGAATTGGCGCAACTGCATGAAAAATCATCATTTGATGTCGAACTATAAATACATCAGCGATTTGAACATTATCACATGCATGACTTTTACACCATGAGAGCTATTCTCAAAAGTATTAGTTTCAGAATAAAAATCTTTGGTGTGTGGATGCATTCTTACATGGTCGACCCTCATGAAAAAAATTGGCGCAACTGCATCAAAAATAATGACTTGAGGCCGAACTATAAATACATCAGCGATTCGAATTTTTTCACATTCATGACTTTTACGCCATGAGAGCTATTCTCAAAAGTATTAGTTTCAGAATAAAAATCTTTGGTGTGTGGATGCATTCTTACATGGTCGACCCTCATGAAAAAAATTGGCGCAACTGCATCAAAGATGATGACTTTATGTCGAACTATAAATACATCAGCGATTCGAACTTTTTCACATGCATGACATTATCACACGCACGACTTTTACACCATGAGAGCTATTCTCAAAAGTATTAGTTTCAGAATCAAAAATCTTTGGTGTGTGGATGCATTGTGACATGGTCGACCTTCATGAAAAAAATTGGCGCAACTGCATCAAAAATAATGACTTGAGGCCGAGATATAAATACGTCAGCGATTTGAACATTATCACATGCATGACTTTTACACCATGAGAGCTATTCTCAAAAGTATTAGTTTCAGAATAAAAATCTTTGGTGTGTGGATGCATTCTTACATGGTAGACCCTCATGAAAAAAATTGGCGCAACTGCATCAAAAATAATGGCTTGAGGCCGAACTATAAATACATCAGCGATTCAAACTTTTTCACATTCATGACTTTTACGCCATGAGAGCTATTCTCAAAAGTATTAGTTTCAGAATAAAAATCTTTGGTGTGTGGATGCATTCTTACATGGTCGACCCTCATGAAAAAAATTGGCGCAACTGCATCAAAGATAATGACTTTATGTCGAACTATAAATACATCAGCGATTCGAACTTTTTCACATGCATGACATTATCACACGCACGACTTTTACACCATGAGAGCTATTCTCAAAAGTATTAGTTTCAGAATCAAAAATCTTTGGTGTGTGGATGCATTGTGACATGGTCGACCTTCATGAAAAAAATTGGCGCAACTGCATCAAAAATAATGACTTGAGGCCGAGATATAAATACGTCAGCGATTTGAACATTATCACATGCATGACTTTTACACCATGAGAGCTATTCTCAAAAGTATTAGTTTCAGAATAAAAATCTTTGGTGTGTGGATGCATTCTTACATGGTAGACCCTCATGAAAAAAATTGGCGCAACTGCATCAAAAATAATGGCTTGAGGCCGAACTATAAATACATCAGCGATTCAAACTTTTTCACATTCATGACTTTTACGCCATGAGAGCTATTCTCAAAAGTATTAGTTTCAGAATAAAAATCTTTGGTGTGTGGATGCATTCTTACATGGTCGACCCTCATGAAAAAAATTGGCGCAACTGCATCAAAGATAATGACTTTATGTCGAACTATAAATACATCAGCGATTCGAACTTTTTCACATGCATGACATTATCACACGCACGACTTTTACACCACGAGAGCTATTCTCAAAAGTATTTGTTTCAGAATAAAAGTCTTTGGTGTGTGGATGCATTCTGACATGGTCGACCCTCATGAAAAAAATTGGCGCAACTGCATCAAAAATAATGACTTGAGGCCGAGCTATAAATACATCAGCGATTTGAACATTATCACATGCATGACTTTTACACCATGAGAGCTATTCTCAAAAGTATTAGTTTCAGAATAAAAATCTTTGGTGTGTGGATGCATTCTTACATGGTCGACCCTCATGAAAAAAATTGGCGCAACTGCATCAAAAATAATGACTTGAGGCAGAACTATAAATACATCAGCGATTCGAATTTTTTCACATTCATGACTTTTACGCCATGAGAGCTATTCTCAAAAGTATTAGTTTCAGAATAAAAATCTTTGGTGTGTGGATGCATTCTTACATGGTCGACCCTCATGAAAAAAATTGGCGCAAGTGCATCAAAGATAATGACTTTATGTCGAACTATAAATACATCAGCGATTCGAACTTTTTCACATGCATGACATTATCACACGCACGACTTTTACACCATGAGAGCTATTCTCAAAAGTATTAGTTTCAGAATCAAAAATGTTTGGTGTGTGGATGCATTGTGACATGGTCGACCCTCATGAAAAAAATTGGCGCAACTGCATAAAAAATAATGACTTGAGGCCGAGATATAAATACGTCAGCGATTTGAACATTATCACATGCATGACTTTTACACCATGAGAGCTATTCTCAAAAGTATTAGTTTCAGAATAAAAATCTTTGGTGTGTGGATGCATTCTTACATGGTCGACCCTCAGGAAAAAAATTGGCGCAACTGCATAAAAAATAATGACTTGAGGCCGAACTATAAATACATCAGCGATTCGAATTTTTTCACATTCATGACTTTTACGCCATGAGAGCTATTCTCAAAAGTATTAGTTTCAGAATAAAAATCTTTGGTGTGTGGATGCATTCTTACATGGTAGACCCTCATGAAAAAAATTGGCGCAACTGCATCAAAAATAATGGCTTGAGGCCGAACTATAAATACATCAGCGATTCAAACTTTTTCACATTCATGACTTTTACGCCATGAGAGCTATTCTCAAAAGTATTAGTTTCAGAATAAAAATCTTTGGTGTGTGGATGCATTCTTACATGGTCGACCCTCATGAAAAAAATTGGCGCAACTGCATCAAAGATAATGACTTTATGTCGAACTATAAATACATCAGCGATTCGAACTTTTTCACATGCATGACATTATCACACGCACGACTTTTACACCACGAGAGCTATTCTCAAAAGTATTAGTTTCAGAATAAAAATCTTTGGTGTGTGGATGCATTCTGACATGGTCGACCCTCATGAAAAAAATTGGCGCAACTACATCAAAAATAATGACTTGAGGCCGAGCTATAAATACATCAGCGATTTGAACATTATCACATGCATGACTTTTACACCATGAGAGCTATTCTCAAAAGTATTAGTTTCAGAATAAAAATCTTTGGTGTGTGGATGCATTCTTACATGGTCGACCCTCAGGAAAAAAATTGGCGCAACTGCATCAAAAATAATGACTTGAGGCAGAACTATAAATACATCAGCGATTCGAATTTTTTCACATTCATGACTTTTACGCCATGAGAGCTATTCTCAAAAGTATTAGTTTCAGAATAAAAATCTTTGGTGTGTGGATGCATTCTTACATGGTCGACCCTCATGAAAAAAATTGGCGCAACTGCATCAAAGATAATGACTTTATGTCGAACTATAAATACATCAGCGATTCGAACTTTTTCACATGCATGACATTATCACACGCACGACTTTTACACCATGAGAGCTATTCTCAAAAGTATTAGTTTCAGAATCAAAAATCTTTGGTGTGTGGATGCATTGTGACATGGTCGACCCTCATGAAAAAAATTGGCGCAACTGCATAAAAAATAATGACTTGAGGCCGAGATATAAATACGTCAGCGATTTGAACATTATCACATGCATGACTTTTACACCATGAGAGCTATTCTCAAAAGTATTAGTTTCAGAATAAAAATCTTTGGTGTGTGGATGCATTCTTACATGGTCGACCCTCAGGAAAAAAATTGGCACAACTGCATAAAAAATAATGACTTGAGGCCGAACTATAAATACATCAGCGATTCGAATTTTTTCACATTCATGACTTTTACGCCATGAGAGCTATTCTCAAAAGTATTAGTTTCAGAATAAAAATCTTTGGTGTGTGGATGCATTCTTACATGGTCGACCCTCATGAAAAAAATTGGCGCAACTGCATCAAAGATAATGACTTTATGTCGAACTATAAATACATCAGCGATTCGAACTTTTTCACATGCATGACATTATCACACGCACGACTTTTACACCATGAGAGCTATTCTCAAAAGTATTAGTTTCAGAATAAAAATCTTTGGTGTGTGGATGCATTCTTACATGGTCGACCCTCAGGAAACAAATTGGCGCAACTGCATCAAAAATCATGACTTGAGGCCGAACTATAAAAACATCAGCGATTTGAACATTATCACACGCATGACTTTTATGCCATGAGAGCTATTCTCAAAAGTATTAGTTTCAGAATAAAAATCTTTGGTGTGTGGATGCATTCTTACATGGTCGACCCTCAGGAAAAAAATTGGCGCAACTGCATCAAAAATAATGACTTGAGGCCGAACTATAAATACATCAGCGATTCGAATTTTTTCACATTCATGACTTTTACGCCATGAGAGCTATTCTCAAAAGTATTAGTTTCAGAATAAAAATCTTTGGTGTGTGGATGCATTCTTACATGGTCGACCGTCATGAAAAAAATTGGCGCAACTGCATCAAAGATAATGACTTTATGTCGAACTATAAATACATCAGCGATTCGAACTTTTTCACATGCATGACATTATCACACGCACGACTTTTACACCATGAGAGCTATTCTCAAAAGTATTAGTTTCAGAATCAAAAAGCTTTGGTGTGTGGATGCATTGTGACATGGTCGACCCTCATGAAAAAAATTGGCGCAACTGCATAAAAAATAATGACTTGAGGCCGAGATATAAATACGTCAGCGATTTGAACATTATCACATGCATGACTTTTACACCATGAGAGCTATTCTCAAAAGTATTAGTTTCAGAATAAAAATCTTTGGTGTGTGGATGCATTCTTACATGGTCGACCCTCAGGAAAAAAATTGGCGCAACTGCATAAAAAATAATGACTTGAGGCCGAACTATAAATACATCAGCGATTCAAACTTTTTCACATTCATGACTTTTACGCCATGAGAGCTATTCTCAAAAGTATTAGTTTCAGAATAAAAATCTTTGGTGTGTGGATGCATTCTTACATGGTCGACCCTCATGAAAAAAATTGGCGCAACTGCATCAAAGATAATGACTTTATGTCGAACTATAAATACATCAGCGATTCGAACTTTTTCACATGCATGACATTATCACACGCACGACTTTTACACCATGAGAGCTATTCTCAAAAGTATTTGTTTCAGAATCAAAAATCTTTGGTGTGTGCATGCATTGTGACATGGTCGACCCTCATGAAAAAAATTGGCGCAACTGCATAAAAAATAATGACTTGAGGCCGAGATATAAATACGTCAGCGATTTGAACATTATCACATGCATGACTTTTACACCATGAGAGCTATTCTCAAAAGTATTAGTTTCAGAATAAAAATCTTTGGTGTGTGGATGCATTCTTACATGGTCGACCCTCAGGAAAAAAATTGGCACAACTGCATAAAAAATAATGACTTGAGGCCGAACTATAAATACATCAGCGATTCGAATTTTTTCACATTCATGACTTTTACGCCATGAGAGCTATTCTCAAAAGTATTAGTTTCAGAATAAAAATCTTTGGTGTGTGGATGCATTCTTACATGGTCGACCCTCATGA
Organism: Haliotis cracherodii; assembly: GCF_022045235.1. Lineage (NCBI taxonomy): Eukaryota > Metazoa > Mollusca > Gastropoda > Lepetellida > Haliotidae > Haliotis > Haliotis cracherodii. Next base: position 2,910,308 of record NW_027266291.1, on the reverse strand, counting down.
AAAAAATTGGCGCAACTGCATCAAAGATAATGACTTTATGTCGAACTATAAATACATCAGCGATTCGAACTTTTTCACATGCATGACATTATCACACGCACGACCTTTACACCATGAGAGCTATTCTCAAAAGTATTAGTTTCAGAATAAAAATCTTTGGTGTGTGGATGCATTCTTACATGGTCGACCCTCAGGAAACAAATTGGCGCAACTGCATCAAAAATCATGACTTGAGGCCGAACTATAAAAACATCAGCGATTTGAACATTATCACACGCATGACTTTTATGCCATGAGAGCTATTCTCAAAAGTATTAGTTTCAGAATAAAAATCTTTGGTGTGTGGATGCATTCTTACATGGTCGACCCTCATGAAAAAAATTGGCGCAACTGCATCAAAAATAATGACTTGAGGCCGAACTATAAATACATCAGCGATTCGAATTTTTTCACATTCATGACTTTTACGCCATGAGAGCTATTCTCAAAAGTATTTGTTTCAGAATAAAAATCTTTGGTGTGTGGATGCATTCTTACATGGTCGACCGTCATGAAAAAAATTGGCGCAACTGCATCAAAGATAATGACTTTATGTCGAACTATAAATACATCAGCGATTCGAACTTTTTCACATGCATGACATTATCACACGCACGACTTTTACACCATGAGAGCTATTCTCAAAAGTATTAGTTTCAGAATCAAAAATCTTTGGTGTGTGGATGCATTGTGACATGGTCGACCCTCATGAAAAAAATTGGCGCAACTGCATCAAAAATAATGACTTGAGGCCGAGCTATAAATACGTCAGCGATTTGAACATTATCACATGCATGACTTTTACACCATGAGAGCTATTCTCAAAAGTATTAGTTTCAGAATAAAAATCTTTTGTGTGTGGATGCATTCTTACTTGGTCGACCCTCATGAAAAAAATTGGCGCAACTGCATCAAAAATAATGACTTGAGGCCGAACTATAAATACATCAGCGATTCAAACTTTTTCACATTCATGACTTTTATGCCATGAGAGCTATTCTCAAAAGTATTAGTTTCAGAATAAAAATCTTTGGTGTGTGGATGCATTCTTACATGGTCGACAATCATGAAAAAAATTGGCGCAACTGCATAAAAAAAATGACTTTATGCCGAACTATAAATACATCAGCGATTCGAACTTTTTCACATGCATGACATTATTACACGCACGACTTTTACACCATGAGAGCTATTCTCAAAAGTATTAGTTTCAGAATAAAAATCTTTGGTGTGTGGATGCATTCTGACATGGTCGACCCTCATGAAAAAAATTGGCGCAACTGCATCAAAAATAATGACTTGAGGCCGACCTATAAATACATCAGCGATTTGAACATTATCACATGCATGACTTTTACACCATGAGAGCTATTCTCAAAAGTATTAGTTTCAGAATAAAAATCTTTGGTGTGTGGATGCATTCTTACATGGTCGACAATCATGAAAAAAATTGGCGCAACGGCTTCAAAGATAATGACTTTATATCGAACTATAAATTTGTCAGCGATTCGAACTTTTTCACATGCATGACGTTATCACACTCACGACTTTTACACCATGAATGCTATTCTCAAAAGTATTAGTTTCAGAATAAAAATCTTTGGTGTGTGGATGCATTCTGACATGGTCAACCCTCATGAAAACAATTGGCGCAACTGCATCAAAAATAATGACTTGAGGCCGAACTATAAATACATCAGCGATTCAAACTTTTTCAGATTCATGACTTTTACGCTATTAGAGCTATTCTCAAAAGTATTTGTTTCAGAATAAAAATCTTTGGTGTGTGGATGCATTCTTACATGGTCGACCCTCCTGAAAAAAATTGGCGCAACTGCATCAAAAATAATGACTTGAGGCCGAGATATAAATACATCAGTGATTTGAACATTATCACATGCATTACTTTTACGCCATGAGAGCTATTCTCAAAAGTATTAGTTTCAGAATAAAAATCTTTGGTGTGTGGATGCATTCTTACATGGTCGACCCTCATGAAAAAAATTGGCGCAACTGCATCAAAATTAATGACTTGAGGCCGAACTATAAATACATCAGCGATTTGAACATTATCACATGCATGACATTATCACACGCACGACTTTTACACCATGAGAGCTATTCTCAAAAGTATTAGTTTCAGAATAAAAATCTTTGGTGTGTGGATGCATTCTTACATGGTCGACCCTCAGGAAACAAATTGGCGCAACTGCATCAAAAATCATGACTTGAGGCCGAACTATAAATATGTCAGCGATTTGAACATTATCACATGCATGACTTTTACACCATGAGAGCTATTCTCAAAAGTATTTGTTTCAGAATAAAAATCTTTGGTGTGTGGATGCATTCTTACATGGTCGACCCTCAGGAAACAAATTGGCGCAACTGCATCAAAAATCATGACTTGAGGCCGAACTATAAATACATGAGCGATTTGAACATTATCACACGCATGACTTTTATGCCATGAGAGCTATTCTCAAAAGTATTAGTTTCAGAATAAAAATCTTTGGTGTGTGGATGCATTCTTACATGGTCGACAATTATGAAAAAAATTGGCGCAACTGCATCAAAAAAAATGACTTTATGTCGAACTATAAATACATCAGCGATTCGAACTTTTTCACATGCATGACATTATTACACGCACGACTTTTACACCATGAGAGCTATTCTCAAAAGTATTAGTTTCAGAATAAAAATCTTTGGTGTGTGGATGCATTCTGACATGGTCGACCCTCATGAAAAAAATTGGCGCAGCTGCATCAAAAATAATGACTTGAGGCCGACCTATAAATACATCAGCGATTTGAACATTATCACATGCATGACTTTTACACCATGAGAGCTATTCTCAAAAGTATTAGTTTCAGAATAAAAATCTTTGGTGTGTGGATGCATTCTTACATGGTCGACAATCATGAAAAAAATTGGCGCAACTGCATCAAAGATAATGACTTTATATCGAACTATATATACGTCAGCGATTCGAACTTTTTCACATGCATGACATTATCACACTCAGGACTTTTACACCATGAATGCTATTCTCAAAAGTATTAGTTTCAGAATAAAAATCTTTGGTGTGTGGATGCATTTTGACATGGTCAACCCTCATGAAAAAAATTGGCGCAACTGCATCAAAAATAATGACTTGAGGCCGAACTATAAATACATCAGCGATTCAAACTTTTTCAGATTCATGACTTTTACGCTATTAGAGCTATTCTCAAAAGTATTTGTTTCAGAATAAAAATCTTTGGTGTGTGGATGCATTCTTACATGGTCGACCCTCATGAAAAAAATTGGCGCAACTGCATCAAAAATAATGACTTGAGGCCGAGATATAAATACATCAGTGATTTGAACATTATCACATGTATGACTTTTACGCCATGAGAGCTATTCTCAAAAGTATTAGTTTCAGAATAAAAATCTTTGGTGTGTGGATGCATTCTTACATGGTCGACCCTCATGAAAAAAATTGGCGCAACTGCATCAAAATTAATGACTTGAGGCCGAACTATAAATACATCAGCGATTTGAACATTATCACATGCATGACATTATCACACGCACGACTTTTACACCATGAGAGCTATTCTCAAAAGTATTAGTTTCAGAATAAAAATCTTTGGTGTGTGGATGCATTCTTACATGGTCGACCCTCATGAAAAAAATTGGCGCAACTGCATCAAAATTAATGACTTGAGGCCGAACTATAAATACATCAGCGATTTGAACATTATCACACGCATGACATTATCACACGCACGACTTTTACACCATGAGAGCTATTCTCAAAAGTATTAGTTTCAGAATAAAAATCTTTGGTGTGTGGATGCATTCTTACATGGTCGACCCTCAGGAAACAAATTGGCGCAACTGCATCAAAAATCATGACTTGAGGCCGAACTATAAATATGTCAGCGATTTGAACATTATCACATGCATGACTTTTATGCCATGAGAGCTATTCTCAAAAGTATTAGTTTCAGAATAAAAATCTTTGGTGTGTGGATGCATTCTTACATGGTCGACAATCATGAAAAAAATTGGCGCAACTGCATAAAAAAAAATGACTTTATGCCGAACTATAAATACATCAGCGATTCGAACTTTTTCACATGCATGACATTATTACACTCACGACTTTTACACCATGAGAGCTATTCTCAAAAGTATTAGTTTCAGAATAAAAATCTTTGGTGTGTGGATGCATTCTGACATGGTCGACCCTCATGAAACAAATTGGCGCAACTGCATCAAAAATAATGACTTGAGGCCGACCTATAAATACATCAGCGATTTGAACATTATCACATGCATGACTTTTACACCATGAGAGCTATTCTCAAAAGTATTAGTTTCAGAATAAAAATCTTTGGTGTGTGGATGCATTCTTACATGGTCGACAATCATGAAAAAAATTGGCGCAACTGCATCAAAGATAATGACTTTATATCGAACTATAAATACGTCAGCGATTCGAACTTTTTCACATGCATGACATTATCACACTCACGACTTTTACACCATGAATGCTATTCTCAAAAGTATTAGTTTCAGAATAAAAATCTTTGGTGTGTGGATGCATTCTGACATGGTCAACCCTCATGAAAACAATTGGCGCAACTGCATCAAAAATAATGACTTGAGGCCGAACTATAAATACATCAGCGATTCAAACTTTTTCAGATTCATGACTTTTACGCTATTAGAGCTATTCTCAAAAGTATTTGTTTCAGAATAAAAATCTTTGGTGTGTGGATGCATTCTTACATGGTCGACCCTCCTGAAAAAAATTGGCGCAACTGCATCAAAAATAATGACTTGAGGCCGAGATATAAATACATCAGTGATTTGAACATTATCACATGCATGACTTTTACGCCATGAGAGCTATTCTCAAAAGTATTAGTTTCAGAATAAAAATCTTTGGTGTGTGGATGCATTCTTACATGGTCGACCCTCATGAAAAAAATTGGCGCAACTGCATCAAAATTAATGACTTGAGGCCGAACTATAAATACATCAGCGATTTGAACATTATCACATGCATGACATTATCACACGCACGACTTTTACACCATGAGAGCTATTCTCAAAAGTATTAGTTTCAGAATAAAAATCTTTGGTGTGTGGATGCATTCTTACATGGTCGACCCTCATGAAAAAAATTGGCGCAACTGCATCAAAATTAATGACTTGAGGCCGAACTATAAATACATCAGCGATTTGAACATTATCACACGCATGACATTATCACACGCACGACTTTTACACCATGAGAGCTATTCTCAAAAGTATTAGTTTCAGAATAAAAATCTTTGGTGTGTGGATGCATTCTTACATGGTCGACCCTCAGGAAACAAATTGGCGCAACTGCATCAAAAATCATGACTTGAGGCCGAACTATAAATATGTCAGCTATTTGAACATTATCACATGCATGACTTTTACACCATGAGAGCTATTCTCAAAAGTATTTGTTTCAGAATAAAAATCTTTGGTGTGTGGATGCATTCTTACATGGTCGACCCTCAGGAAACAAATTTGCGCAACTGCATCAAAAATCATGACTTGAGGCCGAACTATAAATACATGAGCGATTTGAACATTATCACACGCATGACTTTTATGCCATGAGAGCTATTCTCAAAAGTATTAGTTTCAGAATAAAAATCTTTGGTGTGTGGATGCATTCTTACATGGTCGACAATTATGAAAAAAATTGGCGCAACTGCATCAAAAAAAATGACTTTATGTCGAACTATAAATACATCAGCGATTCGAACTTTTTCACATGCATGACATTATTACACGCACGACTTTTACACCATGAGAGCTATTCTCAAAAGTATTAGTTTCAGAATAAAAATCTTTGGTGTGTGGATGCATTCTGACATGGTCGACCCTCATGAAAACAATTGGCGCAACTGCATCAAAAATAATGACTTGAGGCCGAACTATAAATACATCAGCGATTTGAACATTATCACACGCATGACATTATCACACGCACGACTTTTACACCATGAGAGCTATTCTCAAAAGTATTAGTTTCAGAATAAAAATCTTTGGTGTGTGGATGCATTCTTACATGGTCGACCCTCAGGAAACAAATTGGCGCAACTGCATCAAAAATCATGACTTGAGGCCGAACTATAAATACATCAGCGATTTGAACATTATCACATGTATGACTTTTATGCCATGAGAGCTATTCTCAAAAGTATTAGTTTCAGAATAAAAATCTTTGGTGTGTGGATGCATTCTGACATGTTCGACCCTCATAAAAAAAATTGGCGCAACTGCATCAAAAATAATGACTTGAGGCCGAACTATAAATACATCAGCGATTCAAACTTTTTCACATTCATGACTTTTATGCCATGAGAGCTATTCTCAAAAGTATTAGTTTCAGAATAAAAATCTTTGGTGTGTGGATGCATTCTTACATGGTCGACAATCATGAAAAAAATTGGCGCAACTGCATAAAAAAAAATGACTTTATGCCGAACTATAAATACATCAGCGATTCGAACTTTTTCACATGCATGACATTATTACACGCACGACTTTTACACCATGAGAGCTATTCTCAAAAGTATTAGTTTCAGAATAAAAATCTTTGGTGTGTGGATGCATTCTGACATGGTCGACCCTCGTGAAAAAAATTGGCGCAACTGCATCAAAAATAATGACTTGAGGCCGACCTATAAATACATCAGCGATTTGAACATTATCACATGCATGACTTTTACACCATGAGAGCTATTCTCAAAAGTATTAGTTTCAGAATAAAAATCTTTGGTGTGTGGATGCATTCTTACATGGTCGACAATCATGAAAAAAATTGGCGCAACTGCATCAAAGATAATGACTTTATATCGAACTATAAATACGTCAGCGATTCGAACTTTTTCACATGCATGACATTATCACACTCACGACTTTTACACCATGAATGCTATTCTCAAAAGTATTAGTTTCAGAATAAAAATCTTTGGTGTGTGGATGCATTCTGACATGGTCAACCCTCATGAAAAAAATTGGCGCAACTGCATCAAAAATAATGACTTGAGGCCGAACTATAAATACATCAGCGATTCAAACTTTTTCAGATTCATGACTTTTACGCTATTAGAGCTATTCTCAAAAGTATTTGTTTCAGAATAAAAATCTTTGGTGTGTGGATGCATTCTTACATGGTCGACCCTCATGAAAAAAATTGGCGCAACTGCATCAAAAATAATGACTTGAGGCCGAGATATAAATACATCAGTGATTTGAACATTATCACATGCATGACTTTTACGCCATGAGAGCTATTCTCAAAAGTATTAGTTTCAGAATAAAAATCTTTGGTGTGTGGATGCATTCTTACATGGTCGACCCTCATGAAAAAAATTGGCGCAACTGCATCAAAATTAATGACTTGAGGCCGAACTATAAATACATCAGCGATTTGAACATTATCACATGCATGACATTATCACACGCACGACTTTTACACCATGAGAGCTATTCTCAAAAGTATTAGTTTCAGACTAAAAATCTTTTGTGTGTGGATGCATTCTTACATGGTCGACCCTCATGAAAAAAATTGGCGCAACTGCATCAAAATTAATGACTTGAAGCCGAACTATAAATACATCAGCGATTTGAACATTATCACACGCATGATATTATCACACGCACGACTTTTACACCATGAGAGCTATTCTCAAAAGTATTAGTTTCAGAATAAAAATCTTTGGTGTGTGGATGCATTCTTACATGGTCGACCCTCAGGAAACAAATTGGCGCAACTGCATCAAAAATAATGACTTGAGGCCGAACTATAAATACATCAGCGATTCAAACTTTTTCAGATTCATGACTTTTACGCTATTAGAGCTATTCTCAAAAGTATTTGTTTCAGAATAAAAATCTTTGGTGTGTGGATGCATTCTTACATGGTCGACCATCATGAAAAAAATTGGCGCAACTGCATCAAAAATAATGACTTGAGGCCGAGATATAAATACATCAGTGATTTGAACATTATCACATGCATGACTTTTACGCCATGAGAGCTATTCTCAAAAGTATTAGTTTCAGAATAAAAATCTTTGGTGTGTGGATGCATTCTTACATGGTCGACCCTCATGAAAAAAATTGGCGCAACTGCATCAAAATTAATGACTTGAGGCCGAACTATAAATACATCACCGATTTGAACATTATCACATGCATGACATTATCACACGCACGACTTTTACACCATGAGAGCTATTCTCAAAAGTATTAGTTTCAGAATAAAAATCTTTGGTGTGTGGATGCATTCTTACATGGTCGACCCTCATGAAAAAAATTGGCGCAACTGCATCAAAATTAATGACTTGAGGCCGAACTATAAATACATCAGCGATTTGAACATTATCACAGGCATGACATTATCACACGCACGACTTTTACACCATGAGAGCTATTCTCAAAAGTATTAGTTTCAGAATAAAAATCTTTGGTGTGTGGATGCATTCTTACATGGTCGACCCTCAGGAAACAAATTGGCGCAACTGCATCAAAAATCATGACTTGAGGCCGAACTATAAATATGTCAGCGATTTGAACATTATCACATGCATGACTTTTACACCATGAGAGCTATTCTCAAAAGTATTTGTTTCAGAATAAAAATCTTTGGTGTGTGGATGCATTCTTACATGGTCGACCCTCAGGAAACAAATTGGCGCAACTGCATCAAAAATCATGACTTGAGGCCGAACTATAAATACATCAGCGATTTGAACATTATCACACGCATGACTTTTATGCCATGAGAGCTATTCTCAAAAGTATTAGTTTCAGAATAAAAATCTTTGGTGTGTGGATGCATTCTTACATGGTCGACCCTCATGAAAAAAATTGGCGCAACTGCATCAAAATTAATGACTTGAGGCCGAACTATAAATACATCACCGATTTGAACATTATCACATGCATGACATTATCACACGCACGACTTTTACACCATGAGAGCTATTCTCAAAAGTATTAGTTTCAGAATAAAAATCTTTTGTGTGTGGATGCATTCTTACATGGTCGACCCTCATGAAAAAAATTGGCGCAACTGCATCAAAATTAATGACTTGAGGCCGAACTATAAATACATCAGCGATTTGAACATTATCACAGGCATGACATTATCACACGCACGACTTTTACACCATGAGAGCTATTCTCAAAAGTATTAGTTTCAGAATAAAAATCTTTGGTGTGTGGATGCATTCTTACATGGTCGACCCTCAGGAAACAAATTGGCGCAACTGCATCAAAAATCATGACTTGAGGCCGAACTATAAATATGTCAGCGATTTGAACATTATCACATGCATGACTTTTACACCATGAGAGCTATTCTCAAAAGTATTTGTTTCAGAATAAAAATCTTTGGTGTGTGGATGCATTCTTACATGGTCGACCCTCAGGAAACAAATTGGCGCAACTGCATCAAAAATCATGACTTGAGGCCGAACTATAAATACATCAGCGATTTGAACATTATCACACGCATGACTTTTATGCCATGAGAGCTATTCTCAAAAGTATTAGTTTCAGAATAAAAATCTTTGGTGTGTGGATGCATTCTTACATGGTCGACAATCATGAAAAAAATTGGCGCAACTGCATCAAAAAAAATGACTTTATGTCGAACTATAAATACATCAGCGATTCGAACTTTTTCACATGCATGACATTATTACACGCACGACTTTTACACCATGAGAGCTATTCTCAAAAGTATTAGTTTCAGAATAAAAATCTTTGGTGTGTGGATGCATTCTGACATGGTCGACCCTCATGAAAAAAATTGGCGCAACTGCATCAAAAATAATGACTTGAGGCCGACCTATAAATACATCAGCGATTTGAAAATTATCACATGCATGACTTTTACACCATGAGAGCTATTCTCAAAAGTATTAGTTTCAGAATAAAAATCTTTGGTGTGTGGATGCATTCTTACATGGTCGACAATCATGCAAAAAATTGGCGCAACTGCATCAAAGATAATGACTTTATATCGAACTATATATACGTCAGCGATTCGAACTTTTTCACATGCATGACATTATCACACTCACGACTTTTACACCATGAATGCTATTCTCAAAAGTATTAGTTTCAGAATAAAAATCTTTGGTGTGTGGATGCATTTTGACATGGTCAACCCTCATGAAAAAAATTGGCGCAACTGCATCAAAAATAATGACTTGAGGCCGAACTATAAATACATCAGCGATTCAAACTTTTTCACATTCATGACTTTTACGCTATTAGAGCTATTCTCAAAAGTATTTGTTTCAGAATAAAAATCTTTGGTGTGTGGATGCATTCTTACATGGTCGACCCTCCTGAAAAAAATTGGCGCAACTGCATCAAAAATAATGACTTGAGGCCGAGATATAAATACATCAGTGATTTGAACATTATCACATGTATGACTTTTACGCCATGAGAGCTATTCTCAAAAGTATTAGTTTCAGAATAAAAATCTTTGGTGTGTGGATGCATTCTTACATGGTCGACCCTCATGAAAAAAATTGGCGCAACTGCATCAAAATTAATGACTTGAGGCCGAACTATAAATACATCAGCGATTTGAACATTATCACATGCATGACATTATCACACGCACGACTTTTACACCATGAGAGCTATTCTCAAAAGTATTAGTTTCAGAATAAAAATCTTTGGTGTGTGGATGCATTCTTACATGGTCGACCCTCATGAAAAAAATTGGCGCAACTGCATCAAAATTAATGACTTGAGGCCGAACTATAAATACATCAGCGATTTGAACATTATCACACGCATGACATTATCACACGCACGACTTTTACACCATGAGAGCTATTCTCAAAAGTATTAGTTTCAGAATAAAAATCTTTGGTGTGTGGATGCATTCTTACATGGTCGACCCTCAGGAAACAAATTGGCGCAACTGCATCAAAAATCATGACTTGAGGCCGAACTATAAATATGTCAGCGATTTGAACATTATCACATGCATGACTTTTACGCCATGAGAGCTATTCTCAAAAGTATTAGTTTCAGAATAAAAATCTTTGGTGTGTGGATGTATTCTTACATGGTCGACCCTCATAAAAAAAATTGGCGCAACTGCATCAAAAATAATGACTTGAGGCCGAACTATAAATACATCAGCGATTTGAACATTATCACATGTATGACTTTTACACCATGAGAGCTATTCTCAAAAGTATTAGTTTCAGAATAAAAATCTTTGGTGTGTGGATGCATTCTGACATGTTCGACCCTCATAAAAAAAATTGGCACAACTGCATCAAAAATAATGACTTGAGGCCGAACTATAAATACATCAACGATTCAAACTTTTTCACATGCATGACTTTTACACCATGAGAGCTATTCTCAAAAGTATTTGTTTCAGAATAAAAATCTTTGGTGTGTGGATGCATTCTTACATGGTCGACCCTCATGAAAATAATTGGCGCAACTGCATCAAAAATAATGACTTGAGGCCGAACTATAAATACATCAGCGATTCAAACTTTTTCACATTCATGACTTTTACGCCATGAGAGCTATTCTCAAAAGTATTAGTTTCAGAATAAAAATCTTTGGTGTGTGGATGCATTCTTACATGGTCGACCCTCATGAAAAAAATTGGCGCAACTGCATCAAAGATAATGACTTTATGTCGAACTATAAATACATCAGCGATTCGAACTTTTTCACATGCATGACATTATCACACGCACGACTTTTACACCATGAGAGCTATTCTCAAAAGTATTAGTTTCAGAATAAAAATCTTTGGTGTGTGGATGCATTCTGACATGGTCGACCCTCATGAAAAAAATTGGCGCAACTGCATCAAAAATAATGACTTGAGGCCGAGCTATAAATACATCAGCGATTTGAACATTATCACATGCATGACTTTTACACCATGAGAGCTATTCTCAAAAGTATTAGTTTCAGAATAAAAATCTTTGGTGTGTGGATGCATTCTGATATGGTCGACCCTCATAAAAAAAATTGGCGCAACTGCATCCAAAATAATGACTTGAGGCCGAACTATAAATACATCAGCGATTCAAACTTTTTCACATTCATGACTTTTACACCATGAGAGCTATTCTCAAAAGTATTAGTTTCAGAAAAAAAATCTTTGGTGTGTGGATGCATTCTTACATGGTCGACCCTCATAAAAAAAATTGGCGCAACTGCTCAAAAATAATGACTTGAGGCCGAACTATAAATACATCAGCGATTCAAACTTTTTCACATTCATGACTTTTACGCCATGAGAGCTATTCTCAAAAGTATTAGTTTCAGAATAAAAATCTTTGGTGTGTGGATGCATTCTTACATGGTCGACCCTCATGAAAAAAATTGGCGCAACTGCATCAAAGATAATGACTTTATGTCGAACTATAAATACATCAGCAATTCGAACTTTTTCACATGCATGACATTATCACACGCATGACTTTTACACCATGAATGCTATTCTCAAAAGTATTAGTTTCAAAATAAAAATCTTTGGTGTGTGGATGCATTCTGACATGGTCGACCCTCATGAAAAAAATTGGCGCAACTGCATCAAAAATAATGACTTGAGGTCGAACTATAAATACATCAGCGATTTGAACATTATCACATGCATGACTTTTATGCCATGAGAGCTATTCTCAAAAGTATTAGTTTCAGAATAAAAATCTTTGGTGTGTGGATGCATTCTTACATGGTCGACCCTGATGAAAAAAATTGGCGCAACTGCATCAAAAATAATGACTTGAGGCCGAACTATAAATACATCAGCGATTTGAACATTATCACATGCATGACTTTTACACCATGAGAGCTATTCTCAAAAGTATTTGTTTCAGAATAAAAATCTTTGGTGTGTGGATGCATTCTTACATGGTCGACCCTCATGAAAAAAAATTGGCGCAACTGCATCAAAAATAATGACTTGAGGCCGAACTATAAATACATCAGCGATTCAAACTTTTTCACATTCATGACTTTTACGCCATGAGAGCTATTCTCAAAAGTATTAGTTTCAGAATAAAAATCTTTGGTGTGTGGATGCATTCTTACATGGTCGACCCTCATGAAAACAATTGGCGCAACTGCATCAAAGATAATGACTTTATGTCGAACTATAAATACATCAGCGATTCGAACTTTTTCACATGCATGACATTATCACAAGCACGACTTTTACACCATGAGAGCTATTCTCAAAAGTATTAGTTTCAGAATAAAAATCTTTGGTGTGTGGATGCATTCCTACATGGTCGACCCTCATGAAAAAAATTGGCGCAACTGCATCAAAAATAATGACTTGAGGCCGAACTATAAATACATCAGCGATTTGAACATTATCACATGCATGACATTATGACAAGCACGACTTTTTCACGATGAGAGCTATTCTCAAAAGTATTAGTTTCAGCATAAATATCTTTGCTGTGTGGATGCATTTTGACATGGTCGACCCTCATCAAAAAAATTGGCGCAACTGCATCAAAAATAATGACTTGAGGCCGCGATATAAATACGTCAGCGATTTGAACATTATCACATGCATGACTTTTACGCCATGAGAGCTATTCTCAAAAGTATTAGTTTCAGAATAAAAATCTTTGGTGTGTGGATGCATTCTTACATGGTCGACCCTCATGAAAAAAATTGGCGCAACTGCATCAAAAATAATGACTTCACGCCGAACTATAAATACATCAGCGATTTGAACATTATCACATGCATGACATTATCACACGCACGACTTTTACACCATGAGAGCTATTCTCAAAAGTATTAGTTTCAGAATAAAAATCTTTGGTGTGTGGATGCATTTTGACATGGTCGACCCTCATGAAAACAATTGGCGCAACTGCATCAAAAATAATGACTTGAGGCCGAACTATAAATACATCAGCGATTTGAACATTATCACATGCAAGACTTTTATGCCATGAGAGCTATTCTCAAAAGTATTAGTTTCAGAATAAAAATCTTTGGTGTGTGGATGCATTCTGACATGGTCGACCCTCATGAAAAAAATTGGCGCAACTGCATCAAAAATAATGACTTGAGGCCGAACTATAAATACATCAGCGATTTGAACATTATCACATGAATGACTTTTACACCATGAGAGCTATTCTCAAAAGTATTAGTTTCAGAATAAAAATCTTTGGTGTGTGGATGCATTCTGACATGGTCGACCCTCATGAAAAAAATTGGCGCAACTGCATCAAAAATAATGACTTGAAGCCGAGATATAAATACGTCAGCGATTTGAACATTATCACATGCATGACTTTTACACCATGAGAGCTATTCTCAAAAGTATTAGTTTCAGAATAAAAATCTTTGGTGTGTGGATGCATTCTTACATGGTCGACCCTCATTAAAAAAATTGGTGCAACTGCATCAAAGATAATGACTATATGTCGATCTATAAATACGTCAGCGATTCGAACTTTTTCACATGCATGACATTATCACACGCACGACTTTTACACCATGAGAGCTATTCTCAAAAGTATTAGTTTCAGAATAAAAATCTTTGGTGTGTGGATGCATTCTTACATGGTCGACCCTGATGAAAAAAATTGGCGCAACTGCATCAAAAATAATGACTTGAGGCCGAACTATAAATACATCAGCGATTTGAACATTATCACATGCATGACTTTTACACCATGAGAGCTATTCTCAAAAGTATTTGTTTCAGAATAAAAATCTTTGGTGTGTGGATGCATTCTTACATGGTCGACCCTGATGAAAAAAATTGGCGCAACTGCATCAAAAATAATGACTTGAGGCCGAACTATAAATACATCAGCGATTTGAACATTATCACATGCATGACTTTTACACCATGAGAGCTATTCTCAAAAGTATTTGTTTCAGAATAAAAATCTTTGGTGTGTGGATGCATTCTTACATGGTCGACCCTCATGAAAAAAAATTGGCGCAACTGCATCAAAAATAATGACTTGAGGCCGAACTATAAATACATCAGCGATTCAAACTTTTTCACATTCATGACTTTTACGCCATGAGAGCTATTCTCAAAAGTATTAGTTTCAGAATAAAAATCTTTGGTGTGTGGATGCATTCTTACATGGTCGACCCTCATGAAAACAATTGGCGCAACTGCATCAAAGATAATGACTTTATGTCGAACTATAAATACATCAGCGATTCGAACTTTTTCACATGCATGACATTATCACACGCACGACTTTTACACCATGAGAGCTATTCTCAAAAGTATTAGTTTCAGAATAAAAATCTTTGGTGTGTGGATGCATTCCTACATGGTCGACCCTCATGAAAAAAATTGGCGCAACTGCATCAAAAATAATGACTTGAGGCCGAACTATAAATACATCAGCGATTTGAACATTATCACATGCATGACATTATGACAAGCACGACTTTTTCACGATGAGAGCTATTCTCAAAAGTATTAGTTTCAGCATAAATATCTTTGCTGTGTGGATGCATTTTGACATGGTCGACCCTCATCAAAAAAATTGGCGCAACTGCATCAAAAATAATGACTTGAGGCCGCGATATAAATACGTCAGCGATTTGAACATTATCACATGCATGACTTTTACGCCATGAGAGCTATTCTCAAAAGTATTAGTTTCAGAATAAAAATCTTTGGTGTGTGGATGCATTCTTACATGGTCGACCCTCATGAAAAAAATTGGCGCAACTGCATCAAAAATAATGACTTCACGCCGAACTATAAATACATCAGCGATTTGAACATTATCACATGCATGACATTATCACACGCACGACTTTTACACCATGAGAGCTATTCTCAAAAGTATTAGTTTCAGAATAAAAATCTTTGGTGTGTGGATGCATTTTGACATGGTCGACCCTCATGAAAACAATTGGCGCAACTGCATCAAAAATAATGACTTGAGGCCGAACTATAAATACATCAGCGATTTGAACATTATCACATGCATGACTTTTATGCCATGAGAGCTATTCTCAAAAGTATTAGTTTCAGAATAAAAATCTTTGGTGTGTGGATGCATTCTGACATGGTCGACCCTCATGAAAAAAATTGGCGCAACTGCATCAAAAATAATGACTTGAGGCCGAACTATAAATACATCAGCGATTTGAACATTATCACATGAATGACTTTTACACCATGAGAGCTATTCTCAAAAGTATTAGTTTCAGAATAAAAATCTTTGGTGTGTGGATGCATTCTGACATGGTCGACCCTCATGAAAAAAATTGGCGCAACTGCATCAAAAATAATGACTTGAAGCCGAGATATAAATACGTCAGCGATTTGAACATTATCACATGCATGACTTTTACACCATGAGAGCTATTCTCAAAAGTATTAGTTTCAGAATAAAAATCTTTGGTGTGTGGATGCATTCTTACATGGTCGACCCTCATTAAAAAAATTGGTGCAACTGCATCAAAGATAATGACTATATGTCGATCTATAAATACGTCAGCGATTCGAACTTTTTCACATGCATGACATTATCACACGCACGACTTTTACACCATGAGAGCTATTCTCAAAAGTATTAGTTTCAGAATAAAAATCTTTGGTGTGTGGATGCATTCCTACATGGTCGACCCTCATGAAAAAAATTGGCGCAACTGCATCAAAAATAATGACTTGAGGCCGAACTATAAATACATTAGCGATTTGAACATTATCACATGCATGACATTATCACACGCACGACTTTTTCACGATGAGAGCTATTCTCAAAAGTATTAGTTTCAGCATAAATATCTTTGCTGTGTGGATGCATTTTGACATGGTCGACCCTCATCAAAAAAATTGGCGCAACTGCATCAAAAATAATGACTTGAGGCCGAGATATAAATACGTCAGCGATTTGAACATTATCACATGCATGACTTTTACGCCATTAGAGCTATTCTCAAAAGTATTAGTTTCAGAATAAAAATATTTGGTGTGTGGATGCATTCTTACATGGTCGACCCTCATGAAAAAAATTGGCGCAACTGCATCAAAAATAATGACTTGAGGCCGAACTATAAATACGTCAGCGATTTGAACATTATCACATGCATGACATTATCACACGCACGACTTTTACACCATGAGAGCTATTCTCAAAAGTATTAGTTTCAGAATAAAAATCTTTGGTGTGTGGATGCATTCTTACATGGTCGACCCTGATGAAAAAAATTGGCGCAACTGCATCAAAAATAATGACTTGAGGCCGAACTATAAATACATCAGCGATTTGAACATTATCACATGCATGACTTTTACACCATGAGAGCTATTCTCAAAAGTATTTGTTTCAGAATAAAAATCTTTGGTGTGTGGATGCATTCTTACATGGTCGACCCTCATGAAAAAAAATTGGCACAACTGCATCAAAAATAATGACTTGAGGCCGAACTATAAATACATCAGCGATTGAAACTTTTTCACATTCATGACTTTTACGCCATGAGAGCTATTCTCAAAAGTATTAGTTTCAGAATAAAAATCTTTGGTGTGTGGATGCATTCTTACATGGTCGACCCTCATGAAAACAATTGGCGCAACTGCATCAAAGATAATGACTTTATGTCGAACTATAAATACATCAGCGATTCGAACTTTTTCACATGCATGACATTATCACACGCACGACTTTTACACCATGAGAGCTATTCTCAAAAGTATTAGTTTCAGAATAAAAATCTTTGGTGTGTGGATGCATTCCTACATGGTCGACCCTCATGAAAAAAATTGGCGCAACTGCATCAAAAATAATGACTTGAGGCCGAACTATAAATACATCAGCGATTTGAACATTATCACATGCATGACATTATCACAAGCACGACTTTTTCACGATGAGAGCTATTCTCAAAAGTATTAGTTTCAGCATAAATATCTTTGCTGTGTGGATGCATTTTGACATGGTCGACCCTCATCAAAAAAATTGGCGCAACTGCATCAAAAATAATGACTTGAGGCCGAGATATAAATACGTCAGCGATTTGAACATTATCACATGCATGACTTTTACGCCATGAGAGCTATTCTCAAAAGTATTAGTTTCAGAATAAAAATATTTGGTGTGTGGATGTATTCTTACATGGTCGACCCTCATGAAAAAAATTGGCGCAACTGCATCAAAAATAATGACTTCACGCCGAACTATAAATACATCAGCGATTTGAACATTATCACATGCATGACATTATCACACGCACGACTTTTACACCATGAGAGCTATTCTCAAAAGTATTAGTTTCAGAATAAAAATCTTTGGTGTGTGGATGCATTCTTACATGGTCGACCCTCATGAAAAAAATTGGCGCAACTGCATCAAAAATAATGACTTGAGGCCGAACTATAAATACATCAGCGATTTGAACATTATCACATGCATGACTTTTATGCCATGAGAGCTATTCTCAAAAGTATTAGTTTCAGAATAAAAATCTTTGGTGTGTGGATGCATTCTTACATGGTCGACCCTCATGAAAAAAATTGGCGCAACTGCATCAAAAATAATGACTTGAGGCCGAACTATAAATACATCAGCGATTTGAACATTATCACATGAATGACTTTTACACCATGAGAGCTATTCTCAAAAGTATTAGTTTCAGAATAAAAATCTTTGGTGTGTGGATGCATTTTGACATGGTCGACCCTCATGAAAAAAATTGGCGCAACTGCATCAAAAATAATGACTTGAAGCCGAGATATAAATACGTCAGCGATTTGAACATTATCACATGCATGACTTTTACACCATGAGAGCTATTCTCAAAAGTATTAGTTTCAGAATAAAAATCTTTGGTGTGTGGATGCATTCTTACATGGTCGACCCTCATTAAAAAAATTGGCGCAACTGCATCAAAGATAATGACTATATGTCGATCTATAAATACGTCAGCGATTCGAACTTTTTCACATGCATGACATTATCACACGCACGACTTTTACACCATGAGAGCTATTCTCAAAAGTATTAGTTTCAGAATAAAAATCTTTGGTGTGTGGATGCATTCCTACATGGTCGACCCTCATGAAAAAAATTGGCGCAACTGCATCAAAAATAATGACTTGAGGCCGAACTATAAATACATCAGCGATTTGAACATTATCACATGCATGACATTATCACACGCACGACTTTTTCACGATGAGAGCTATTCTCAAAAGTATTAGTTTCAGCATAAATATCTTTGCTGTGTGGATGCATTTTGACATGGTCGACCCTCATCAAAAAAATTGGCGCAACTGCATCAAAAATAATGACTTGAAGCCGAGATATAAATACGTCAGCGATTTGAACATTATCACATGCATGACTTTTACACCATGAGAGCTATTCTCAAAAGTATTAGTTTCAGAATAAAAATCTTTGGTGTGTGGATGCATTCTTACATGGTCGACCCTCATGAAAAAAATTGGCGCAACTGCATCAAAAATAATGACTTGAGGCCGAACTATAAATACATCAGCGATTCGAACTTTTTCACGTGCATGACATTATCACACGCACGACTTTTACACCATGAATGCTATTCTCAAAAGTATTAGTTTCAGAATAAAAATCTTTGGTGTGTGGATATATTCTGACATGGTCGACCCTCATGAAAAAAATTGGCGCAACTGCATCAAAAATAATGACTTGACGCCGAGCTATAAATACGTCAGCGATTTGAACATTATCACATGCATGACTTTTACACCATGAGAGATATTCTCAAAAGTATTAGTTTCAGAATAAAAATCTTTGGTGTGTGGATGCATTCTTACATGGTCGACCCTCATGAAAAAAATTGGCGCAACTGCATCAAAAATAATGACTTGACGCCGAGCTATAAATACGTCAGCGATTTGAACATTATCACATGCATGACTTTTACGCCATGAGAGCTATTCTCAAAAGTATTAGTTTCAGAATAAAAATCTTTGGTGTGTGGATGCATTCTTACATGGTCGACCCTCATGAAAAAAATTGGCGCAACTGCATCAAAGATAATGACTTTATGTCGAACTATAAATACATCAGCGATTCGAACTTTTTCACATGCATGACATTATCACACGCACGACTTTTTCACCATGAGAGCTATTCTCAAAAGTATTAGTTTCAGAATAAAAATCTTTGGTGTGTGGATGCATTCTGACATGGTCGACCCTCATGAAAACAATTGGCGCAACTGCATCAAAAATAATGACTTGAGGCCGAGATATAAATACGTCAGCGATTTGAACATTATCACATGCATGACTTTTACACCATGAGAGCTATTCTCAAAAGTATTAGTTTCAGAATAAAAATCTTTGGTGTGTGGATGCATTCTTACATGGTCGACCCTCATGAAAAAAATTGGCGCAACTGCATCAAAAATAATGACTTGAGGCCGAACTATAAATACATCAGCGATTCAAACTTTTTCACATTCATGACTTTTACGCCATGAGAGCTATTCTCAAAAGTATTAGTTTCAGAATAAAAATCTTTGGTGTGTGGATGCATTCTTACATGGTCGACCCTCATGAAAAAAATTGGCGCAACTGCATCAAAGATAATGACTTTATGTCGAACTATAAATACATCAGCGATTCGAACTTTTTCACATTCATGACTTTTACGCCATGAGAGCTATTCTCAAAAGTATTAGTTTCAGAATAAAAATCTTTGGTGTGTGGATGCATTCTTACATGGTCGACCCTCATGCATAAAATTGGCGCAACTGCATCAAAGATAATGACTTTATGTCGAGCTATAAATACATCAGCGATTCGAACTTTTTCACATGCATGACATTATCACACGCACGACTTTTACACGATGAGAGCTATTCTCAAAAGTATTAGTTTCAGCATAAATATCTTTGCTGTGTGGATGCATTTTGACATGGTCGACCCTCATTAAAAAAATTGGCGCAACTGCATCAAAGATAATGACTATATGTCGATCTATAAATACGTCAGCGATTCGAACTTTTTCACATGCATGACATTATCACACGCACGACTTTTACACCATGAGAGCTATTCTCAAAAGTATTAGTTTCAGAATAAAAATCTTTGGTGTGTGGATGCATTCCTACATGGTCGACCCTCATGAAAAAAATTGGCGCAACTGCATCAAAAATAATGACTTGAGGCCGAACTATAAATACATCAGCGATTTGAACATTATCACATGCATGACATTATCACACGCACGACTTTTTCACGATGAGAGCTATTCTCAAAAGTATTAGTTTCAGAATAAATATCTTTGCTGTGTGGATGCATTTTGACATGGTCGACCCTCATTAAAAAAATTGGCGCAACTGCATCAAAAATAATGACTTGAGGCCGAGATATAAATACGTCAGCGATTTGAACATTATCACATGCATGACTTTTACGCCATTAGAGCTATTCTCAAAAGTATTAGTTTCAGAATAAAAATCTTTGGTGTGTGGATGCATTCTTACATGGTCGACCCTCATGAAAAAAATTGGCGCAACTGCATCAAAGATAATGACTTTATGTCGAACTATAAATACATCAGCGATTCGAACTTTTTCACATGCATGACATTATCACACGCACGACTTTTACACCATGAGAGCTATTCTCAAAAGTATTAGTTTCAGAATAAAAATCTTTGGTGTGTGGATGCATTCTGACATGGTCGACCCTCATGAAAAAAATTGGCGCAACTGCATCAAAAATAATGACTTGAGGCCAAGCTATAAATACGTCAGCGATTTGAACATTATCACATGCATGACTTTTACACCATGAGAGCTATTCTCAAAAGTATTAGTTTCAGAATAAAAATTTTTGGTGTGTGGATGCATTCTTACATGGTCGACCCTCATGAAAAAAATTGGCGCAACTGCATCAAAAATAATGACTTGAGGCCGAACTATAAATACATCAGCGATTCGAACTTTTTCACGTGCATGACATTATCACACGCACGACTTTTACACCATGAATGCTATTCTCAAAAGTATTAGTTTCAGAATAAAAATCTTTGGTGTGTGGATATATTCTGACATGGTCGACCCTCATGAAAAAAATTGGCGCAACTGCATCAAAAATAATGACTTGACGCCGAGCTATAAATACGTCAGCGATTTGAACATTATCACTTGCATGACTTTTACACCATGAGAGATATTCTCAAAAGTATTAGTTTCAGAATAAAAATCTTTGGTGTGTGGATGCATTCTTACATGGTCGACCCTCATGAAAAAAATTGGCGCAACTGCATCAAAAATAATGACTTGAGGCCGAACTATAAATACATCAGCGATTCGAACTTTTTCACATTCATGACTTTTACGCCATGAGAGCTATTCTCAAAAGTATTAGTTTCAGAATAAAAATCTTTGGTGTGTGGATGCATTCTTACATGGTCGACCCTCATGAAAAAAATTGGCGCAACTGCATCAAAGATAATGACTTTATGTCGAACTATAAATACATCAGCGATTCGAACTTTTTCACATGCATGACATTATCACACGCACGACTTTTACACCATGAGAGCTATTCTCAAAAGTATTAGTTTCAGAATAAAAATCTTTGGTGTGTGGATGCATTCTGACATGGTCGACCCTCATGAAAACAATTGGCGCAACTGCATCAAAAATAATGACTTGAGGCCGAGATATAAATACGTCAGCGATTTGAACATTATCACATGCATGACTTTTACACCATGAGAGCTATTCTCAAAAGTATTAGTTTCAGAATAAAAATCTTTGGTGTGTGGATGCATTCTTACATGGTCGACCCTCATGAAAAAAATTGGCGCAACTGCATCAAAAATAATGACTTGAGGCCGAACTATAAATACATCAGCGATTCAAACTTTTTCACATTCATGACTTTTACGCCATGAGAGCTATTCTCAAAAGTATTAGTTTCAGAATAAAAATCTTTGGTGTGTGGATGCATTCTTACATGGTCGACCCTCATGAAAAAAATTGGCGCAACTGCATCAAAGATAATGACTTTATGTCGAACTATAAATACATCAGCGATTCGAACTTTTTCACATTCATGACTTTTACGCCATGAGAGCTATTCTCAAAAGTATTAGTTTCAGAATAAAAATCTTTGGTGTGTGGATGCATTCTTACATGGTCGACCCTCATGCATAAAATTGGCGCAACTGCATCAAAGATAATGACTTTATGTCGAGCTATAAATACATCAGCGATTTGAACATTATCACATGCATGACATTATCACACGCACGACTTTTTCACCATGAGAGCTATTCTCAAAAGTATTAGTTTCAGCATAAAAATCTTTGGTGTGTGGATGCATTTTGACATGGTCGACCCTCATGAAAAAAATTGGCGCAACTGTATCAAAAATAATGACTTGAGGCCGAGATATAAATACGTCAGCGATTTGAACATTATCACATGCATGACTTTTACGCCATTAGAGCTATTCTCAAAAGTATTAGTTTCAGAATAAAATTATTTGGTGTGTGGATGCATTCTGACATGGTTGACCCTCATGAAAAAAATTGGCGCAACTGCATCAAAGATAATGACTTTATGTCGAACTATAAATACATCAGCGATTCGAACTTTTTCACATGCATGACATTATCACACTCACGACTTTTACACCATGAATGCTATTCTCAAAAGTATTAGTTTCAGAATAAAAATCTTTGGTGTGTGGATGCATTCTTACATGGTCGACCCTCATGAAAAAAATTGGCGCAACTGCATCAAAAATAATGACTTCACGCCGAACTATAAATACATCAGCGATTTGAACATTATCACAGGCATGACATTATCACACGCACGACTTTTACACCATGAGAGCTATTCTCAAAAGTATTAGTTTCAGAATAAAAATCTTTGGTGTGTGGATGCATTCCTACATGGTCGACCCTCATGAAAAAAATTGGCGCAACTGCATCAAAGATAATGACTTCACGGCGAACTATAAATACATCAGCGATTTGAACATTATCACATGCATGACATTATCACACGCACGACTTTTACACCATGAGAGCTATTCTCAAAAGTATTAGTTTCAGCATAAAAATCTTTGGTGTGTGGATGCATTTTGACATGGTCGACCCTCATCAAAAAAATTGGCGCAACTGCATCAAAAATAATGACTTGAGGCCAAGATATAAATACGTCAGCGATTTGAACATTATCACATGCATGACTTTTACGCCCTTAGAGCTATTCTCAAAAGTATTAGTTTCAGAATAAAAATATTTGGTGTGTGGATGCATTCTTACATGGTCGACCCTCATGAAAAAAATTGGCGCAACTGCATCAAAAATAATGACTTCACGCCGAACTATAAATACATCAGCGATTTGAACATTATCACATGCATGACATTATCACACTCACGACTTTTACACCATGAGAGCTATTCTCAAAAGTATTAGTTTCAGAATAAAAATCTTTGGTGTGTGGATGCATTCTTACATGGTCGACCCTCATGAAAAAAATTGGCGCAACTGCATCAAAAATAATGACTTGAGGCCGAACTATAAATACATCAGCGATTTGAACATTATCACATGCATGACATTATCACAAGCACGACTTTTTCACGATGAGAGCTATTCTCAAAAGTATTAGTTTCAGCATAAATATCTTTGCTGTGTGGATGCATTTTGACATGGTCGACCCTCATCAAAAAAATTGGCGCAACTGCATCAAAAATAATGACTTGAGGCCGAACTATAAATACGTCAGCGATTTGAACATTATCACATGCATGACTTTTACGCCATGAGAGCTATTCTCAAAAGTATTAGTTTCAGAATAAAAATATTTGGTGTGTGGATGTATTCTTACATGGTCGACCCTCATGAAAAAAATTGGCGCAACTGCATCAAAAATAATGACTTCACGCCGAACTATAAATACATCAGCGATTTGAACATTATCACATGCATGACATTATCACACGCACGACTTTTACACCATGAGAGCTATTCTCAAAAGTATTAGTTTCAGAATAAAAATCTTTGGTGTGTGGATGCATTCTTACATGGTCGACCCTCATGAAAAAAATTGGCGCAACTGCATCAAAAATAATGACTTGAGGCCGAACTATAAATACATCAGCGATTTGAACATTATCACATGCATGACTTTTATGCCATGAGAGCTATTCTCAAAAGTATTAGTTTCAGAATAAAAATCTTTGGTGTGTGGATGCATTCTTACATGGTCGACCCTCATGAAAAAAATTGGCGCAACTGCATCAAAAATAATGACTTGAGGCCGAACTATAAATACATCAGCGATTTGAACATTATCACATGAATGACTTTTACACCATGAGAGCTATTCTCAAAAGTATTAGTTTCAGAATAAAAATCTTTGGTGTGTGGATGCATTCTTACATGGTCGACCCTCATGAAAAAAATTGGCGCAACTGCATCAAAAATAATGACTTGAGGCCGAACTATAAATACATCAGCGATTTGAACATTATCACATGAATGACTTTTACACCATGAGAGCTATTCTCAAAAGTATTTGTTTCAGAATAAAAATCTTTGGTGTGTGGATGCATTCTGACATGGTCGACCCTCATGAAAAAAATTGGCGCAACTGCATCAAAAATAATGACTTGAGGCCGAACTATAAATACATCAGTGATTCAAACTTTTTCACATGCATGACTTTTACACCATGAGAGCTATTCTCAAAAGTATTAGTTTCAGAATAAAAATCTTTGGTGTGTGGATGCATTCTTACATGGTCGACCCTCATGAAAAAAATTGGCGCAACTGCATCAAAAATAATGACTTCACGCCGAACTATAAATACATCAGCGATTTGAACATTATCACATGCATGACATTATCACACGCACGACTTTTACACCATGAGAGCTATTCTCAAAAGTATTAGTTTCAGAATAAAAATCTTTGGTGTGTGGATGCATTCTTACATGGTCGACCCTCATGAAAAAAATTGGCGCAACTGCATCAAAGATAATGATTTTATGTCGAACTATAAATACATCAGCGATTCGAACTTTTTCACATGCATGACATTATCACACTCACGACTTTTACACCATGAATGCTATTCTCAAAAGTATTAGTTTCAGAATAAAAATCTTTGGTGTGTGGATGCATTCTTACATGGTCGACCCTCATGAAAAAAATTGGCGCAACTGCATCAAAAATAATGACTTGAGGCCGAACTATAAATACATCAGCGATTCGAACTTTTTCACATTCATGACTTTTACGCCATGAGAGCTATTCTCAAAAGTATTAGTTTCAGAATAAAAATCTTTGGTGTGTGGATGCATTCTTACATGGTCGACCCTCATGAAAAAAATTGGCGCAACTGCATCAAAGATAATGACTTTATGTCGAACTATAAATACATCAGCGATTCGAACTTTTTCACATGCATGACATTATCACACGCACGACTTTTACACCATGAGAGCTATTCTCAAAAGTATTAGTTTCAGAATAAAAATCTTTGGTGTGTGGATGCATTCTGACATGGTCGACCCTCATGAAAACAATTGGCGCAACTGCATCAAAAATAATGACTTGAGGCCGAGATATAAATACGTCAGCGATTTGAACATTATCACATGCATGACTTTTACACCATGAGAGCTATTCTCAAAAGTATTAGTTTCAGAATAAAAATCTTTGGTGTGTGGATGCATTCTTACATGGTCGACCCTCATGAAAAAAATTGGCGCAACTGCATCAAAAATAATGACTTGAGGCCGAACTATAAATACATCAGCGATTCAAACTTTTTCACATTCATGACTTTTACGCCATTAGAGCTATTCTCAAAAGTATTAGTTTCAGAATAAAAATCTTTGGTGTGTGGATGCATTCTTACATGGTCGACCCTCATGCATAAAATTGGCGCAACTGCATCAAAGATAATGACTTTATGTCGAGCTATAAATACATCAGCGATTCGAACTTTTTCACATGCATGACATTATCACACGCACGACTTTTACACGATGAGAGCTATTCTCAAAAGTATTAGTTTCAGCATAAATATCTTTGCTGTGTGGATGCATTTTGACATGGTCGACCCTCATTAAAAAAATTGGCGCAACTGCATCAAAGATAATGACTATATGTCGATCTATAAATACGTCAGCGATTCGAACTTTTTCACATGCATGCCATTATCACACGCACGACTTTTACACCATGAGAGCTATTCTCAAAAGTATTAGTTTCAGAATAAAAATCTTTGGTGTGTGGATGCATTCTGACATGGTCGACCCTCATGAAAAAAATTGGCGCAACTGCATCAAAAATAATGACTTGAGGCCGAACTATAAATACATCAGCGATTTGAACATTATCACATGCATGACATTATCACACGCACGACTTTTACACCATGAATGCTATTCTCAAAAGTATTAGTTTCAGAATAAAAATCTTTGGTGTGTGGATGCATTCTTACATGGTCGACCCTCATGAAAAAAATTGGCGCAACTGCATCAAAAATAATGACTTGAGGCCGAACTATAAATACATCAGCGATTCGAACTTTTTCACATTCATGACTTTTACGCCATGAGAGCTATTCTCAAAAGTATTAGTTTCAGAATAAAAATCTTTGGTGTGTGGATGCATTCTTACATGGTCGACCCTCATGAAAAAAATTGGCGCAACTGCATCAAAGATAATGACTTTATGTCGAACTATAAATACATCAGCGATTCGAACTTTTTCACATGCATGACATTATCACACGCACGACTTTTACACCATGAGAGCTATTCTCAAAAGTATTAGTTTCAGAATAAAAATCTTTGGTGTGTGGATGCATTCTGACATGGTCGACCCTCATGAAAACAATTGGCGCAACTGCATCAAAAATAATGACTTGAGGCCGAGATATAAATACGTCAGCGATTTGAACATTATCACATGCATGACTTTTACACCATGAGAGCTATTCTCAAAAGTATTAGTTTCAGAATAAAAATCTTTGGTGTGTGGATGCATTCTTACATGGTCGACCCTCATGAAAAAAATTGGCGCAACTGCATCAAAAATAATGACTTGAGGCCGAACTATAAATACATCAGCGATTCAAACTTTTTCACATTCATGACTTTTACGCCATTAGAGCTATTCTCAAAAGTATTAGTTTCAGAATAAAAATCTTTGGTGTGTGGATGCATTCTTACATGGTCGACCCTCATGCATAAAATTGGCGCAACTGCATCAAAGATAATGACTTTATGTCGAGCTATAAATACATCAGCGATTCGAACTTTTTCACATGCATGACATTATCACACGCACGACTTTTACACGATGAGAGCTATTCTCAAAAGTATTAGTTTCAGCATAAATATCTTTGCTGTGTGGATGCATTTTGACATGGTCGACCCTCATTAAAAAAATTGGCGCAACTGCATCAAAGATAATGACTATATGTCGATCTATAAATACGTCAGCGATTCGAACTTTTTCACATGCATGCCATTATCACACGCACGACTTTTACACCATGAGAGCTATTCTCAAAAGTATTAGTTTCAGAATAAAAATCTTTGGTGTGTGGATGCATTCTGACATGGTCGACCCTCATGAAAAAAATTGGCGCAACTGCATCAAAAATAATGACTTGAGGCCGAACTATAAATACATCAGCGATTTGAACATTATCACATGCATGACATTATCACACGCACGACTTTTTCACGATGAGAGCTATTCTCAAAAGTATTAGTTTCAGCATAAATATCTTTGCTGTGTGGATGCATTTTGACATGGTCGACCCTCATTAAAACAATTGGCGCAACTGCATCAAAAATAATGACTTGAGGCCGAGATATAAATACGTCAGCGATTTGAACATTATCACATGCATGACTTTTACGCCATTAGAGCTATTCTCAAAAGTATTAGTTTCAGAATAAAAATCTTTGGTGTGTGGATGCATTCTTACATGGTCGACCCTCATGAAAAAAATTGGCGCAACTGCATCAAAGATAATGACTTTATGTCGAACTATAAATACATCAGCGATTCGAACTTTTTCACATGCATGACATTATCACACGCACGACTTTTACACCATGAGAGCTATTCTCAAAAGTATTAGTTTCAGAATAAAAATCTTTGGTGTGTGGATGCATTCTGACATGGTCGACCCTCATGAAAAAAATTGGCGCAACTGCATCAAAAATAATGACTTGAGGCCAAGCTATAAATACGTCAGCGATTTGAACATTATCACATGCATGACTTTTACACCATGAGAGCTATTCTCAAAAGTATTAGTTTCAGAATAAAAATTTTTGGTGTGTGGATGCATTCTTACATGGTCGACCCTCATGAAAAAAATTGGCGCAACTGCATCAAAAATAATGACTTGAGGCCGAACTATAAATACATCAGCGATTCGAACTTTTTCACGTGCATGACATTATCACACGCACGACTTTTACACCATGAATGCTATTCTCAAAAGTATTAGTTTCAGAATAAAAATCTTTGGTGTGTGGATATATTCTGACATGGTCGACCCTCATGAAAAAAATTGGCGCAACTGCATCAAAAATAATGACTTGAGGCCGAGCTATAAATACGTCAGCGATTTGAACATTATCACATGCATGAATTTTACACCATGAGAGATATTCTCAAAAGTATTAGTTTCAGAATAAAAATCTTTGGTGTGTGGATGCATTCTTACATGGTCGACCCTCATGAAAAAAATTGGCGCAACTGCATCAAAAATAATGACTTGAGGCCGAACTATAAATACATCAGCGATTCGAACTTTTTCACATTCATGACTTTTACGCCATGAGAGCTATTCTCAAAAGTATTAGTTTCAGAATAAAAATCTTTGGTTTCTGGATGCATTCTTACATGGTCGACCCTCATGAAAAAAATTGGCGCAACTGCATCAAAGATAATGACTTTATGTCGAACTATAAATACATCAGCGATTCGAACTTTTTCACATGCATGACATTATCACACGCACGACTTTTACACCATGAGAGCTATTCTCAAAAGTATTAGTTTCAGAATAAAAATCTTTGGTGTGTGGATGCATTCTGACATGGTCGACCCTCATGAAAACAATTGGCGCAACTGCATCAAAAATAATGACTTGAGGCCGAGATATAAATACGTCAGCGATTTGAACATTATCACATGCATGACTTTTACACCATGAGAGCTATTCTCAAAAGTATTAGTTTCAGAATAAAAATCTTTGGTGTGTGGATGCATTCTTACATGGTCGACCCTCATGAAAAAAATTGGCGCAACTGCATCAAAAATAATGACTTGAGGCCGAACTATAAATACATCAGCGATTCAAACTTTTTCACATTCATGACTTTTACGCCATGAGAGCTATTCTCAAAAGTATTAGTTTCAGAATAAAAATCTTTGGTGTGTGGATGCATTCTTACATGGTCGACCCTCATGAAAAAAATTGGCGCAACTGCATCAAAGATAATGACTTTATGTCGAACTATAAATACATCAGCGATTCGAACTTTTTCACATTCATGACTTTTACGCCATGAGAGCTATTCTCAAAAGTATTAGTTTCAGAATAAAAATCTTTGGTGTGTGGATGCATTCTTACATGGTCGACCCTCATGCATAAAATTGGCGCAACTGCATCAAAGATAATGACTTTATGTCGAGCTATAAATACATCAGCGATTCGAACTTTTTCACATGCATGACATTATCACACTCACGACTTTTACACCATGAGAGCTATTCTCAAAAGTATTAGTTTCAGAATAAAAATATTTGGTGTGTGGATGCATTCTTACATGGTCGACCCTCATGAAAAAAATTGGCGCAACTGCATCAAAAATAATGACTTGAGGCCGAACTATAAATACATCAGCGATTTGAACATTATCACATGCATGACATTATCACACGCACGACTTTTTCACCATGAGAGCTATTCTCAAAAGTATTAGTTTCAGCATAAAAATCTTTGGTGTGTGGATGCATTTTGACATGGTCGACCCTCATGAAAAAAATTGGCGCAACTGTATCAAAAATAATGACTTGAGGCCGAGATATAAATACGTCAGCGATTTGAACATTATCACATGCATGACTTTTACGCCATTAGAGCTATTCTCAAAAGTATTAGTTTCAGAATAAAATTATTTGGTGTGTGGATGCATTCTGACATGGTTGACCCTCATGAAAAAAATTGGCGCAACTGCATCAAAGATAATGACTTTAGGTCGAACTATAAATACATCAGCGATTTGAACATTATCACATGCATGACATTATCACACGCACGACTTTTACACCATGAGAGCTATTCTCAAAAGTATTAGTTTCAGAATAAAAATCTTTGGTGTGTGGATGCATTCCTACATGGTCGACCCTCATGAAAAAAATTGGCGCAACTGCATCAAAGATAATGACTTCACGGCGAACTATAAATACATCAGCGATTTGAACATTATCACATGCATGACATTATCACACGCACGACTTTTACACCATGAGAGCTATTCTCAAAAGTATTAGTTTCAGCATAAAAATCTTTGGTGTGTGGATGCATTTTGACATGGTCGACCCTCATCAAAAAAATTGGCGCAACTGCATCAAAAATAATGACTTGAGGCCAAGATATAAATACGTCAGCGATTTGAACATTATCACATGCATGACTTTTACGCCCTTAGAGCTATTCTCAAAAGTATTAGTTTCAGAATAAAAATCTTTGGTGTGTGGATGCATTCTTACATGGTCGACCCTCATGAAAAAAATTGGCGCAACTGCATCAAAAATAATGACTTCACGCCGAACTATAAATACATCAGCGATTTGAACATTATCACATGCATGACATTATCACACTCACGACTTTTACACCATGAGAGCTATTCTCAAAAGTATTAGTTTCAGAATAAAAATCTTTGGTGTGTGGATGCATTCTTACATGGTCGACCCTCATGAAAAAAATTGGCGCAACTGCATCAAAAATAATGACTTGAGGCCGAACTATAAATACATCAGCGATTTGAACATTATCACATGCATGACTTTTATGCCATGAGAGCTATTCTCAAAAGTATTAGTTTCAGAATAAAAATCTTTGGTGTGTGGATGCATTCTTACATGGTCGACCCTCATGAAAAAAATTGGCGCAACTGCATCAAAAATAATGACTTGAGGCCGAACTATAAATACATCAGCGATTTGAACATTATCACATGCATGACTTTTACACCATGAGAGCTATTCTCAAAAGTGTTTGTTTCAGAATAAAAATCTTTGGTGTGTGGATGCATTCTGACATGGTCGACCCTCATGAAAAAAATTGGCGCAACTGCATCAAAAATAATGACTTGAGGCCGAACTATAAATACATCAGCGATTCAAACTTTTTCACATGCATGACTTTTACACCATGAGAGCTATTCTCAAAAGTATTAGTTTCAGAATAAAAATCTTTGGTGTGTGGATGCATTCTTACATGGTCGACCCTCATGAAAAAAATTGGCGCAACTGCATCAAAAATAATGACTTCACGCCGAACTATAAATACATCAGCGATTTGAACATTATCACATGCATGACATTATCACACGCACGACTTTTACACCATGAGAGCTATTCTCAAAAGTATTAGTTTCAGAATAAAAATCTTTGGTGTGTGGATGCATTCTTACATGGTCGACCCTCATGAAAAAAATTGGCGCAACTGCATCAAAGATAATGATTTTATGTCGAACTATAAATACATCAGCGATTCGAACTTTTTCACATGCATGACATTATCACACTCACGACTTTTACACCATGAATGCTATTCTCAAAAGTATTTGTTTCAGAATAAAAATATTTGGTGTGTGGATGCATTCTTACATGGTCGACCCTCATGAAAAAAATTGGCGCAACTGCATCAAAAATAATGACTTCACGCCGAACTATAAATACATCAGCGATTTGAACATTATCACATGCATGACATTATCACACGCACGACTTTTACACCATGAGAGCTATTCTCAAAAGTATTAGTTTCAGCATAAAAATCTTTGGTGTGTGGATGCATTTTGACATGGTCGACCCTCATGAAAAAAATTGGCGCAACTGCATCAAAAATAATGACTTGAGGCCGAACTATAAATACATCAGCGATTTGAACATTATCACATGCATGACATTATCACACGCACGACTTTTACAGCATGAGAGCTATTCTCAAAAGTATTAGTTTCAGAATAAAAATCTTTGGTGTGTGGATGCATTCTTACATGGTCGACCCTCATGAAAAAAATTGGCGCAACTGCATCAAAAATAATGACTTCACGCCGACCTATAAATACATCAGCGATTCAAACTTTTTCACATTCATGACTTTTACGCCATGAGAGCTATTCTCAAAAGTATTAGTTTCAGAATAAAAATCTTTGGTGTGTGGATGCATTCTTACATGGTCGACCCTCATGAAAAAAATTGGCGCAACTGCATCAAAGATAATGACTTTATGTCGAACTATAAATACATCAGCGATTCGAACTTTTTCACATTCATGACTTTTACGCCATGAGAGCTATTCTCAAAAGTATTAGTTTCAGAATAAAAATCTTTGGTGTGTGGATGCATTCTTACATGGTCGACCCTCATGCAAAAAATTGGCGCAACTGCATCAAAGATAATGACTTTATGTCGAACTATAAATACATCAGCGATTCGAACTTTTTCACATGCATGACATTATCACACGCATGACTTTTACACCATGAGAGCTATTCTCAAAAGTATTAGTTTCAGAATAAAAATCTTTGGTGTGTGGATGCATTCTTACATGGTCGACCCTCATAAAAAAAATTGGCGCAACTGCATCAAAAATAATGACTTGAGGCCGAGCTATAAATACATCAGCGATTTGAACATTATCACATGCATGACATTATCACGCACGACTTTTACAGCATGAGAGTTATTCTCAAAAGTATTAGTTTCAGCATAAAAATCTTTGGTGTGTGGATGCATTTTGACATGGTCGACCCTCATGAAAAAAATTGGCGCAACTGCATCAAAAATAATGACTTGAGGCCGAGATATAAATACGTCAGCGATTTGAACATTATCACATGCATGACTTTTACGCCATTAGAGCTATTCTCAAAAGTATTAGTTTCAGAATAAAAATATTTGGTGTGTGGATGCATTCTTACATGGTCGACCCTCATGAAAAAAATTTGCGCAACTGCATCAAAGATAATGACTTTATGTCGAACTATAAATACATCAGCGATTCGAACTTTTTCACATGCATGACATTATCACACTCACTACTTTTACACCATGAATGCTATTCTCAAAAGTATTAGTTTCAGAATAAAAATCTTTAGTGTGTGGATGCATTCTTACATGGTCGACCCTCATGAAAAAAATTGGCGCAACTGCATCAAAAATAATGACTTCACGCCGAACTATAAATACATCAGCGATTTGAACATTATCACATGCATGACATTATCACACGCACGACTTTTTCACCATGAGAGCTATTCTCAAAAGTATTAGTTTCAGAATAAAAATCTTTGGTGTGTGGATGCATTCTTACATGGTCGACCCTCATGAAAAAAATTGGCGCAACTGCATCAAAAATAATGAACTTGAGGCCGAACTATAAATGCATCAGCGATTTGAACATTATCACATGCATGACTTTTATGCCATGAGAGCTATTCTCAAAAGTATTAGTTTCAGAATAAAAATCTTTGGTGTGTGGATGCATTCTTACATGGTCGACCCTCATGAAAAAAATTGGCGCAACTGCATCAAAAATAATGACTTGAGGCCGAACTATAAATACATCAGCGATTCAAACTTTTTCACATGCATGACTTTTACACCATGAGAGCTATTCTCAAAAGTATTTGTTTCAGAATAAAAATCTTTGGTGTGTGGATGCATTCTTACATGGTCGAAACTCATAAAAAAAATTGGCGCAACTGCATCAAAAATAATGACTTGAGGCCGAATTATAAATACATCAGCGATTCAAACTTTTTCACATGCATGACTTTTACGCCATGAGAGCTATTCTCAAAAGTATTAGTTTCAGAATAAAAATCTTTGGTGTGTGGATGCATTCTTACATGGTCGACCCTCATGAAAAAAATTGGCGCAACTGCATCAAAGATAATGACTTTATGTCGAACTATAAATACATCAGCGATTCAAACTTTTTCACATGCATGACATTATCACACGCACGACTTTTACAACATGAGAGCTATTCTCAAAAGTATTAGTTTCAGAATAAAAATCTTTGGTGTGTGGATGCATTCTGACATGGTCGACACTCATGAAAAAAATTGGCGCAACTGCATCAAAAATAATGACTTGAGGCCGAGCTATAAATACGTCAGCGATTTGAACATTATCACATGCATGACTTTTACACCATGAGAGCTATTCTCAAAAGTATTAGTTTCAGAATAAAAATCTTTGGTGTGTGGATGCATTCTTACATGGTCGACTTTCAGGAAAAAAATTGGCGCAACTGCATCAAAAATAATGACTTCACGCCGAACTATAAATACATCAGCGATTTGAACATTATCACATGCATGACATTATCACACGCACGACTTTTACACCATGAGAGCTATTCTCAAAAGTATTAGTTTCAGCATAAAAATCTTTGGTGTGTGGATGCATTTTGACATGGTCGACCCTCATGAAAAAAAATGGCGCAACTGCATCAAAAATAATGACTTGAGGCCGAGATATAAATACGTCAGCGATTTGAACATTATCACATGCATGACTTTTACGCCATTAGAGCTATTCTCAAAAGTATTAGTTTCAGAATAAAAATATTTGGTGTGTGGATGCATTCTTACATGGTCGACCCTCATGAAAAAAATTGGCGCAACTGCATCAAAGATAATGACTTTATGTCGAACTATAAATACATCAGCGATTCGAACTTTTTCACATGCATGACATTATCACACTCACGACTTTTACACCATGAATGCTATTCTCAAAAGTATTAGTTTCAGAATAAAAATCTTTGGTGTGTGGATGCATTCTTACATGGTCGACCCTCATGAAAAAAATTGGCGCAACTGCATCAAAAATAATGACTTCACGCCGAACTATAAATACATCAGCGATTTGAACATTATCACATGCATGACATTATCACACGCACGACTTTTACACCATGAGAGCTATTCTCAAAAGTATTAGTTTCAGAATAAAAATCTTTGGTGTGTGGATGCATTCTTACATGGTCGACCCTCATGAAAAAAATTGGCGCAACTGCATCAAAAATAATGACTTCACGCCGAACTATAAATACATCAGCGATTTGAACATTATCACATGCATGACATTATCACACGCACGACTTTTACACCATGAGAGCTATTCTCAAAAGTATTAGTTTCAGAATAAAAATCTTTGGTGTGTGGATGCATTCTTACATGGTCGACCCTCATGAAAAAAATTGGCGCAACTGCATCAAAGATAATGATTTTATGTCGAACTATAAATACATCAGCGATTCGAACTTTTTCACATGCATGACATTATCACACTCACTACTTTTACACCATGAATGCTATTCTCAAAAGTATTAGTTTCAGAATAAAAATCTTTGGTGTGTGGATGCATTCTTACATGGTCGACCCTCATGAAAAAAATTGGCGCAACTGCATCAAAAATAATGACTTCACGCCGAACTATAAATACATCAGCGATTTGAACATTATCACATGCATGACATTATCACACGCACGACTTTTACACCATGAGAGCTATTCTCAAAAGTATTAGTTTCAGCATAAAAATCTTTGGTGTGTGGATGCATTTTGACATGGTCGACCCTCATCAAAAAAATTGGCGCAACTGCATCAAAAATAATGACTTGAGGCCGAGATATAAATACGTCAGCGATTCGAACATTATCACATGCATGACTTTTACGCCATTAGAGCTATTCTCAAAAGTATTAGTTTCAGAATAAAAATATTTGGTGTGTGGATGCATTCTTACATGGTCGACCCTCATGAAAAAAATGGGCGCAACTGCATCAAAAATAATGACTTGAGGCCGAACTATAAATACATCAGCGATTTGAACATTATCACATGCATGACATTATCACACGCACGACTTTTACACCATGAGAGCTATTCTCAAAAGTATTAGTTTCAGAATAAAAATCTTTGGTGTGTGGATGCATTCTTACATGGTCGACCCTCATGAAAAAAATTGGCGCAACTGCATCAAAAATAATGACTTGAGGCCGACCTATAAATACATCAGCGATTCAAACTTTTTCACATTCATGACTTTTACGCCATGAGAGCTATTCTCAAAAGTATTAGTTTCAGAATAAAAATCTTTGGTGTGTGGATGCATTCTTACATGGTCGACCCTCATGAAAAAAATTGGCGCAACTGCATCAAAGATAATGACTTTATGTCGAACTATAAATACATCAGCGATTCGAACTTTTTCACATTCATGACTTTTACGCCATGAGAGCTATTCTCAAAAGTATTAGTTTCAGAATAAAAATCTTTGGTGTGTGGATGCATTCTTACATGGTCGACCCTCATGCAAAAAATTGGCGCAACTGCATCAAAGATAATGACTTTATGTCGAACTATAAATACATCAGCGATTCGAACTTTTTCACATGCATGACATTATCACACGCACGACTTTTACACCATGAGAGCTATTCTCAAAAGTATTAGTTTCAGAATAAAAATCTTTGGTGTGTGGATGCATTCTTACATGGTCGACCCTCATGAAAAAAATTGGCGCAACTGCATCAAAAATAATGACTTGAGGCCGAATTATAAATACATCAGCGATTTGAACATTATCACATGCATGACATTATCACACGCACGACTTTTACACCATGAGAGTTATTCTCAAAAGTATTAGTTTCAGCATAAAAATCTTTGGTGTGTGGATGCATTTTGACATGGTCGACCCTCATGAAAAAAATTGGCGCAACTGCATCAAAAATAATGACTTGAGGCCGAGATATAAATACGTCAGCGATTTGAACATTATCACATGCATGACTTTTACGCCATTAGAGCTATTCTCAAAAGTATTAGTTTCAGAATAAAAATATTTGGTGTGTGGATGCATTCTTACATGGTCGACCCTCATGAAAAAAATTGGCGCAACTGCATCAAAGATAATGACTTTATGTCGAACTATAAATACATCAGCGATTCGAACTTTTTCACATGCATGACATTATCACACTCACTACTTTTACACCATGAATGCTATTCTCAAAAGTATTAGTTTCAGAATAAAAATCTTTGGTGTGTGGATGCATTCTTACATGGTCGACCCTCATGAAAAAAATTGGCGCAACTGCATCAAAAATAATGACTTCACGCCAAACTATAAATACATCAGCGATTTGAACATTATCACATGCATGACATTATCACACGCACGACTTTTTCACCATGAGAGCTATTCTCAAAAGTATTAGTTTCAGAATAAAAATCTTTGGTGTGTGGATGCATTCTTACATGGTCGACCCTCATGAAAAAAATTGGCGCAACTGCATCAAAAATAATGAACTTGAGGCCGAACTATAAATGCATCAGCGATTTGAACATTATCACATGCATGACTTTTATGCCATGAGAGCTATTCTCAAAAGTATTAGTTTCAGAATAAAAATCTTTGGTGTGTGGATGCATTCTTACATGGTCGACCCTCATGAAAAAAATTGGCGCAACTGCATCAAAAATAATGACTTGAGGCCGAACTATAAATACATCAGCGATTCAAACTTTTTCACATGCATGACTTTTACACCATGAGAGCTATTCTCAAAAGTATTTGTTTCAGAATAAAAATCTTTGGTGTGTGGATGCATTCTTACATGGTCGAAACTCATAAAAAAAATTGGCACAACTGCATCAAAAATAATGACTTGAGGCCGAACTATAAATACATCAGCGATTCGAACTTTTTCACATGCATGACTTTTACGCCATGAGAGCTATTCTCAAAAGTATTAGTTTCAGAATAAAAATCTTTGGTGTGTGGATGCATTCTTACATGGTCGACCCTCATGAAAAAAATTGGCGCAACTGCATCAAAGATAATGACTTTATGTCGAACTATAAATACATCAGCGATTCAAACTTTTTCACATGCATGACATTATCACACGCACGACTTTTACAACATGAGAGCTATTCTCAAAAGTATTAGTTTCAGAATAAAAATCTTTGGTGTGTGGATGCATTCTGACATGGTCGACACTCATGAAAAAAATTGGCGCAACTGCATCAAAAATAATGACTTGAGGCCGAGCTATAAATACGTCAGCGATTTGAACATTATCACATGCATGACTTTTACACCATGAGAGCTATTCTCAAAAGTATTAGTTTCAGAATAAAAATCTATGGTGTGTGGATGCATTCTGACATGGTCGACTTTCAGGAAAAAAATTGGCGCAACTGCATCAAAAATAATGACTTCACGCCGAACTATAAATACATCAGCGATTTGAACATTATCACATGCATGACATTATCACAAGCACGACTTTTACAACATGAGAGCTATTCTCAAAAGTATTAGTTTCAGCATAAAAATCTTTGGTGTGTGGATGCATTTTGACATGGTCGACCCTCATGAAAAAAATTGGCGCAACTGCATCAAAAATAATGACTTGAGGCCGAGATATAAATACGTCAGCGATTTGAACATTATCACATGCATGACTTTTACACCATGAGAGCTATTCTCAAAAGTATTAGTTTCAGAATAAAAATCTTTGGTGTGTGGATGCATTCTTACATGGTCGACCCTCATGAAAAAAATTGGCGCAACTGCATGAAAAATAATGACTTGAGGCCGAACTATAAATACATCAGCGATTCGAACTTTTTCACATGCATGACATTATCACACGCACGACTTTTACACCATGAGAGCTATTCTCAAAAGTATTATTTTCAGAATAAAAATCTTTGGTGTGTGGATGCATTCTGACATGGTCGACCCTCATGAAAAAAATTGGCGCAACTGCATCAAAAATAATGACTTGAGGCCGAACTATAAATACATCAGCGATTTGAACATTATCACATGCATGACATTATCACACGCACGAATTTTTCACCATGAGAGCTATTCTCAAAAGTATTAGTTTCAGCATAAAAATCTTTGGTGTGTGGATGCATTTTGACATGTTCGACCCTCATGAAAAAAATTGGCGCAACTGCATCAAAAATAATGACTTGAGGCCGAGCTATAAATACGTCAGCGATTTGAACATTATCACATGCATGACTTTTACACCATGAGAGCTATTCTCAAAAGTATTAGTTTCAGAATAAAAATCTTTGGTGTGTGGATGCATTCTTACATGGTCGACCCTCATGAAAAAAATTGGCGCAACTGCATGAAAAATAATGACTTGAGGCCGAACTATAAATACATCAGCGATTCGAACTTTTTCACATGCATGACATTATCACACGCACGACTTTTACACCATGAGAGCTATTCTCAAAAGTATTAGTTTCAGAATAAAAATCTTTGGTGTGTGGATGCATTCTGACATGGTCGACCCTCATGAAAAAAATTGGCGCAACTGCATCAAAAATATTTGACTTGAGGCCGAGCTATAAATACGTCAGCGATTTGAACATTATCACACGCACGACTTTTACACCATGAGAGCTATTCTCAAAAGTATTAGTTTCAGAATAAAAATCTTTGGTGTGTGGATGCATTCTTACATGGTCGACCCTCATGAAAAAAACTGGCGCAACTGCATCAAAAATAATGACTTGAGGCCGAACTATAAATACATCAGCGATTCGAACTTTTTCACATTCATGACTTTTACGCCATGAGAGCTATTCTCAAAAGTATTAGTTTCAGAATAAAAATCTTTGGTGTGTGGATGCATTCTTACATGGTCGACCCTCATGAAAAGAATTGGCGCAACTGCATCAAAGATAATGACTTTATGTCGAACTATAAATACATCAGCGATTCGAACTTTTTCACATTCATGACTTTTACGCCATTAGAGCTATTCTCAAAAGTATTAGTTTCAGAATAAAAATCTTTGGTGTGTGGATGCATTCTTACATGGTTGACCCTCATGAAAAAAATTGGCGCAACTGCATCAAAGATAATGACTTTATGTCGAACTATAAATACATCAGCGATTCGAACTTTTTCACATGCATGACATTATCACACGCACGACTTTTACACCATGAGAGCTATTCTCAAAAGTATTAGTTTCAGAATAAAAATCTTTGGTGTGTGGATGCATTCTTACATGGTCGACCCTCATGAAAAAAATTGGCGGAACTGCATCAAAAATAATGACTTCACGCCGAACTATAAATACATCAGCGATTTGAACATTATCACATGCATGACATTATCACACGCACGACTTTTTCACCATGAGAGCTATTCTCAAAAGTATTAGTTTCAGCATAAAAATCTTTGGTGTGTGGATGCATGCTTACATGGTCGACCCTCATGAAAAAAATTGGCGCAACTGCATCAAAGATAATGACTTTATGTCGAACTATAAATACATCAGCGATTCGAACTTTTTCACATGCATGACATTATCACACTCACGACTTTTACACCATAAATGCTATTCTCAAAAGTATTAGTTTCAGAATAAAAATCTTTGGTGTGTGGATGCATTCTTACATGGTCGACCCTCATGAAAAAAATTGGCGCAACTGCATCAAAAATAATGACTTCACGCCGAACTATAAATACATCAGCGATTTGAACATTATCACATGCATGACATTATCACACGCACGACTTTTACACCATGAGAGCTATTCTCAAAAGTATTAGTTTCAGAATAAAAATCTTTGGTGTGTGGATGCATTCTTACATGGTCGACCCTCATGAAAAAAATTGGCGCAACTGCATCAAAAATAATGACTTGAGGCCGAACTATAAATACATCAGCGATTTGAACATTATCACATGCATGACTTTTATGCCATGAGAGCTATTCTCAAAAGTATTAGTTTCAGAATAAAAATCTTTGGTGTGTGGATGCATTCTGACATGGTCGACCCTCATGAAAAAAATTGGCGCAACTGCATCAAAAATAATGACTTGAGGCCGAACTATAAATACATCAGCGATTTGAACATTATCACATGAATGACTTTTACACCATGAGAGCTATTCTCAAAAGTATTTGTTTCAGAATAAAAATCTTTGGTGTGTGGATGCATTCTGACATGGTCGACCCTCATAAAAAAAATTGGCGCAACTGCATCAAAAATAATGACTTGAGGCCGAACTATAAATACATCAGCGATTCAAACTTTTTCACATGCATGACTTTTACACCATGAGAGCTATTCTCAAAAGTATTTGTTTCAGAATAAAAATCTTTGGTGTGTGGATGCATTCTTACATGGTCGAAACTCATAAAAAAAATTGGCGCAACTGCATCAAAAATAATGACTTGAGCCCGAACTATAAATACATCAGCGATTCGAACTTTTTCACATTCATGACTTTTACGCCATGAGAGCTATTCTCAAAAGTATTAGTTTCAGAATAAAAATCTTTGGTGTGTGGATGCATTCTTACATGGTCGACCCTCATGAAAAAAATTGGCGCAACTGCATCAAAGATAATGACTTTATGTCGAACTATAAATACATCAGCGATTCGAACTTTTTCACATGCATGACATTATCACACGCACGACTTTTACACCATGAGAGCTATTCTCAAAAGTATTAGTTTCAGAATAAAAATCTTTGGTGTGTGGATGCATTCTGACATGGTCGACCCTCAGGAAAAAAATTGGCGCAACTGCATCAAAAATAATGACTTGACACCGAACTATAAATACGTCAGCGATTTGAACATTATCACATGCATGACTTTTACACCATGAGAGCTATTCTCAAAAGTATTAGTTTCAGAATAAAAATCTTTGGTGTGTGGATGCATTCTTACATGGTCGACCCTCATGAAAAAAATTGGCGCAACTGCATCAAAAATAATGACTTGAGGCCGAACTATAAATACATCAGAGATTCGAACTTTTTCACATTCATGACTTTTACACCATGAGAGCTATTCTCAAAAAGTATCAGTTTCAGAATAAAAATCTTTGGTGTGTGGATGCACTCTTACATGGTCGACCCTCATGAAAAAAATTGGCGCAACTGCATCAAAAATAATGACTTTATGTCGAACTATAAATACATCAGCGATTCGAACTTTTTCACATGCATGACATTATCACACGCACGACTTTTACACCATGAGAGCTATTCTCAAAAGTATTAGTTTCAGAATAAAAATCTTTGGTGTGTGGATGCATTCTGACATGGTCGACCCTCATGAAAAAAATTGGCGCAACTGCATCAAAAATAATGACTTGAGGCCGAGCTATAAATACGTCAGCGATTTGAACATTATCACATGCATGACTTTTACACCATGAGAGCTATTCTCAAAAGTATTAGTTTCAGAATAAAAATCTTTGGTGTGTGGATGCAATCTTACATGGTCGACCCTCATGAAAAAAATTGGCGCAACTGCATCAAAAATAATGACTTGAGGCCGAACTATAAATACATCAGCGATTTGAACATTATCACATGCATGACATTATCACACGCACGACTTTTTCACCATGAGAGCTATTCTCAAAAGTATTAGTTTCAGAATAAAAATCTTTAGTGTGTGGATGCATTTTTACATGGTCGACCCTCATTAAAAAAAATTGGCGCAACTGCATCAAAAATAGTGACTTGAGGCCGAGCTATAAATACGTCAGCGATTTGAACATTATCACATTCATGACTTTTACGCCATTAGAGCTATTCTCAAAAGTATTAGTTTCAGAATAAAAATTTTGGGTGTGTGGATGCATTCTGACATGGTCGACCCTCATGAAAAAAATTGGCGCAACTGCATCAAAGATAATGACTTTATGTCGAACTATAAATACATCAGCGATTCGAACTTTTTCACATGCGTGACATTATCACACTCACGACTTTTACACCATGAATGCTATTCTCAAAAGTATTAGTTTCAGAATAAAAATCTTTGGTGTGTGGATGCATTCTTACATGGTCGACCCTCATGAAAAAAATTGGCGCAACTGCATCAAAAATAATGACTTGAGGCCGAACTATAAATACATCAGAGATTCGAACTTTTTCACATTCATGACTTTTACACCATGAGAGCTATTCTCAAAAAGTATCAGTTTCAGAATAAAAATCTTTGGTGTGTGGATGCACTCTTACATGGTCGACCCTCATGAAAAAAATTGGCGCAACTGCATCAAAAATAATGACTTTATGTCGAACTATAAATACATCAGCGATTCGAACTTTTTCACATGCATGACATTATCACACGCACGACTTTTACACCATGAGAGCTATTCTCAAAAGTATTAGTTTCAGAATAAAAATCTTTGGTGTGTGGATGCATTCTGACATGGTCGACCCTCATGAAAAAAATTGGCGCAACTGCATCAAAAATAATGACTTGAGGCCGAGCTATAAATACGTCAGCGATTTGAACATTATCACATGCATGACTTTTACACCATGAGAGCTATTCTCAAAAGTATTAGTTTCAGAATAAAAATCTTTGGTGTGTGGATGCAATCTTACATGGTCGACCCTCATGAAAAAAATTGGCGCAACTGCATCAAAAATAATGACTTGAGGCCGAACTATAAATACATCAGCGATTTGAACATTATCAC
Source organism: Haliotis cracherodii (assembly GCF_022045235.1). NCBI lineage: Eukaryota > Metazoa > Mollusca > Gastropoda > Lepetellida > Haliotidae > Haliotis > Haliotis cracherodii. The sequence goes on along the minus strand of NW_027266291.1, from coordinate 2,865,377 downwards.
ATGCATGACATTATCACACGCACGACTTTTTCACCATGAGAGCTATTCTCAAAAGTATTAGTTTCAGAATAAAAATCTTTAGTGTGTGGATGCATTTTTACATGGTCGACCCTCATTAAAAAAAATTGGCGCAACTGCATCAAAAATAATGACTTGAGGCCGAGCTATAAATACGTCAGCGATTTGAACATTATCACATTCATGACTTTTACGCCATTAGAGCTATTCTCAAAAGTATTAGTTTCAGAATAAAAATTTTTGGTGTGTGGATGCATTCTGACATGGTCGACCCTCATGAAAAAAATTGGCGCAACTGCATCAAAGATAATGACTTTATGTCGAACTATAAATACATCAGCGATTCGAACTTTTTCACATGCGTGACATTATCACACTCACGACTTTTACACCATGAATGCTATTCTCAAAAGTATTAGTTTCAGAATAAAAATCTTTGGTGTGTGGATGCATTCTGACATGGTCGACCCTCATGAAAAAAATTGGCGCAACTGCATCAAAAATAATGGCTTGAGGCCGAGCTATAAATACGTCAGCGATTTGAACATTATCACATGCATGACTTTTACACCATGAGAGCTATTCTCAAAAGTATTAGTTTCAGAATAAAAATCTTTGGTGTGTGGATGCATTCTGACATGGTCGACCCTCATGAAAAAAATTGGCGCAACTGCATCAAAAATAATGACTTGAGGCCGAACTATAAATACATCAGCGATTTGAACATTATCACATGCATGACATTATCACACGCACGACTTTTACACCATGAGAGCTATTCTCAAAAGTATTAGTTTCAGCATAAATATCTTTGGTGTGTGGATGCATTCTGACATGGTCGACCCTCATGAAAAAAAATTGGCGCAACTGCATCAAAAATAATGACTTGAGGCCGAACTATAAATACATCAGCGATTTGAACATTATCACATGCATGACTTTTATGCCATGAGAGCTATTCTCAAAAGTATTCGTTTCAGAATAAAAATCTTTGGTGTGTGGATGCATTCTTACATGGTCGACCCTCATGAAAAAAATTGGCGCAACTGCATCAAAAATAATGACTTGAGGCCGAGCTATAAATACATCAGCGATTTGAACATTATCACATGAATGACTTTTACATGATGAGAGCTATTCTCAAAAGTATTTGTTTCAGAATAAAAATCTTTGGTGTGTGGATGCATTCTTACATGGTCGACCCTCAGGAAAAAAATTGGCGCAACTGCATCAAAAATAATGACTTGAGGCCGAACTATAAATACATCAGCGATTCAAACTTTTTCACATGCATGACTTTTACACCATGAGAGCTATTCTCAAAAGTATTTGTTTCAGAATAAAAATCTTTGGTGTGTGGATGCATTCTTACATGGTCGAAACTCATAAAAAAAATAGGCGCAACTGCATCAAAAATAATGACTTGAGGCCGAACTATAAATACATCAGCGATTCAAACTTTTTCACATTCATGATTTTTACGCCATTAGAGCTATTCTCAAAAGTATTAGTTTCAGAAAAAAAATCTTTGGTGTGTGGATGCATTCTTACATGGTCGACCCTCATGAAAAAAATTGGCGCAACTGCATCAAAGATAATGACTTTATGTCGAACTATAAATACATCAGCGATTCGAACTTTTTCACATGCATGACATTATCACACGCACGACTTTTACACCATGAGAGCTATTCTCAAAAGTATTAGTTTCAGAATAAAAATCTTTGGTGTGTGGATGCATTCTTACATGGTGGACCCTCATGAAAAGAATTGGCGCAACTGCATCAAAGATAATGACTTTATGTCGAACTATAAATACATCAGCGATTCGAACTTTTTCACATTCATGACTTTTACGCCATTAGAGCTATTCTCAAAAGTATTAGTTTCAGAATAAAAATCTTTGGTGTGTGGATGCATTCTTACATGGTTGACCCTCATGAAAAAAATTGGCGCAACTGCATCAAAGATAATGACTTTATGTCGAACTATAAATACATCAGCGATTTGAACTTTTTCACATGCATGACATTATCACACGCACGACTTTTACACCATGAGAGCTATTCTCAAAAGTATTAGTTTCAGAATAAAAATCTTTGGTGTGTGGATGCATTCTTACATGGTCGACCCTCATGAAAAAAATTGGCGGAACTGCATCAAAAATAATGACTTCACGCCGAACTATAAATACATCAGCGATTTGAACATTATCACATGCATGACATTATCACACGCACGACTTTTTACGCCATGAGAGCTATTCTCAAAAGTATTAGTTTCAGAAAAAAAATCTTTGGTGTGTGGATGCATTCTTACATGGTCGACCCTCATGAAAAAAATTGGCGCAACTGCATCAAAGATAATGACTTTATGTCGAACTATAAATACATCAGCGATTCGAACTTTTTCACATGCATGACATTATCACACGCACGACTTTTACACCATGAGAGCTATTCTCAAAAGTATTAGTTTCAGAATAAAAATCTTTGGTGTGTGGATGCATTCTTACATGGTCGACCCTCATGAAAAGAATTGGCGCAACTGCATCAAAGATAATGACTTTATGTCGAACTATAAATACATCAGCGATTCGAACTTTTTCACATTCATGACTTTTACGCCATTAGAGCTATTCTCAAAAGTATTAGTTTCAGAATAAAAATCTTTGGTGTGTGGATGCATTCTTACATGGTTGACCCTCATGAAAAAAATTGGCGCAACTGCATCAAAGATAATGACTTTATGTCGAACTATAAATACATCAGCGATTCGAACTTTTTCACATGCATGACATTATCACACGCACGACTTTTACACCATGAGAGCTATTCTCAAAAGTATTAGTTTCAGAATAAAAATCTTTGGTGTGTGGATGCATTCTTACATGGTCGACCCTCATGAAAAAAATTGGCGGAACTGCATCAAAAATAATGACTTCACGCCGAACTATAAATACATCAGCGATTTGAACATTATCACATGCATGACATTATCACACGCACGACTTTTTCACCATGAGAGCTATTCTCAAAAGTATTAGTTTCAGCATAAAAATCTTTGGTGTGTGGATGCATGCTTACATGGTCGACCCTCATGAAAAAAATTGGCGCAACTGCATCAAAGATAATGACTTTATGTCGAACTATAAATACATCAGCGATTCGAACTTTTTCACATGCATGACATTATCACACTCACGACTTTTACACCATAAATGCTATTCTCAAAAGTATTAGTTTCAGAATAAAAATCTTTGGTGTGTGGATGCATTCTTACATGGTCGACCCTCATGAAAAAAATTGGCGCAACTGCATCAAAAATAATGACTTCACGCCGAACTATAAATACATCAGCGATTTGAACATTATCACATGCATGACATTATCACACGCACGACTTTTACACCATGAGAGCTATTCTCAAAAGTATTAGTTTCAGAATAAAAATCTTTGGTGTGTGGATGCATTCTTACATGGTCGACCCTCATGAAAAAAATTGGCGCAACTGCATCAAAAATAATGACTTGAGGCCGAACTATAAATACATCAGCGATTTGAACATTATCACATGCATGACTTTTATGCCATGAGAGCTATTCTCAAAAGTATTTGTTTCAGAATAAAAATCTTTGGTGTGTGGATGCATTCTGACATGGTCGACCCTCATGAAAAAAATTGGCGCAACTGCATCAAAAATAATGACTTGAGGCCGAACTATAAATACATCAGCGATTTGAACATTATCACATGAATGACTTTTACACCATGAGAGCTATTCTCAAAAGTATTTGTTTCAGAATAAAAATCTTTGGTGTGTGGATGCATTCTGACATGGTCGACCCTCATAAAAAAAATTGGCGCAACTGCATCAAAAATAATGACTTGAGGCCGAACTATAAATACATCAGCGATTCAAACTTTTTCACATGCATGACTTTTACACCATGAGAGCTATTCTCAAAAGTATTTGTTTCAGAATAAAAATCTTTGGTGTGTGGATGCATTCTTACATGGTCGAAACTCATAAAAAAAATTGGCGCAACTGCATCAAAAATAATGACTTGAGCCCGAACTATAAATACATCAGCGATTCGAACTTTTTCACATTCATGACTTTTACGCCATGAGAGCTATTCTCAAAAGTATTAGTTTCAGAATAAAAATCTTTGGTGTGTGGATGCATTCTTACATGGTCGACCCTCATGAAAAAAATTGGCGCAACTGCATCAAAGATAATGACTTTATGTCGAACTATAAATACATCAGCGATTCGAACTTTTTCACATGCATGACATTATCACACGCACGACTTTTACACCATGAGAGCTATTCTCAAAAGTATTAGTTTCAGAATAAAAATCTTTGGTGTGTGGATGCATTCTGACATGGTCGACCCTCAGGAAAAAAATTGGCGCAACTGCATCAAAAATAATGACTTGACACCGAACTATAAATACGTCAGCGATTTGAACATTATCACATGCATGACTTTTACACCATGAGAGCTATTCTCAAAAGTATTAGTTTCAGAATAAAAATCTTTGGTGTGTGGATGCATTCTTACATGGTCGACCCTCATGAAAAAAATTGGCGCAACTGCATCAAAAATAATGACTTGAGGCCGAACTATAAATACATCAGAGATTCGAACTTTTTCACATTCATGACTTTTACACCATGAGAGTTATTCTCAAAAAGTATCAGTTTCAGAATAAAAATCTTTGGTGTGTGGATGCACTCTTACATGGTCGACCCTCATGAAAAAAATTGGCGCAACTGCATCAAAAATAATGACTTTATGTCGAACTATAAATACATCAGCGATTCGAACTTTTTCACATGCATGACATTATCACACGCACGACTTTTACACCATGAGAGCTATTCTCAAAAGTATTAGTTTCAGAATAAAAATCTTTGGTGTGTGGATGCATTCTGACATGGTCGACCCTCATGAAAAAAATTGGCGCAACTGCATCAAAAATAATGACTTGAGGCCGAGCTATAAATACGTCAGCGATTTGAACATTATCACATGCATGACTTTTACACCATGAGAGCTATTCTCAAAAGTATTAGTTTCAGAATAAAAATCTTTGGTGTGTGGATGCAATCTTACATGGTCGACCCTCATGAAAAAAATTGGCGCAACTGCATCAAAAATAATGACTTGAGGCCGAACTATAAATACATCAGCGATTTGAACATTATCACATGCATGACATTATCACACGCACGACTTTTTCACCATGAGAGCTATTCTCAAAAGTATTAGTTTCAGAATAAAAATCTTTAGTGTGTGGATGCATTTTTACATGGTCGACCCTCATTAAAAAAAATTGGCGCAACTGCATCAAAAATAATGACTTGAGGCCGAGCTATAAATACGTCAGCGATTTGAACATTATCACATTCATGACTTTTACGCCATTAGAGCTATTCTCAAAAGTATTAGTTTCAGAATAAAAATTTTTGGTGTGTGGATGCATTCTGACATGGTCGACCCTCATGAAAAAAATTGGCGCAACTGCATCAAAGATAATGACTTTATGTCGAACTATAAATACATCAGCGATTCGAACTTTTTCACATGCGTGACATTATCACACTCACGACTTTTACACCATGAATGCTATTCTCAAAAGTATTAGTTTCAGAATAAAAATCTTTGGTGTGTGGATGCATTCTTACATGGTCGACCCTCATGAAAAAAATTGGCGCAACTGCATCAAAAATAATGACTTGAGGCCGAACTATAAATACATCAGAGATTCGAACTTTTTCACATTCATGACTTTTACACCATGAGAGCTATTCTCAAAAGTATTAGTTTCAGAATAAAAATCTTTGGTGTGTGGATGCATTTTGACATGGTCGACCCTCATGAAAAAAATTGGCGCAACTGCATCAAAAATAATGACTTGAGGCCGAACTATAAATACATCAGCGATTTGAACATTATCACATGCATGACATTATCACACGCACGACTTTTACACCATGAGAGCTATTCTCAAAAGTATTAGTTTCAGCATAAATATCTTTGGTGTGTGGATGCATTCTGACATGGTCGACCCTCATGAAAAAAAATTGGCGCAACTGCATCAAAAATAATGACTTGAGGCCGAACTATAAATACATCAGCGATTTGAACATTATCACATGCATGACTTATATGCCATGAGAGCTATTCTCAAAAGTATTAGTTTCAGAATAAAAATCTTTGGTGTGTGGATGCATTCTTACATGGTCGACCCTCATGAAAAAAATTGGCGCAACTGCATCAAAAATAATGACTTGAGGCCGAGCTATAAATACATCAGCGATTTGAACATTATCACATGAATGACTTTTACATGATGAGAGCTATTCTCAAAAGTATTTGTTTCAGAATAAAAATCTTTGGTGTGTGGATGCATTCTTACATGGTCGACCCTCAGGAAAAAAATTGGCGCAACTGCATCAAAAATAATGACTTGAGGCCGAACTATAAATACATCAGCGATTCAAACTTTTTCACATGCATGACTTTTACACCATGAGAGCTATTCTCAAAAGTATTTGTTTCAGAATAAAAATCTTTGGTGTGTGGATGCATTCTTACATGGTCGAAACTCATAAAAAAAATAGGCGCAACTGCATCAAAAATAATGACTTGAGGCCGAACTATAAATACATCAGCGATTCAAACTTTTTCACATTCATGATTTTTACGCCATGAGAGCTATTCTCAAAAGTATTAGTTTCAGAAAAAAAATCTTTGGTGTGTGGATGCATTCTTACATGGTCGACCCTCATGAAAAAAATTGGCGCAACTGCATCAAAGATAATGACTTTATGTCGAACTATAAATACATCAGCGATTCGAACTTTTTCACATGCATGACATTATCACACGCACGACTTTTACACCATGAGAGCTATTCTCAAAAGTATTAGTTTCAGAATAAAAATCTTTGGTGTGTGGATGCATTCTGACATGGTCGACCCTCATGAAAAAAATTGGCGCAACTGCATCAAAAATAATGACTTGACGCCGAACTATAAATACGTCAGAGATTTGAACATTATCACATGCACGACTTTTTCACCATGAGAGCTATTCTCAAAAGTATTAGTTTCAGCATAAAAATCTTTGGTGTGTGGATGCATTTTGACATGGTCGACCCTCATGAAAAAAATTGGCGCAACTGCATCAAAAATAATGACTTGAGGCCGAGATATAAATACGTCAGCGATTTGAACATTGTCACATGCATAACTTTTACGCCATGAGAGCTATTCTCAAAAGTATTAGTTTCAGAATAAAAATATTTGGTGTGTGGATGCATTCTTACATGGTCGACCCTCATGAAAAAAATTGGCGCAACTGCATCAAAGATAATGACTTGATGTCGAACTATAAATACATCAGCGATTCGAACTTTTTCACATGCATGATATTATCACACTCACGACTTTTACACCATGAATGCTATTCTCAAAAGTATTAGTTTCAGAATAAAAATCTTTGGTGTGTGGATGCATTCTGACATGGTCGACCCTCATGAAAAAAATTGGCGCAACTGCATGAAAAATCATCACTTGACGCCGAACTATAAATACATCAGCGATTTGAACTTTTTCACATGCATGACTTTTATGCCATGAGAGCTATTCTCAAAAGTATTAGTTTCAGAATAAAAATCTTTGGTGTGTGGATGCATTCTGACATGGTCGACCCTCATGAAAAAAAATTGGCGCAACTGCATCAAAAATAATGACTTGAGGCCGAACTATAAATACATCAGCGATTTGAACATTATCACATGCATGACTTTTACACCATGTGAGCTATTCTCAAAAGTATTTGTTTCAGAATAAAAATCTTTGGTGTGTGGATGCATTCTGACATGGTCGACCCTCATAAAAAAAATTGGCGCAACTGCATCAAAAATAATGACTTGAGGTCAAATTTTAAATACATCAGCGATTCAAACTTTTTCACATTCATGACTTTTACACCATGAGAGCTATTCTCAAAAGTATTTGTTTCAGAATAAAAATCTTTGGTGTGTGGATGCATTCTTACATGGTCGAAACTCATAAAATAAATTGGCGCAACTGCATCAAAAATAATGACTTGAGCCCGAACTATAAATACATCAGCGATTCAAACTTTTTCACATTCATGACTTTTACGCCATGAGAGCTATTCTCAAAAGTATTAGTTTCAGAATAAAAATCTTTGGTGTGTGGATGCATTCTTACATGGTCGACCCTCATGAAAAAAATTGGCGCAACTGCATCAAAGATAATGACTTTATGTCGAACTATAAATACATCAGCGATTCGAACTTTTTCACATGCATGACATTATCACACGCACGACTTTTACAACATGAGAGCTATTCTAAAAAGTATTAGTTTCAGAATAAAAATCTTTGGTGTGTGGATGCAATCTGAAATGGTCGACCCTCATGAAAAAAATTGGCGCAACTGCATCAAAAATAATGACTTGAGGCCGAGCTATAAATACGTCAGCGATTTGAACATTATCACACGCATGACTTTTACACCATGAGAGCTATTCTCAAAAGTATTAGTTTCAGAATAAAAATCTTTGGTGTGTGGATGCATTCTTACATGGTCGACCCTCATGAAAAAAATTGGCGCAACTGCATCAAAAATAATGACTTGAGGCCGAACTATAAATACATCAGCGATTCGAACTTTTTCACATGCATGACATTATCACACGCACGACTTTTACACCATGAGAGCTATTCTCAAAAGTATTAGTTTCAGAATAAAAATCTTTGGTGTGTGGATGCATTCTGACATGGTCGACCCTCATGAAAAAAATTGGCGCAACTGCATCAAAAATAATGACTTGACGCCGAGCTATAAATACGTCAGCGATTTGAACATTATCACATGCATGACTTTTACACCATGAGAGCTATTCTCAAAAGTATTTGTTTCAGAATAAAAATCTTTGGTGTGTGGATGCATTCTTACATGGTCGACCCTCATGAAAAAAATTGGCGCAACTGCATCAAAGATAATGACTTTATGTCGAACTATAAATACATCAGCGATTCGAACTTTTTCACATGCATGACATTATCACACGCACGACTTTTACACCATGAGAGCTATTCTCAAAAGTATTAGTTTCAGAATAAAAATCTTTGGTGTGTGGATGCATTCTGACATGGTCGACCCTCATGAAAAAAATTGGCGCAACTGCATCAAAAATAATGACTTGAGGCCGAACTATAAATACGTCAGAGATTTGAACATTATCACACGCACGACTTTTTCACCATGAGAGCTATTCTCAAAAGTATTAGTTTCAGCATAAAAATCTTTGGTGTGTGGATGCATTTTGACATGGTCGACCCTCATGAAAAAAATTGGCGCAACTGCATCAAAAATAATGACTTGAGGCCGAGATATAAATACGTCAGCGATTTGAAAATTGTCACATGCATAACTTTTACGCCATGAGAGCTATTCTCAAAAGTATTAGTTTCAGAATAAAAATATTTGGTGTGTGGATGCATTCTTACATGGTCGACCCTCATGAAAAAAATTGGCGCAACTGCATCAAAGATAATGACTTGATGTCGAACTATAAATACATCAGCGATTCGAACTTTTTCACATGCATGACATTATCACACTCACGACTTTTACACCATGAATGCTATTCTGAAAAGTATTAGTTTCAGAATAAAAATCTTTGGTGTGTGGATGCATTCTGACATGGTCGACCCTCATGAAAAAAATTGGCGCAACTGCATGAAAAATCATCACTTGACGCCGAACTATAAATACATCAGCGATTTGAACATTATCACATGCATGACATTATCACACGCACGACTTTTACACGATGAGAGCTATTCTCAAAAGTATTAGTTTCAGAATAAAAATCTTTGGTGTGTGGATGCATTCTTACATGGTCGACCCTCATGAAAAAAATTGGCGCAACTGCATCAAAAATAATGACTTGAGGCCGAACTATAAATACATCAGCGATTTGAACATTATCACATGCATGACTTTTATGCCATGAGAGCTATTCTCAAAAGTATTAGTTTCAGAATAAAAATCTTTGGTGTGTGGATGCATTCTGACATGGTCGACCCTCATAAAAAAAATTGGCGCAACTGCATCAAAAATAATGACTTGAGGCCGAACTATAAATACATCAGCGATTTGAACATTATCACATGCATGACTTTTACACCATGAGAGCTATTCTCAAAAGTATTTGTTTCAGAATAAAAATCTTTGGTGTGTGGATGCATTCTTACATGGTCGAAACTCATAAAAAAAATTGGCGAGACTGCATAAAAAATAATGACTTGAGCCCGAACTATAAATACATCAGCGATTCAAACTTTTTCACATTCATGACTTTTACGCCATGAGAGCTATTCTCAAAAGTATTAGTTTCAGAATAAAAATCTTTGGTGTGTGGATGCATTCTTACATGGTCGACCCTCATGAAAAAAATTGGCGCAACTGCATCAAAAATAATGACTTGACGCCGAACTATAAATACATCAGCGATTTGAACATTATCACATGCATGACATTATCACACGCACGACTTTTTCACCATGAGAGCTATTCTCAAAAGTATTAGTTTCTGAATAAAAATCTTTGGTGTGTGGATGCATTTTGACATGGTCGACCCTCATGAAAAAAATTGGCGCAACTGCATCAAAAATAATGACTTGAGGCCGAGATATAAATACGTCAGCGATTTGAACATTATCACATGCATGACTTTTACGCCATTAGAGCTATTCTCAAAAGTATTAGTTTCAGAATAAAAATCTTTGGTGTGTGGATGCATTCTTACATGATCGACCCTCATGAAAAAAATTGGCGCAACTGCATCAAAGATAATGACTTTATGTCGAACTATAAATACATCAGCGATTCGAACTTTTTCACATGCATGACATTATCACACTCACGACTTTTACACCATGAATGCTATTCTCAAAAGTATTAGTTTCAGAATAAAAATCTTTGGTGTGTGGATGCATTCTGACATGGTCGACCCTCATGAAAAAAATTGGCGCAACTGCATCAAAAATAATGGCTTGAGGCCGAGCTATAAATACGTCAGCGATTTGAACATTATCACATGCATGACTTTTACACCATGAGAGCTATTCTCAAAAGTATTAGTTTCAGAATAAAAATCTTTGGTGTGTGGATGCATTTTGACATAGTCGACCCTCATGAAAAAAATTGGCGCAACTGCATCAAAAATAATGACTTGAGGCCGAACTATAAATACATCAGCGATTTGAACATTATCACATGCATGACATTATCACACTCACGACTTTTACACCATGAGAGCTATTCTCAAAAGTATTAGTTTCAGAATAAAAATCTTTGGTGTGTGGATGCATTCTTACATGGTCGACCCTCATGAAAAAAATTGGCGCAACTGCATCAAAAATAATGACTTGACGCCGAACTATAAATACATCAGCGATTTGAACATTATCACATGCATGACATTATCACACGCACGACTTTTTCACCATGAGAGCTATTCTCAAAAGTATTAGTTTCTGAATAAAAATCTTTGGTGTGTGGATGCATTTTGACATGGTCGACCCTCATGAAAAAAATTGGCGCAACTGCATCAAAAATAATGACTTGAGGCCGAGATATAAATACGTCAGCGATTTGAACATTATCACATGCATGACTTTTACGCCATTAGAGCTATTCTCAAAAGTATTAGTTTCAGAATAAAAATCTTTGGTGTGTGGATGCATTCTTACATGATCGACCCTCATGAAAAAAATTGGCGCAACTGCATCAAAGATAATGACTTTATGTCGAACTATAAATACATCAGCGATTCGAACTTTTTCACATGCATGACATTATCACACTCACGACTTTTACACCATGAATGCTATTCTCAAAAGTATTAGTTTCAGAATAAAAATCTTTGGTGTGTGGATGCATTCTGACATGGTCGACCCTCATGAAAAAAATTGGCGCAACTGCATCAAAAATAATGGCTTGAGGCCGAGCTATAAATACGTCAGCGATTTGAACATTATCACATGCATGACTTTTACACCATGAGAGCTATTCTCAAAAGTATTAGTTTCAGAATAAAAATCTTTGGTGTGTGGATGCATTTTGACATAGTCGACCCTCATGAAAAAAATTGGCGCAACTGCATCAAAAATAATGACTTGAGGCCGAACTATAAATACATCAGCGATTTGAACATTATCACATGCATGACATTATCACACTCACGACTTTTACACCATGAGAGCTATTCTCAAAAGTATTAGTTTCAGCATAAAAATCTTTGGTGTGTGGATGCATTCTGACATGGTCGACCCTCATGAAAAAAAATTGGCGCAACTGCATCAAAAATAATGACTTGAGGCCGAACTATAAATACATCAGCGATTTGAACATTATCACACGCATGACTTTTATGCCATGAGAGCTATTCTCAAAAGTATTAGTTTCAGAATAAAAATCTTTGGTGTGTGGATGCATTCTTACATGGTCGACCCTCATGAAAAAAATTGGCGCAACTGCATCAAAAATAATGACTTGAGGCCGAACTATAAATACATCAGCGATTTGAACATTATCACATGCATGACTTTTACACCATGAGAGCTATTCTCAAAAGTATTTGTTTCAGAATAAAAATCTTTGGTGTGTGGATGCATTCTGACATGGTCGACCCTCATAAAAAAAATTGGCGCAACTGCATCAAAAATAATGACTTGAGGCCGAACTATAAATACATCAGCGATTCGAACTTTTTCACATGCATGACTTTTACACCATGAGAGCTATTCTCAAAAGTATTAGTTTCAGAATAAAAATCTTTGGTGTGTGGATGCATTCTTACATGGTCGACCCTCATGAAAAAAATTGGCGCAACTGCATCAAAAATAATGACTTGAGGCCGAACTATAAATACATCAGCAATTTGAACATTATCACATGCATGACATTATTACACGCACGACTTTTTCACCATGAGAGCTATTCTGAAAAGTATTAGTTTCTGAATAAAAATCTTTGGTGTGTGGATGCATTTTGACATGGTCGACCCTCATGAAAAAAATTGGCGCAACTGCATCAAAAATAATGACTTGAGGCCGAGCTATAAATACGTCAGCGATTTGAACATTATCACACGCATGACTTTTACGCCATTAGAGCTATTCTCAAAAGTATTTGTTTCAGAATAAAAATCTTTGGTGTGTGGATGCATTCTTACATGGTCGACCCTCATGAAAAAAATTGGCGCAACTGCATCAAAGATAATGACTTTATGTCGAACTATAAATACATCAGCGATTCGAACTTTTTCACATGCATGACATTATCACACTCACGACTTTTACACCATGAATGCTATTCTCAAAAGTATTAGTTTCAGAATAAAAATCTTTGGTGTGTGGATGCATTCTGACATGGTCGACCCTCATGAAAAAAATTGGCGCAACTGCATCAAAAATAATGGCTTGAGGCCGAGCTATAAATACATCAGCGATTTGAACATTATCACATGCATGACTTTTACACCATGAGAGCTATTCTCAAAAGTATTAGTTTCAGAATAAAAATCTTTGGTGTGTGGATGCATTTTGACATGGTCGACCCTCATGAAAAAAATTGGCGCAACTGCATCAAAAATAATGACTTGAGGCCGAACTATAAATACATCAGCGATTTGAACATTATCACATGCATGACATTATCACACGCATGACTTTTACACCATGAGAGCTACTCTCAAAAGTATTAGTTTCAGCATAAAAATCTTTAGTGTGTGGATGCATTCTGACATGGTCGACCCTCATGAAAAAAAATTGGCGCAACTGCATCAAAAATAATGACTTGAGGCCGAACTATAAATACATCAGCGATTTGAACATTATCACACGCATGACTTTTATGCCATGAGAGCTATTCTCAAAAGTATTAGTTTCAGAATAAAAATCTTTGGTGTGTGGATGCATTCTGACATGGTCGACCCTCAGGAAAAAAATTGGCGCAACTGCATCAAAAATAATGACTTGAGGCCGAACTATAAATACATCAGCGATTTGAACATTATCACATGCATGACTTTTACACCATGAGAGCTATTCTCAAAAGTATTAGTTTCAGAATAAAAATCTTTGGTGTGTGGATGCATTCTGACATGGTCGACCCTCAGGAAAAAAATTGGCGCAACTGCATCAAAAATAATGACTTGAGGCCGAACTATAAATACATCAGCGATTCGAACTTTTTCACATGCATGACTTTTACACCATGAGAGCTATTCTCAAAAGTATTAGTTTCAGAATAAAAATCTTTGGTGTGTGGATGCATTCTTACATGGTCGAAACTCATAAAAAAAATTGGCGCAACTGCATCAAAAATAATGACTTGAGGCCGAACTATAAATACATCAGCGATTCAAACTTTATCACATTCATGACTTTTACGCCATGAGAGCTATTCTCAAAAGTATTAGTTTCAGAATAAAAATCTTTGGTGTGTGGATGCATTCTTACATGGTCGACCCTCATGAAAAAAATTGGCGCAACTGCATCAAAAATAATGACTTGACGCCGAACTATAAATACATCAGCGATTCGAACTTTTTCACATGCATGACATTATCACACGCACGACTTTTACACCATGAGAGCTATTCTCAAAAGTATTAGTTTCAGAATAAAAATCTTTGGTGTGTGGATGCATTCTTACATGGTCGACCCTCATGAAATAAATTGGCGCAACTGCATCAAAAATAATGACTTGAGGCCGAACTATAAATACATCAGCGATTTGAACATTATCACATGCATGACTTTTATGCCATGAGAGCTATTCTCAAAAGTATTAGTTTCAGAAAAAAAATCTTTGGTGTGTGGATGCATTCTTACATGGTCGACCCTCATAAAAAAAATTGGCGCAACTGCATCAAAAGTAATGACTTGAGGCCGAACTATAAATACATCAGCGATTCAAACTTTTTCACATGCATGACTTTTACACCATGAGAGCTATTCTCAAAAGTATTTGTTTCAGAATAAAAATCTTTGGTGTGTGGATGCATTCTTACATGGTCGAAACTCATAAAAAAAATATGCGCAACTGCATCAAAAATAATGACTTGAGGCCGAACTATAAATACATCAGCGATTCAAACTTTTTCACATTCATGACTTTTACGCCATGAGAGCTATTCTCAAAAGTATTAGTTTCAGAAAAAAAATCTTTGGTGTGTGGATGCATTCTTACATGGTCGACCCTCATGAAAAAAATTGGCGCAACTGCATCAAAAATAATGACTTGAGGCCGAACTATAAATACATCAGCGATTCAAACTTTTTCACATGCATGACTTTTACACCATGAGAGCTATTCTCAAAAGTATTTGTTTCAGAATAAAAATCTTTGGTGTGTGGATGCATTTTGACATGGTCGAAACTCATAAAAAAAAATAGGCGCAACTGCATCAAAAATAATGACTTGAGGCCGAACTATAAATACATCAGCGATTCAAACTTTTTCACATTCATGACTTTTACGCCATGAGAGCTATTCTCAAAAGTATTAGTTTCAGAATAAAAATCTTTGGTGTGTGGATGCATTCTTACATGGTCGACCCTCATGAAAAAAATTGGCGCAACTGCATCAAAGATAATGACTTTATGTCGAACTATAAATACATCAGCGATTCGAACTTTTTCACATGCATGATATTATCACACGCACGACTTTTACACCATGAGAGCTATTCTCAAAAGTATTAGTTTCAGAATAAAATCTTTGGTGTGTGGATGCATTCTGACATGGTCGACCCTCATGAAAAAAATTGGCGCAACTGCATCAAAAATAATGACTTGAGGCCGAGCTATAAATACGTCAGCGATTTGAACATTATCACACGCATGACTTTTACACCATGAGAGCCATTCTCAAAAGTATTAGTTTCAGAATAAAAATCTTTGGTGTGTGGATGCATTTTGACATGGTCGACCCTCATGAAAAAAATTTGCGCAACTGCATCAAAAATAATGACTTGAGGCCGAGATATAAATACATCAGCGATTTGAACATTATCACATGCATTACTTTTACGCCATGAGAGCTATTCTCAAAAGTATTTGTTTCAGAATAAAAATCTTTGGTGTGTGGATGCATTCTGACATGGTCGACCCTCATGAAAAAAATTGGCGCAACTGCATCAAAAATAATGACTTGAGGCCGAACTATAAATACATCAGCGATTCAAACTTTATCACATTCATGACTTTTACGCCATGAGAGCTATTCTCAAAAGTATTAGTTTCAGAATAAAAATCTTTGGTGTGTGGATGCATTCTTACATGGTCGACCCTCATGAAAAAAATTGGCGCAACTGCATCAAAGATAATGACTTTATGTCGAACTATAAATACATCAGCGATTCGAACTTTTTCACATGCATGACATTATCACACGCACGACTTTTACACCATGAGAGCTATTCTCAAAAATATTAGTTTCAGAATAAAAATCTTTGGTGTGTGGATGCATTCTGACATGGTCGACCCTCATGAAAAAAATTGGCGCAACTGCATCAAAAATAATGACTTGAGGCCGAACTATAAATACATCAGCGATTTGAACATTATCACACGCATGACTTTTATGCCATGAGAGCTATTCTCAAAAGTATTAGTTTCAGAATAAAAATCTTTGGTGTGTGGATGCATTCTGACATGGTCGACCTTCATGAAAAAAATTGGCGCAACTGCATCAAAAATAATGACTTGAGGCCGAGCTATAAATGCATCATCGATTTGAACATTATCACATGCATGACTTTTACACCATGAGAGCTATTCTCAAAAGTATTAGTTTCAGAATAAAAATATTTGGTGTGTGGATGCATTCTTACATGGTCGACCCTCATGAAAAAAATTGGCGCAACTGCATCAAAGATAATGACTTGATGTCGAACTATAAATACATCAGCGATTCGAACTTTTTCACATGCATGACATTATCACACTCACGACTTTTACACCTTGAATGCTATTCTCAAAAGTATTAGTTTCAGAATAAAAATCTTTGGTGTGTGGATGCATTCTTACATGGTCGACCCTCATGAAAAAAATTGGCGCAACTGCATGAAAAATCATCACTTGACGCCGAACTATAAATACATCAGCGATTTGAACATTATCACAAGCATGACATTATCACACGCACGACTTTTACACCATGAGAGCTATTCTCAAAAGTATTAGTTTCAGAATAAAAATCTTTGGTGTGTGGATGCATTCTGACATGGTCGACCCTCATGAAAAAAATTGGCGCAACTGCATCAAAAATAATGGCTTGAGGCCGAGCTATAAATACGTCAGCGATTTGAACATTATCACATGCATGACTTTTACACCATGAGAGCTATTCTCAAAAGTCTTAGTTTCAGAATAAAAATCTTTGGTGTGTGGATGCATTTTGACATGGTCGACCCTCATGAAAAAAATTGGCGCAACTGCATCAAAAATAATGACTTGAGGCCGAACTATAAATACATCAGCGATTTGAACATTATCACACGCATGACTTTTACACCATGAGAGCTATTCTCAAAAGTATTAGTTTCAGAATAAAAATCTTTGGTGTGTGGATGCATTCTTACATGGTCGACCCTCATGAAAAAAATTGGCGCAACTGCATCAAAAATAATGACTTGACGCCGAACTATAAATACATCAGCGATTTGAACATAATCACATGCATGACTTTTACACCATGAGAGCTATTCTCAAAAGTATTTGTTTCAGAATAAAAATCTTTGGTGTGATGATGCATTCTGACATGGTCGACCCTCATAAAAAAAATTGGCGCAACTGCATCAAAAATAATGACTTGAGGCCGAACTATAAATACATCAGCGATTCGAACTTTTTCACATGCATGACTTTAACACCATGAGAGCTATTCTCAAAAGTATTAGTTTCAGAATAAAAATCTTTGGTGTGTGGATGCATTCTTACATGGTCGAAAGTCATAAAAAAAATTGGCGCAACTGCATCAAAAATAATGACTTGAGGCCGAACTATAAATACATCAGCGATTTGAACATTATCACACGCATGACTTTTACACCATGAGAGCTATTCTCAAAAGTATTAGTTTCAGAATAAAAATCTTTGGTGTGTGGATGCATTCTTACATGGTCGACCCTCATGAAAAAAATTGGCGCAACTGCATCAAAAATAATGACTTGACGCCGAACTATAAATACATCAGCGATTTGAACATAATCACATGCATGACTTTTACACCATGAGAGCTATTCTCAAAAGTATTTGTTTCAGAATAAAAATCTTTGGTGTGTTGATGCATTCTGACATGGTCGACCCTCATAAAAAAAATTGGCGCAACTGCATCAAAAATAATGACTTGAGGCCGAACTATAAATACATCAGCGATTCGAACTTTTTCACATGCATGACTTTAACACCATGAGAGCTATTCTCAAAAGTATTAGTTTCAGAATAAAAATCTTTGGTGTGTGGATGCATTCTTACATGGTCGAAAGTCATAAAAAAAATTGGCGCAACTGCATCAAAAATAATGACTTGAGGCCGAACAATATATACATCAGCGATTCAAACTTTATCACATTCATGACTTTTACGCCATGAGAGCTATTCTCAAAAGTATTAGTTTCAGAATAAAAATCTTTGGTGTGTGGATGCATTCTGACATGGTCGACCCTCATGAAAAAAAATGGCGCAACTGCATCAAAAATAATGACTTGAGGCCGAACTATAAATACATCAGCGATTTGAACATTATCACATGCATGACTTTTATGCCATGAGAGCTATTCTCAAAAGTATTAGTTTCAGAATAAAAATCTTTGGTGTGTGGATGCATTCTGACATGGTCGACCCTCATGAAAAAAATTGGCGCAACTGCATCAAAAATAATGACTTGAGGCCGAGCTATAAATGCATCAGCGATTTGAACATTATCACATGCATGACTTTTACACCATGAGAGCTATTCTCAAAAGTATTAGTTTCAGAATAAAAATCTTTGGTGTGTGGATGCATTCTTACATGGTCGACCCTCATGAAAAAAATTGGCGCAACTGCATCAAAGATAATGACTTGATGTCGAACTATAAATACATCAGCGATTCGAACTTTTTCACATGCATGACATTATCACACTCACGACTTTTACACCTTGAATGCTATTCTCAAAAGTATTAGTTTCAGAATAAAAATCTTTGGTGTGTGGATGCATTCTGACATGGTCGACCCTCATGAAAAAAATTGGCGCAACTGCATGAAAAATCATCACTTGACGCCGAACTATAAATACATCAGCGATTTGAACATTATCACATGCATGACATTATCACACGCACGACTTTTACACCATGAGAGCTATTCTCAAAAGTATTAGTTTCAGAATAAAAATCTTTGGTGTGTGGATGCATTCTGACATGGTCGACCCTCATGAAAAAAATTGGCGCAACTGCATCAAAAATAATGGCTTGAGGCCGAGCTATAAATACGTCAGCGATTTGAACATTATCACATGCATGACTTTTACACCATGAGAGCTATTCTCAAAAGTCTTAGTTTCAGAATAAAAATCTTTGGTGTGTGGATGCATTTTGACATGGTCGACCCTCATGAAAAAAATTGGCGCAACTGCATCAAAAATAATGACTTGAGGCCGAACTATAAATACATCAGCGATTTGAACATTATCACATGCATGACTTTTACACCATGAGAGCTATTCTCAAAAGTATTAGTTTCAGAATAAAAATCTTTGGTGTGTGGATGCATTCTTACATGGTCGACCCTCATGAAAAAAATTGGCGCAACTGCATCAAAAATAATGACTTGACGCCGAACTATAAATACATCAGCGATTTGAACATTATCACATGCATGACTTTTACACCATGAGAGCTATTCTCAAAAGTATTTGTTTCAGAATAAAAATCTTTGGTGTGTTGATGCATTCTGACATGGTCGACCCTCATAAAAAAAATTGGCGCAACTGCATCAAAAATAATGACTTGAGGCCAAACTATAAATACATCAGCGATTCGAACTTTTTCACATGCATGACTTTTACACCATGAGAGCTATTCTCAAAAGTATTTGTTTCAGAATAAAAATCTTTGGTGTGTGGATGCATTCTTACATGGTCGAAACTCATAAAAAAAATTGGCGCAACTGCATCAAAAATAATGACTTGAGGCCGAACTATAAATACATCAGCGATTCAAACTTTATCACATTCATGACTTTTACGCCATGAGAGCTATTCTCAAAAGTATTAGTTTCAGAATAAAAATCTTTGGTGTGTGGATGCATTCTTACATGGTTGACCCTCATGAAAAAAATTGGCGCAACTGCATCAAAGATAATGACTTGATGTCGAACTATAAATACATCAGCGATTCGAACTTTTTCACATGCATGACATTATCACACGCACGACTTTTACACCATGAGAGCTATTCTCAAAAATATTAGTTTCAGAATAAAAATCTTTGGTGTGTGGATGCATTCTGACATGGTCGACCCTCATGAAAAAAATTGGCGCAACTGCATCAAAAATAATGACTTGAGGCCGAGCTATAAATACGTCAGTGATTTGAACATTATCACATGCATGACTTTTACACCATGAGAGCTATTCTCAAAAGTATTAGTTTCAGTATAAAAATCTTTGATGTGTGGATGCATTCTTACATGGTTGACCCTCATGAAAAAAATTGGCGCAACTGCATCAAAGATAATGACTTGATGTCGAACTATAAATACATCAGCGATTCGAACTTTTTCACATGCATGACATTATCACACGCACGACTTTTACACCATGAGAGCTATTCTCAAAAATATTAGTTTCAGAATAAAAATCTTTGGTGTGTGGATGCATTCTGACATGGTCGACCCTCATGAAAAAAATTGGCGCAACTGCATCAAAAATAATGACTTGAGGCCGAGCTATAAATACGTCAGTGATTTGAACATTATCACATGCATGACTTTTACACCATGAGAGCTATTCTCAAAAAAATTAGTTTCAGTATAAAAATCTTTGGTGTGTGGATGCATTCTTACATGGTCGACCCTCATGAAAAAAATTGGCGCAACTGCATCAAAAATAATGACTTGAGGCCGAGCTATAAATACATCAGCGATTCAAACTTTTTCCCATTCATGATTTTTACGCCATGAGAGCTATTCTCAAAAGTATTAGTTTCAGAATAAAAATCTTTGGTGTGTGGATGCATTCTTACATGGTTGACCCTCATGAAAAAAATTGGCGCAACTGCATCAAAGATAATGACTTTATGTCGAACTATAAATACATCAGCGATTCGAACTTTTTCACATGCATGACATTATCACACGCACGACTTTTACACCATGAGAGCTATTCTCAAAAGTATTAGTTTCAGAATAAAAATCTTTGGTGTGTGGATGCATTCTGACATGGTCGACCCTCATGAAAAAAATTGGCGCAACTGCATCAAAAATAATGACTTGAGGCCGAGCTATAAATACGTCAGCGATTTGAACATTATCACATGCATGACTTTTACACCATGAGAGCTATTCTCAAAAGTATTAGTTTCAGAATAAAAATCTTTGGTGTGTGGATGCATTCTTACATGGTCGAAACTCATAAAAAAAATTGGCGCAACTGCATCAAAAATAATGACTTGAGGCCGAACTATAAATACATCAGCGATTCAAACTTTATCACATTCATGACTTTTACGCCATGAGAGCTATTCTCAAAAGTATTAGTTTCAGAATAAAAATCTTTGGTGTGTGGATGCATTCTTACATGGTCGACCCTCATGAAAAAAATTGGCGCAACTGCATCAAAGATAATGACTTTAGGTCGAACTATAAATACATCAGCGATTCGAACTTTTTCACATGCATGACATTATCACACGCACGACTTTTACACCATGAGAGCTATTCTCAAAAGTATTAGTTTCAGAATAAAAATCTTTGGTGTGTGGATGCATTCTTACATGGTCGACCCTCATGAAAAAAATTGGCGCAACTGCATCAAAAATCATGACTTGAGGCCGAGCTATAAATACGTCAGCGATTTGAAAATTATCACATGCATGACTTTTACACCATGAGAGCTATTCTCAAAAGTATTAGTTTCAGAATAAAAATCTTTGGTGTGTGGATGCATTCTTACATGGTCGACCCTCCTGAAAAAAATTGGCGCAACTGCATCAAAAATAATGACTTGAGGCCGAGCTATAAATACATTAGCGATTCAAACTTTTTCACATTCATGACTTTTACGCCATGAGAGCTATTCTCAAAAGTATTAGTTTCAGAATAAAAATCTTTGGTGTGTGGATGCATTCTTACATGGTCGACCCTCATGAAAAAAATTGGCGCAACTGCATCAAAGATAATGACTTTATGTCGAACTATAAATACATCAGCGATTCGAACTTTTTCACATGCATGACATTATCACACGCACGACTTTTACACCATGAGAGCTATTCTCAAAAGTATTAGTTTCAGAATAAAAATATTTGGTGTGTGGATGCATTCTGACATGGTCGACCCTCATGAAAAAAATTGGCGCAACTGCATCAAAAATAATGACTTGAGGCCGAGATATAAATACGTCAGCGATTTGAACATTATCACATGCATGACTTTTACACTATGAGAGCTATTCTCAAAAGTATTAGTTTCAGAATAAAAATCTTTGGTGTGTGGATGCATTCTTACATGGTCGACCCTCATGAAAAAAATTGGCGCAACTGCATCAAAAATAATGACTTGAGGCCGAACTATAAATACATCAGCGATTTGAACATTATCACATGCATGACATTATCACACGGACGACTTTTTCACCATGAGAGCTATTCTCAAAAGTATTAGTTTCAGCATAAAAATCTTTGGTGTGTGGATGCATTTTGACATGGTCGACCCTCATGAAAAAAATTGGCGCAACTGCATCAAAAATAATGACTTGAGGCCGAACTATAAATACATCAGCGATTCGAACATTATCACATGCATGACTTTTATGCCATTAGAGCTATTCTCAAAAGTATTAGTTTCAGAATAAAAATATTTGGTGTGTGGATGCATTCTTACATGGTCGACCCTCATGAAAAAAATTGGCGCAACTGCATGAAAAATCATCACTTGACGCCGAACTATAAATACATCAGCGATTTGAACATTATCACATGCATGACATTATCACACGCACGACTTTTACACCATGAGAGCTATTCTCAAAAGTATTAGTTTCAGAATAAAAATCTTTGGTGTGTGGATGCATTCTGACATGGTCGACCCTCATGAAAAAAATTGGCGCAACTGCATCAAAAATAATGGCTTGAGGCCGAGCTATAAATACGTCAGCGATTTGAACATTATCACATGCATGACTTTTACACCATGAGAGCTATTCTCAAAAGTCTTAGTTTCAGAATAAAAATCTTTGTTGTGTGGATGCATTTTGACATGGTCGACCCTCATGAAAAAAATTGGCGCAACTGCATCAAAAATAATGACTTGAGGCCGAACTATAAATACATCAGCGATTTGAACATTATCACACGCATGACTTTTACACCATGAGAGCTATTCTCAAAAGTATTAGTTTCAGAATAAAAATCTTTGGTGTGTGGATGCATTCTTACATGGTCGACCCTCATGAAAAAAATTGGCGCAACTGCATCAAAAATAATGACTTGACGCCGAACTATAAATACATCAGCGATTTGAACATTATCACATGCATGACTTTTACACCATGAGAGCTATTCTCAAAAGTATTTGTTTCAGAATAAAAATCTTTGGTGTGTTGATGCATTCTGACATGGTCGACCCTCATAAAAAAAATTGGCGCAACTGCATCAAAAATAATGACTTGAGGCCAAACTATAAATACATCAGCGATTCGAACTTTTTCACATGCATGACTTTTACACCATGAGAGCTATTCTCAAAAGTATTTGTTTCAGAATAAAAATCTTTGGTGTGTGGATGCATTCTTACATGGTCGAAACTCATGAAAAAAATTGGCGCAACTGCATCAAAAATAATGACTTGAGGCCGAACTATAAATACATCAGCGATTCAAACTTTATCACATTCATGACTTTTACGCCATGAGAGCTATTCTCAAAAGTATTAGTTTCAGAATAAAAATCTTTGGTGTGTGGATGCATTCTTACATGGTTGACCCTCATGAAAAAAATTGGCGCAACTGCATCAAAGATAATGACTTGATGTCGAACTATAAATACATCAGCGATTCGAACTTTTTCACATGCATGACATTATCACACGCACGACTTTTACACCATGAGAGCTATTCTCAAAAATATTAGTTTCAGAATAAAAATCTTTGGTGTGTGGATGCATTCTGACATGGTCGACCCTCATGAAAAAAATTGGCGCAACTGCATCAAAAATAATGACTTGAGGCCGAGCTATAAATACGTCAGTGATTTGAACATTATCACATGCATGACTTTTACACCATGAGAGCTATTCTCAAAAGTATTAGTTTCAGTATAAAAATCTTTGGTGTGTGGATGCATTCTTACATGGTTGACCCTCATGAAAAAAATTGGCGCAACTGCATCAAAGATAATGACTTGATGTCGAACTATAAATACATCAGCGATTCGAACTTTTTCACATGCATGACATTATCACACGCACGACTTTTACACCATGAGAGCTATTCTCAAAAATATTAGTTTCAGAATAAAAATCTTTGGTGTGTGGATGCATTCTGACATGGTCGACCCTCATGAAAAAAATTGGCGCAACTGCATCAAAAATAATGACTTGAGGCCGAGCTATAAATACGTCAGTGATTTGAACATTATCACATGCATGACTTTTACACCATGAGAGCTATTCTCAAAAAAATTAGTTTCAGTATAAAAATCTTTGGTGTGTGGATGCATTCTTACATGGTCGACCCTCATGAAAAAAATTGGCGCAACTGCATCAAAAATAATGACTTGAGGCCGAGCTATAAATACATCAGCGATTCAAACTTTTTCCCATTCATGATTTTTACGCCATGAGAGCTATTCTCAAAAGTATTAGTTTCAGAATAAAAATCTTTGGTGTGTGGATGCATTCTTACATGGTTGACCCTCATGAAAAAAATTGGCGCAACTGCATCAAAGATAATGACTTTATGTCGAACTATAAATACATCAGCGATTCGAACTTTTTCACATGCATGACATTATCACACGCACGACTTTTACACCATGAGAGCTATTCTCAAAAGTATTAGTTTCAGAATAAAAATCTTTGGTGTGTGGATGCATTCTGACATGGTCGACCCTCATGAAAAAAATTGGCGCAACTGCATCAAAAATAATGACTTGAGGCCGAGCTATAAATACGTCAGCGATTTGAACATTATCACATGCATGACTTTTACACCATGAGAGCTATTCTCAAAAGTATTAGTTTCAGAATAAAAATCTTTGGTGTGTGGATGCATTCTTACATGGTCGAAACTCATAAAAAAAATTGGCGCAACTGCATCAAAAATAATGACTTGAGGCCGAACTATAAATACATCAGCGATTCAAACTTTATCACATTCATGACTTTTACGCCATGAGAGCTATTCTCAAAAGTATTAGTTTCAGAATAAAAATCTTTGGTGTGTGGATGCATTCTTACATGGTCGACCCTCATGAAAAAAATTGGCGCAACTGCATCAAAGATAATGACTTTATGTCGAACTATAAATACATCAGCGATTCGAACTTTTTCACATGCATGACATTATCACACGCACGACTTTTACACCATGAGAGCTATTCTCAAAAGTATTAGTTTCAGAATAAAAATATTTGGTGTGTGGATGCATTCTGACATGGTCGACCCTCATGAAAAAAATTGGCGCAACTGCATCAAAAATAATGACTTGAGGCCGAGCTATAAATACGTCAGCGATTTGAACATTATCACACGCATGACTTTTACACCATGAGAGCTATTCTCAAAAGTATTAGTTTCAGAATAAAAATCTTTGGTGTGTGGATGCATTCTTACATGGTCGACCCTCATGAAAAAAATTGGCGCAACTGCATCAAAAATAATGACTTGAGGCCGAACTATAAATACATCAGCGATTCGAATTTTTTCACATTCATGACTTTTACGCCATGAGAGCTATTCTCAAAAGTATTAGTTTCAGAATAAAAATCTTTGGTGTGTGGATGCATTCTTACATGGTCGACCCTCATGAAAAAAATTGGCGCAACTGCATCAAAGATAATGACTTTAGGTCGAACTATAAATACATCAGCGATTCGAACTTTTTCACATGCATGACATTATCACACGCACGACTTTTACACCATGAGAGCTATTCTCAAAAGTATTAGTTTCAGAATAAAAATCTTTGGTGTGTGGATGCATTCTTACATGGTCGACCCTCATGAAAAAAATTGGCGCAACTGCATCAAAAATCATGACTTGAGGCCGAGCTATAAATACGTCAGCGATTTGAAAATTATCACATGCATGACTTTTACACCATGAGAGCTATTCTCAAAAGTATTAGTTTCAGAATAAAAATCTTTGGTGTGTGGATGCATTCTTACATGGTCGACCCTCCTGAAAAAAATTGGCGCAACTGCATCAAAAATAATGACTTGAGGCCGAGCTATAAATACATTAGCGATTCAAACTTTTTCACATTCATGACTTTTACGCCATGAGAGCTATTCTCAAAAGTATTAGTTTCAGAATAAAAATCTTTGGTGTGTGGATGCATTCTTACATGGTCGACCCTCATGAAAAAAATTGGCGCAACTGCATCAAAGATAATGACTTTATGTCGAACTATAAATACATCAGCGATTCGAACTTTTTCACATGCATGACATTATCACACGCACGACTTTTACACCATGAGAGCTATTCTAAAAAGTATTAGTTTCAGAATAAAAATATTTGGTGTGTGGATGCATTCTGACATGGTCGACCCTCATGAAAAAAATTGGCGCAACTGCATCAAAAATAATGACTTGAGGCCGAGATATAAATACGTCAGCGATTTGAACATTATCACATGCATGACTTTTACACTATGAGAGCTATTCTCAAAAGTCTTAGTTTCAGAATAAAAATCTTTGGTGTGTGGATGCATTCTTACATGGTCGACCCTCATGAAAAAAATTGGCGCAACTGCATCAAAAATAATGACTTGAGGCCGAACTATAAATACATCAGCGATTTGAACATTATCACATGCATGACATTATCACACGCACGACTTTTTCACCATGAGAGCTATTCTCAAAAGTATTAGTTTCAGTATAAAAATCTTTGGTGTGTGGATGCATTTTGACATGGTCGACCCTCATGAAAAAAATTGGCGCAACTGCATCAAAAATAATGACTTGAGGCCGAGCTATAAATACGTCAGCGATTTGAACATTATCACACGCATGACTTTTACACCATGAGAGCTATTCTCAAAAGTATTAGTTTCAGAATAAAAATCTTTGGTGTGTGGATGCATTCTTACATGGTCGACCCTCATGAAAAAAATTGGCGCAACTGCATCAAAAATAATGACTTGAGGCCGAACTATAAATACATCAGCGATTCGAATTTTTTCACATTCATGACTTTTACGCCATGAGAGTTATTCTCAAAAGTATTAGTTTCAGAATAAAAATCTTTGGTGTGTGGATGCATTCTTACATGGTCGACCCTCATGAAAAAAATTGGCGCAACTGCATCAAAGATAATGACTTTAGGTCGAACTATAAATACATCAGCGATTCGAACTTTTTCACATGCATGACATTATCACACGCACGACTTTTACACCATGAGAGCTATTCTCAAAAGTATTAGTTTCAGAATAAAAATCTTTGGTGTGTGGATGCATTCTTACATGGTCGACCCTCATGAAAAAAATTGGCGCAACTGCATCAAAAATCATGACTTGAGGCCGAGCTATAAATACGTCAGCGATTTGAAAATTATCACATGCATGACTTTTACACCATGAGAGCTATTCTCAAAAGTATTAGTTTCAGAATAAAAATCTTTGGTGTGTGGATGCATTCTTACATGGTCGACCCTCCTGAAAAAAATTGGCGCAACTGCATCAAAAATAATGACTTGAGGCCGAGCTATAAATACATTAGCGATTCAAACTTTTTCACATTCATGACTTTTACGCCATGAGAGCTATTCTCAAAAGTATTAGTTTCAGAATAAAAATCTTTGGTGTGTGGATGCATTCTTACATGGTCGACCCTCATGAAAAAAATTGGCGCAACTGCATCAAAGATAATGACTTTATGTCGAACTATAAATACATCAGCGATTCGAACTTTTTCACATGCATGACATTATCACACGCACGACTTTTACACCATGAGAGCTATTCTCAAAAGTATTAGTTTCAGAATAAAAATATTTGGTGTGTGGATGCATTCTGACATGGTCGACCCTCATGAAAAAAATTGGCGCAACTGCATCAAAAATAATGACTTGAGGCCGAGATATAAATACGTCAGCGATTTGAACATTATCACATGCATGACTTTTACACTATGAGAGCTATTCTCAAAAGTATTAGTTTCAGAATAAAAATCTTTGGTGTGTGGATGCATTCTTACATGGTCGACCCTCATGAAAAAAATTGGCGCAACTGCATCAAAAATAATGACTTGAGGCCGAACTATAAATACATCAGCGATTTGAACATTATCACATGCATGACATTATCACACGGACGACTTTTTCACCATGAGAGCTATTCTCAAAAGTATTAGTTTCAGCATAAAAATCTTTGGTGTGTGGATGCATTTTGACATGGTCGACCCTCATGAAAAAAATTGGCGCAACTGCATCAAAAATAATGACTTGAGGCCGAACTATAAATACATCAGCGATTCGAACATTATCACATGCATGACTTTTATGCCATTAGAGCTATTCTCAAAAGTATTAGTTTCAGAATAAAAAATATTTGGTGTGTGGATGCATTCTTACATGGTCGACCCTCATGAAAAAAATTGGCGCAACTGCATCAAAGATAATGACTTTATGTCGAACTATAAATACATCAGCGATTCGAACTTTTTCACATGCATGACATTATCACACTCACGACTTTTACACCATGAATGCTATTCTCAAAAGTATTAGTTTCAGAATAAAAATCTTTGGTGTGTGGATGCATTCTGACATGGTCGACCCTCATGAAAAAAATTGGCGCAACTGCATCAAAAATAATGGCTTGAGGCCGAGCTATAAATACGTCAGCGATTTGAACATTATCACATGCATGACTTTTACACCATGAGAGCTATTCTCAAAAGTATTAGTTTCAGAATAAAAATCTTTGGTGTGTGGATGCATTTTGACATGGTCGACCCTCATGAAAAAAATTGGCGCAACTGCATCAAAAATAATGACTTGAGGCCGAACTATAAATACATCAGCGATTTGAACATTATCACATGCATGATATTATCACACGCACGACTTTTACACCATGAGAGCTATTCTCAAAAGTATTAGTTTCAGCATAAAAATCTTTGGTGTGTGGATGCATTCTGACATGGTCGACCCTCATGAAAAAAAATTGGCGCAACTGCATCAAAAATAATGACTTGAGGCCGAACTATAAATACATCAGCGATTTGAACATTATCACACGCATGACTTTTATGCCATGAGAGCTATTCTCAAAAGTATTAGTTTCAGAATAAAAATCTTTGGTGTGTGGATGCATTCTTACATGGTCGACCCTCATGAAAAAAATTGGCGCAACTGCATCAAAAATAATGACTTGACGCCGAACTATAAATACATCAGCGATTTGAACATTATCACATGCATGACTTTTACACCATGCGAGCTATTCTCAAAAGTATTAGTTTCAGAATAAAAATCTTTGGTGTGTGGATGCATTCTGACATGGTCGACCCTCATAAAAAAAATTGGCGCAACTGCATCAAAAATAATGACTTGAGGCCGAACTATAAATACATCACCGATTCGAACTTTTTCACATGCATGACTTTTACACCATGAGAGCTATTCTCAAAAGTATTAGTTTCAGAATAAAAATCTTTGGTGTGTGGATGCATTCTTACATGGTCGACCCTTATAAAAAAAATTGGCGCAACTGCATCAAAAATAATGACTTGAGGCCGAACTGTAAATACATCAGCGATTCAAACTTTATCACATTAATGACTTTTACGCCATGAGAGCTATTCTCAAAAGTATTAGTTTCAGAATAAAAATCTTTGGTGTGTGGATGCATTCTTACATGGTCGACCCTCATGAAAAAAATTGGCGCAACTGCATCAAAAATAATGACTTGACGCCGAACTATAAATACATCAGCGATTTGAACTTTTTCACATGCATGACATTATCACACGCACGACTTTTACACCATGAGAGCTATTCTCAAAAGTATTAGTTTCAGAATAAAAATCTTTGGTGTGTGGATGCATTCTTACATGGTCGACCCTCATGAAAAAAATTGGCGCAACTGCATCAAAAATAATGACTTGAGGCCGAACTATAAATACATCGGCGATTTGAACATTATCACATGCATGACTTTTATGCCATGAGAGCTATTCTCAAAAGTATTAGTTTCAGAATAAAAATCTTTGGTGTGTGGATGCATTCTTACATGGTCGACCCTCATGAAAAAAATTGGCGCAACTGCATCAAAAATAATGACTTGAGGCCGAACTATAAATACATCAGCGATTTGAACATTATCACATGAATGACTTTTACACCATGAGAGCTATTCTCAAAAGTATTTGTTTCAGAATAAAAATCTTTGGTGTGTGGATGCATTCTGACATGGTCGACCCTCATAAAAAAAATTGGCGCAACTGCATCAAAAATAATGACTTGAGGCCGAACTATAAATACATCAGCGATTCAAACTTTTTCACATGCATGACATTATCACACGCATGACTTTTACACCATGAGAGCTATTCTCAAAAATATTAGTTTCAGAATAAAAATCTTTGGTGTGTGGATGCATTCTGACATGGTCGACCTGCATGAAGAAAATTGGAGCAAATGCATGAAAAATAATGACTTGAGCCCGAACTATAAATACAT
Source organism: Haliotis cracherodii (assembly GCF_022045235.1). Taxonomy (NCBI): domain Eukaryota; kingdom Metazoa; phylum Mollusca; class Gastropoda; order Lepetellida; family Haliotidae; genus Haliotis; species Haliotis cracherodii. The sequence continues at coordinate 2,834,116 of NW_027266291.1, read as the reverse complement.
CAGCGATTTGAACATTATCACACGGATGACTTTTATGCCATGAGAGCTATTCTCAAAAGTATTAGTTTCAGAATAAAAATCTTTGGTGTGTGGATGCATTCTGACATGGTCGACCCTCATGAAAAAAATTGGCGCAACTGCATCAAAAATAATGACTTGAGGCCGAGCTATAAATACATCAGCGATTTGAACATTATCACATGCATGACTTTTACACCATGAGAGCTATTCTCAAAAGTATTAGTTTCAGAATAAAAATCTTTGGTGTGTGGATGCATTCTTACATGGTCGACCCTCATGAAAAAAATTGGCGCAACTGCATCAAAAATAATGACTTGATGTCGAACTATAAATACATCAGCGATTCGAACTTTTTCACATGCATGACATTATCGAACTCACGACTTTTACACCTTGAATGCTATTCTCAAAAGTATTAGTTTCAGAATAAAAATCTTTGGTGTGTGGATGCATTCTGACATGGTCGACCCTCATGAAAAAAATTGGCGCAACTGCATGAAAAATCATCACTTGACACCGAACTATAAATACATCAGCGATTTGAACATTATCACATGCATGACATTATCACACGCACGACTTTTACACCATGAGAGCTATTCTCAAAAGTATTAGTTTCAGAATAAAAATCTTTGGTGTGTGGATGCATTCTGACATGGTCGACCCTCATGAAAAAAATTGGCGCAACTGCATCAAAAATAATGGCTTGAGGCCGAGCTATAAATACGTCAGCGATTTGAACATTATCACATGCATGACTTTTACACCATGAGAGCTATTCTCAAAAGTCTTAGTTTCAGAATAAAAATCTTTGGTGTGTGGATGCATTTTGACATGGTCGACCCTCATGAAAAAAATTGGCGCAACTGCATCAAAAATAATGACTTGAGGCCGAACTATAAATACATCAGCGATTTGAACATTATCACATGCATGACTTTTACACCATGAGAGCTATTCTCAAAAGTATTAGTTTCAGAATAAAAATCTTTGGTGTGTGGATGCATTCTTACATGGTCGACCCTCATGAAAAAAATTGGCGCAACTGCATCAAAAATAATGACTTGACGCCGAACTATAAATACATCAGCGATTTGAACATTATCACATGCATGACTTTTACACCATGAGAGCTATTCTCAAAAGTATTTGTTTCAGAATAAAAATCTTTGGTGTGTTGATGCATTCTGACATGGTCGACCCTCATAAAACAAATTGGCGCAACTGCATCAAAAATAATGACTTGAGGCCGAACTATAAATACATCAGCGATTCAAACTTTATCACATTCATGACTTTTACGCCATGAGAGCTATTCTCAAAAGTATTAGTTTCAGAATAAAAATCTTTGGTGTGTGGATGCATTCTTACATGGTCGACCCTCATGAAAAAAATTGGCGCAACTGCATCAAAGATAATGACTTTATGTCGAACTATAAATACATCAGCGATTCGAACTTTTTTACATGCATGACATTATCACACGCACGACTTTTACACCATGAGAGCTATTCTCAAAAATATTAGTTTCAGAATAAAATCTTTGGTGTGTGGATGCATTCTGACATGGTCGACCCTCATGAAAAAAATTGGCGCAACTGCATCAAAAATAATGACTTGAGGCCGAGCTATAAATACGTCAGCGATTTGAACATTATCACATGCATGACTTTTACACCATGAGAGCTATTCTCAAAAGTCTTAGTTTCAGAATAAAAATCTTTGGTGTGTGGATGCATTCTTACATGGTCGACCCTCATGAAAAAAATTGGCGCAACTGCATCAAAAATAATGACTTGAGGCCGAACTATAAATACATCAGCGATTCGAATTTTTTCACATGGATGACTTTTACGCCATGAGAGTTATTCTCAAAAGTATTAGTTTCAGAATAAAAATCTTTGGTGTGTGGATGCATTCTGACATGGTCGACCCTCATGAAAAAAATTGGCGCAACTGCATCAAAGATAATGACTTTAGGTCAAACTATAAATACATCAGCGATTCGAACTTTTTCACATGCATGACATTATCACACGCACGACTTTTACACCATGAGAGCTATTCTCAAAAGTATTAGTTTCAGAATAAAATCTTTGGTGTGTGGATGCATTCTGACATGGTCGACCCTCATGAAAAAAATTGGCGCAACTGCATCAAAAATAATGACTTGAGGCCGAGCTATAAATACATCAGCGATTTGAAAATTATCACATGCATGACTTTTACACCATGAGAGCTATTCTCAAAAGTATTAGTTTCAGAATAAAAATCTTTGGTGTGTGGATGCATTCTTACATGGTCGACCTTCCTGAAAAAAATTGGCGCAACTGCATCAAAAATAATGACTTGAGGCCGAGCTATAAATACATCAGCGATTCAAACTTTTTCACATTCATGACTTTTACGCCATGAGAGCTATTCTCAAAAGTATTAGTTTCAGAATAAAAATCTTTGGTGTGTGGATGCATTCTTACATGGTTGACCCTCATGAAAAAAATTGGCGCAACTGCATCAAAGATAATGACTTTATGTCGAACTATAAATACATCAGCGATTCGAACTTTTTCACATGCATGACATTATCACACTCACGACTTTTACACCATGAATGCTATTCTCAAAAGTATTAGTTTCAGAATAAAAATCTTTGGTGTGTGGATGCAATCTGACATGGTCGACCCTCATGAAAAAAATTGGCGCAACTGCATCAAAAATAATGGCTTGAGGCCGAGCTATAAATACGTCAGCGATTTGAACATTATCACACGCATGACTTTTACGCCATTAGAGCTATTCTCAAAAGTATTAGTTTCAGAATAAAAATCTTTGGTGTGTGGATGCATTTTGACATGGTCGACCCTCATCAAAAAAATTGGCGCAACTGCATCAAAAATAATGACTTGAGGCCGAACTATAAATACATCAGCGATTTGAACATTATCACATGCATGATATTATCACACGCACGACTTTTACACCATGAGAGCTATTCTCAAAAGTATTAGTTTCAGCAAAAAAATCTTTGGTGTGTGGATGCATTCTGACATGGTCGACCCTCATGAAAAAAAATTGGCGCAACTGCATCAAAAATAATGACTTGAGGCCGAACTATAAATACATCAGCGATTTGAACATTATCACACGCATGACTTTTATGCCATGAGAGCTATTCTCAAAAGTATTAGTTTCAGAATAAAAATCTTTGGTGTGTGGATGCATTCTTACATGGTCGACCCTCATGAAAAAAATTGGCGCAACTGCATCAAAAATAATGACTTGACGCCGAACTATAAATACATCAGCGATTTGAACATTATCACATGCATGACTTTTACACCATGAGAGCTATTCTCAAAAGTATTTGTTTCAGAATAAAAATCTTTGGTGTGTGGATGCATTCTGACATGGTCGACCCTCATAAAAAAAATTGGCGCAACTGCATCAAAAAATAATGACTTGAGGCCGAACTATAAATACATCACCGATTCGAACTTTTTCAAATGCATGACTTTTACACCATGAGAGCTATTCTCAAAAGTATTTGTTTCAGAATTAAAATCTTTGGTGTGTGGATGCATTCTGACATGGTCGACCCTCATAAAAAAAATTGGCGCAACTGCATCAAAAATAATGACTTGAGGCCGAACTATAAATACATCAGCGATTCAAACTTTATCACATTCATGACTTTTACGCCATGAGAGCTATTCTCAAAAGTATTAGTTTCAGAATAAAAATCTTTGGTGTGTGGATGCATTCTTACATGGTCGACCCTCATGAAAAAAATTGGCGCAACTGCATCAAAAATAATGACTTGACGCCGAACTATAAATACATCAGCGATTTGAACATTATCACATGAATGACTTTTACACAATGAGAGCTATTCTCAAAAGTATTTGTTTCAGAATAAAAATCTTTGGTGTGTGGATGCATTCTGACATGGTCGACTCTCATAAAAAAAATTGGCACAACTGCATCAAAAATAATGACTTGAGGCCGAACTATAAATACATCAGCGATTCAAACTTTTTCACATGCATGACTTTTACACCATGAGAGCTAATCTCAAAAGTATTTGTTTCAGAATAAAAATCTTTGGTGTGTGGATGCATTCTTACATGGTCAAAACTCATAAAAAAAATAGGCGCAACTGCATCAAAAATAATGACTTGAGGCTGAATTATAAATACATCAGCGATTCAAACTTTTTCACATTCATGACTTTTACGCCATGAGAGCTATTTTCAAAAGTATTAGTTTCAGAAAAAAAATCTTTGGTGTGTGGATGCATTCTTACATGGTCGACCCTCATGAAAAAAATTGGCGCAACTGCATCAAAGATAATGACTTTATGTCGAACTATAAATACATCAGCGATTCGAACTTTTTCACATGCATGACATTATCAAACGCACGACTTTTACACCATGAGAGCTATTCTCAAAAGTATTAGTTTCAGAATAAAAATCTTTGGTGTGTGGATGCATTCTTACATGGTCGACCCTCATGAAAAAAATTGGCGCAACTGCATCAAAAATAATGACTTGAGGCCGAACTATAAATACATCAGCGATTCGAACTTTTTCACATTCATGACTTTTACGCCATGAGAGCTATTCTCAAAAGTATTAGTTTCAGAATAAAAATCTTTGGTGTGTGGATGCATTCTTACATGGTCGACCCTCATGAAAAAAATTGGCGCAACTGCATCAAAAATAATGACTTGAGGCCGAACTATAAATACATCAGCGATTTGAACATTATCACATGCATGACATTATCACACGCACGACTTTTTCACCATGAGAGCTATTCTCAAAAGTATTAGTTTCAGAATAAAAATCTTTGGTGTGTGGATGCATTTTGACATGGTCGACCCTCATGAAAAAAATTGGCGGAACTGCATCAAAAATAATGACTTGAGGCCGAGATATAAATACGTCAGCGATTTGAACATTATCACTTTCATGACTTTTACACCATGAGAGCTATTCTCAAAAGTATTAGTTTCAGAATAAAAATATTTGGTGTGTGGATGCATTCTTACATGGTTGACCCTCATGAAAAAAATTGGCGCAACTGCATCAAAGATAATGACTTTATGTCGAACTATAAATACATCAGCGATTCGAATTTTTTCACATGCATGACATTATCACATGCACGACTTTTACACCATGAATGCTATTCTCAAAAGTATTAGTTTCAGAATAAAAATCTTTGGTGTGTGGATGCATTCTGACATGGTCGACCCTCATGAAAAAAATTGGCGCAACTGCATGAAAAATCATCACTTGACGCCGAACTATAAATACATCAGCGATTTGAACATTATCACATGCATGACATTATCACACGCATGACTTTTACACCATGAGAGCTATTCTCAAAAGTATTAGTTTCAGAATAAAAATCTTTGGTGTGTGGATGCATTCTGACATGGTCGACCCTCATGAAAAAAATTGGCGCAACTGCATCAAAAATAATGGCTTGAGGCCGAGCTATAAATACGTCAGCGATTTGAACATTATCACATGCATGACTTTTACACCATGAGAGCTATTCTCAAAAGTATTAGTTTCAGAATAAAAATCTTTGGTGTGTGGATGCATTCTGACATGGTCGACCCTCATGAAAAAAATTGGCGCAACTGCATCAAAAATAATGACTTGAGGCCGAACTATAAATACATCAGCGATTTGAACATTATCACATGCATGATATTATCACACGCACGACTTTTACACCATGAGAGCTATTCTCAAAAGTATTAGTTTCAGCATAAAAATCTTTGGTGTGTGGATGCATTCTGACATGGTCGACCCTCATGAAAAAAAATTGGCGCAACTGCATAAAAAATAATGACTTGAGGCCGAGCAATAAATACATCAGCGATTTGAACATTATCACACGCATGACTTTTATGCCATGAGAGCTATTCTCAAAAGTATTAGTTTCAGAATAAAAATCTTTGGTGTGTGGATGCATTCTTACATGGTCGACCCTCATGAAAAAAATTGGCGCAACTGCATCAAAAATAATGACTTGACGCCGAGATATAAATACGTCAGCGATTTGAACATTATCACTTTCATGACTTTTACGCCATGAGAGCTATTCTCAAAAGTATTAGTTTCAGAATAAAAATATTTGGTGTGTGGATGCATTCTTACATGGTCGACCCTCATGAAAAAAATTGGCGCAACTGCATCAAAGATAATGACTTTATGTCGAACTATAAATACATCAGCGATTCGAATTTTTTCACATGCATGACATTATCACACGCACGACTTTTACACCATGAATGCTATTCTCAAAAGTATTAGTTTCAGAATAAAAATCTTTGATGTGTGGATGCATTCTTACATGGTCGACCCTCATGAAAAAAATTGGCGCAACTGCATCAAAAATAATGACTTGACGCCGAGATATAAATACGTCAGCGATTTGAACATTATCACTTTCATGACTTTTACGCCATGAGAGCTATTCTCAAAAGTATTAGTTTCAGAATAAAAATATTTGGTGTGTGGATGCATTCTTACATGGTCGACCCTCATGAAAAAAATTGGCGCAACTGCATCAAAGATAATGACTTTATGTCGAACTATAAATACATCAGCGATTCGAATTTTTTCACATGCATGACATTATCACACGCACGACTTTTACACCATGAATGCTATTCTCAAAAGTATTAGTTTCAGAATAAAAATCTTTGATGTGTGGATGCATTCTTACATGGTCGACCCTCATGAAAAAAATTGGCGCAACTGCATCAAAAATAATGACTTGACGCCGAACTATAAATACATCAGCGATTTGAACATTATCACATGCATGACATTATCACACGCACGACTTTTTCACCATGAGAGCTATTCTCAAAAGTATTAGTTTCAGCATAAAAATCTTTGGTGTGTGGATGCATTTTGACATGGTCGACCCTCATGAAAAAAATTGGCGCAATTGCATCAAAAATAATGACTTGAGGCCGAGATATAAATACGTCAGCGATTTGAACATTATCACATGCATAACTTTTACGCCCTGAAAGCTATTCTCAAAAGTATTAGTTTCAGAATAAAAATATTTGGTGTGTGGATGCATTCTTACATGGTTGACCCTCATGAAAAAAATTGGCGCAACTGCATGAAAGATAATGACTTTATGTCGAACTATAAATACATCAGCGATTCGAACTTTTTCACATGCATGACATTATCGAACTCACGACTTTTACACCATGAATGCTATTCTCAAAAGTATTAGTTTCAGAATAAAAATCTTTGGTGTGTGGATGCATTCTGACATGGTCGACCCTCATGAAAAAAATTGGTGCAACTGCATGAAAAATCATCACTTGACGCCAAACTATAAATACATCAGCGATTTGAACATTATCACATGCATGACATTATCACACGCACGACTTTTACACCATGAGAGCTATTCTCAAAAGTATTAGTTTCAGAATAAAAATCTTTGGTGTGTGGATGCATTCTGACATGGTCGACCCTCATGAAAAAAATTGGCGCAACTGCATCAAAAATAATGACTTGAGGCCGAACTATAAATACATCAGCGATTTGAACATTATCACATGCATGACTTTTACACCATGAGAGCTATTCTCAAAAGTATTAGTTTCAGAATAAAAATCTTTGGTGTGTGGATGCATTTTGACATGGTCGACCCTCATGAAAAAAATTGGCGCAACTGCATCAAAAATAATGACTTGAGGCCGAACTATAAATACATCAGCGATTTGAACATTATCACATGCATGATATTATCACATGCACGACTTTTACACCATGAGAGCTATTCTCAAAAGTATTAGTTTCAGCATAAAAATCTTTGGTGTGTGGATGCATTCTGACATGGTCGACCCTCATGAAAAAAAATTGGCGCAACTGCATCAAAAATAATGACTTGAGGCCGAGCAATAAATACATCAGCGATTTGAACATTATCACATGCATGACATTATCACACGCACGACTTTTACACCATGAGAGCTATTCTCAAAAGTATTAGTTTCAGAATAAAAATCTTTGGTGTGTGGATGCATTCTTACATGGTCGACCCTCATGAAAAAAATTGGCGCAACTGCATCAAAAATAATGACTTGACGCCGAGATATAAATACGTCAGCGATTTGAACATTATCACTTTCATGACTTTTACGCCATGAGAGCTATTCTCAAAAGTATTAGTTTCAGAATAAAAATATTTGGTGTGTGGATGCATTCTTACATGGTCGACCCTCATGAAAAAAATTGGCGCAACTGCATCAAAGATAATGACTTTATGTCGAACTATAAATACATCAGCGATTCGAATTTTTCACATGCATGACATTATCACACGCACGACTTTTACACCATGAATGCTATTTTCAAAAGTATTAGTTTCAGAATAAAAATCTTTGATGTGTGGATGCATTCTTACATGGTCGACCCTCATGAAAAAAATTGGCGCAACTGCATCAAAAATAATGACTTGACGCCGAACTATAAATACATCAGCGATTTGAACATTATCACATGCATGACATTATCACACGCACGACTTTTTCACCATGAGAGCTATTCTCAAAAGTATTAGTTTCAGCATAAAAATCTTTGGTGTGTGGATGCATTTTGACATGGTCGACCCTCATGAAAAAAATTGGCGCAATTGCATCAAAAATAATGACTTGAGGCCGAGATATAAATACGTCAGCGATTTGAACATTATCACATGCATAACTTTTACGCCCTGAAAGCTATTCTCAAAAGTGTTAGTTTCAGAATAAAAATATTTGGTGTGTGGATGCATTCTTACATGGTTGACCCTCATGAAAAAAATTGGCGCAACTGCATCAAAGATAATGACTTTATGTCGAACTATAAATACATCAGCGATTCGAACTTTTTCACATGCATGACATTATCGAACTCACGACTTTTACACCATGAATGCTATTCTCAAAAGTATTAGTTTCAGAATAAAAATCTTTGGTGTGTGGATGCATTCTGACATGGTCGACCCTCATGAAAAAAATTGGCGCAACTGCATGAAAAATCATCACTTGACGCCAAACTATAAATACATCAGCGATTTGAACATTATCACATGCATGACATTATCACACGCACGACTTTTACACCATGAGAGCTATTCTCAAAAGTATTAGTTTCAGAATAAAAATCTTTGGTGTGTGGATGCATTCTGACATGGTCGACCCTCATGAAAAAAATTGGCGCAACTGCATCAAAAATAATGGCTTGAGGCCGAGCTATAAATACATCAGCGATTTGAACATTATCACATGCATGACTTTTACACCATGAGAGCTATTCTCAAAAGTATTAGTTTCAGAATAAAAATCTTTGGTGTGTGGATGCATTTTGACATGGTCGACCCTCATGAAAAAAATTGGCGCAACTGCATCAAAAATAATGACTTGAGGCCGAACTATAAATACATCAGCGATTTGAACATTATCACATGCATGACTTTTATGCCATGAGAGCTATTCTCAAAAGTATTAGTTTCAGAATAAAAATCTTTGGTGTGTGGATGCATTCTTACATGGTCGACCCTCATGAAAAAAATTGGCGCAACTGCATCAAAAATAATGACTTGACGCCGAACTATAAATACATCAGCGATTTGAAAATTAACACATGCAGGGCTTTTACACCATGAGAGCTATTCTCAAAAGTATTAGTTTCAGAATAAAAATCTTTGGTGTGTGGAAGCATTCTGACATGGTCGACCCTCATAAAAAAAATTGGCGCAACTGCATCAAAAATAATGACTTGAGGCCGAACTATAAATACATCAGCGATTTGAACTTTTTCGCATGCATGACTTTTACACCATGAGAGCTATTCTCAAAAGTATTTGTTTCAGAATAAAAATCTTTGGTGTGTGGATGCATTCTTACATGGTCGAAACTCATAAAAAAAATTGGCGCAACTGCATCAAAAATAATGACTTGAGGCCGAACTATAAATACATCAAGGATTCAAACTTTATCACATTCATGACTTTTACGCCATGAGAGCTATTCTCAACAGTATTAGTTTCAGAATAAAAATCTTTGGTGTGTGGATGCATTCTTACATGGTCGACCCTCATGAAAAAAATTGGCGCAACTGCATCAAAGATAATGACTTGAGGCCGAGCTATAAATACATCAGCGATTCGAACTTTTTCACATGCATGACATTATCACACGCACGACTTTTACACCATGAGAGCTATTCTCAAAAACATTAGTTTCAGAATAAAAATCTTTGGTGTGTGGATGCATTCTGACATGGTCGACCCTCATGAAAAAAATTGGCGCAACTGCATTAAAAATCATGACTTGATGTCGAACTATAAATACATCAGCGATTTGAACATTATCACATGCATGACATTATCACATGCATGACTTTTACACCATGAGAGCTATTCTCAAAAGTATTAGTTTCAGAATAAAAATCTTTGGTGTGTGGATGCATTCTTACATGGTCCACCCTAATGACAGACATTGGCGCAACTGCATCAAAAATAATGGCTTGAGGCCGAGCTATAAATACGTCAGCGATTTGAACATTATCACATGCATGACTTTTACACCATGAGAGCTATTCTCAAAAGTATTAGTTTCAGAATAAAAATCTTTGGTGTGTGGATGCATTCTTACATGGTCGACCCTCATGAAAAAAATTGGCGCAACTGCATCAAAGATAATGACTTTATGTCGAACTATAAATACATCAGCGATTCGAACTTTTTCAGATGCATGACATTATCACACACACGACTTATACACCATGAGAGCTATTCTCAAAAGTATTAGTTTCAGAATAAAAATCTTTGGTGTGTGGATGCATTCTGACATGGTCGACCCTCATGAAAAAAATTGGCGCAACTGCATCAAAAATAATGACTTGAGGCCGAAATATAAATACATCAGCGATTTGAACATTATCACATGCATGACATTATCACATGCATGACTTTTACACCATGAGAGCTATTCTCAAAAGTATTAGTTTCAACATAAAAATCTTTGGTGTGTGGATGCATTCTGACATGGTCGACCCTCATGAAAAAAAATTGGCGCAACTGCATCAAAAATAATGACTTGAGGCCGAACTATAAATACATCAGCGATTTGAACTTTATCACACGCATGACTTTTATGCCATGAGAGCTATTCTCAAAAGTATTAGTTTCAGAATAAAAATCTTTGGTGTGTGGATGCATTCTTACATGGTCGACCCTCATGAAAACAATTGGCGCAACTGCATCAAAAATAATGACTTGACGCCCAACTATAAATACATCAGCGATTTGAACATTATCACATGCATGACTTTTACACCATGAGAGCTATTCTCAAAAGTATTAGTTTCAGAATAAAAATCTTTGGTGTGTGGATGCATTTTGACATGGTCGACCCTCATGAAAAAAATTGGCGCAACTGCATCAAAGATAATGACTTTATGTCGAACTATAAATACATCAGCGATTCGAACTTTTTCACATGCATGACATTATCACAAGCACGACTTTTACACCATGAGAGCTATTCTCAAAAATATTAGTTTCAGAATAAAAATCTTTGGTGTGTGGATGCATTCTGACATGGTCGACCCTCATGAAAAAAATTGGCGCAACTGCATCAAAGATAATGACTTTATGTCGAACTATAAATACATCAGCGATTCGAACTTTTTCACATGCATGACATTATCACACTCACGACTTTTACACCATGAATGCTATTCTCAAAAGTATTAGTTTCAGAATAAAAATCTTTGGTGTGTGGATGCATTCTTACATGGTCGACCCTCATGAAAAAAATTGGCGCAACTGCATCAAAAATAATGACTTCACGCCGAACTATAAATACATCAGCGATTTGAACATTATCACATGCATGACTTTTACACCATGAGAGCTATTCTCAAAAGTATTAGTTTCAGAATAAAAATCTTTGGTGTGTGGATGCATTCTTACATGATCGACCCTCATGAAAAAAATTGGCGCAACTGCATCAAAAATAATGACTTGACGCCGAACTATAAATACATCAGCGATTCGAATTTTTTAACATTCATGACTTTTACGCCCTGAAAGCTATTCTCAAAAGTATTAGTTTCAGAATAAAAATCTTTGGTGTGTGGATGCATTCTTACATGGTCGACCCTCATGAAAAAAATTGGCGCAACTGCATCAAAGATAATGACTTTATGTCGAACTATAAATACATCAGCGATTCGAACTTTTTCACATGCATGACATTATCACATGCACGACTTTTACACCATGAGAGCTATTCTCAAAAGTATTAGTTTCAGAATAAAAATCTTTGGTGTGTGTATGCATTTTGACATGGTCGACCCTCATGAAAAAAATTGGCGCAACTGCATCAAAAATAATGACTTGAGGCCGAGCTATAAATACGTCAGCGATTTGAACATTATCACATGCATGACTTTTACACCATGAGAGCTATTCTCAAAAGTATTTGTTTCAGAATAAAAATCTTTGGTGTGTGGATGCATTCTTACATGGTCGACCCTCATGAAAAAAATTGGCGCAACTGCATCAAAAATAATGACTTGAGGCCGAACTATAAATACATCAGCGATTTGAACATTATCACATGCACGACATTATCACACGCACGACTTTTTCACCATGAGAGCTATTCTCAAAAGTATTAGTTTCAGCATAAAAATCTTTGGTGTGTGGATGCATTTTGACATGGTCGACCCTCATGAAAAAAATTGGTGCAACTGCATCAAAAATAATGACTTGACGCCGAACTATAAATACGTCAGCGATTTGAACATTATCACATGCATGACATTATCACACGCACGACTTTTACGCCATGAGAGCTATTCTCAAAAGTATTAGTTTCAGAATAAAAATCTTTGGTGTGTGGATGCATTCTTACATGGTCGACCCTCATGAAAAAAATTGGCGCAACTGCATCAAAAATAATGACTTGAGGCCGAGATATAAATACATCAGCGATTTGAACATTATCACTTTCATGACTTTTACGCCATGAGAGCTATTCTCAAACGTATTAGTTTCAGAATAAAAATATTTGGTGTGTGGATGCATTCTTACATGGTCGACCCTCATGAAAAAAATTGGCGCAACTGCATCAAAGATAATGACTTTATGTCGAACTATAAATACATCAGCGATTCGAACTTTTTCACATGCATGACATTATCACACTCACGACTTTTACACCATGAATGCTATTCTCAAAAGTATTAGTTTCAGAATAAAAATCTTTGGTGTGTGGATGCATTCTTACATGGTCGACCCTCATGAAAAAAATTGGTGCAACTGCATCAAAAATAATGACTTGACGCCGAACTATAAATACGTCAGCGATTTGAACATTATCACATGCATGACATTATCACACGCACGACTTTTACGCCATGAGAGCTATTCTCAAAAGTATTAGTTTCAGAATAAAAATCTTTGGTGTGTGGATGCATTCTTACATGGTCGACCCTCATGAAAAAAAATGGCGCAACTGCATCAAAAATAATGACTTGAGGCCGAACTATAAATACATCAGCGATTTGAACATTATCACATGCATGATATTATCACACGCACGACTTTTACACCATGAGAGCTATTCTCAAAAGTATTAGTTTCAGCATAAAAATCTTTGGTGTGTGGATGCATTCTGACATGGTCGACCCTCATGAAAAAAAATTGGCGCAACTGCATCAAAAATAATGACTTGACGCCGAGCAATAAATACATCAGCGATTTGAACATTATCACATGCATGACATTATCACACGCACGACTTTTACACCATGAGAGCTATTCTCAAAAGTATTAGTTTCAGAATAAAAATCTTTGGTGTGTGGATGCATTCTTACATGGTCGACCCTCATGAAAAAAATTGGCGCAACTGCATCAAAAATAATGACTTGACGCCGAGATATAAATACGTCAGCGATTTGAACATTATCACTTTCATGACTTTTACGCCATGAGAGCTATTCTCAAAAGTATTAGTTTCAGAATAAAAATATTTGGTGTGTGGATGCATTCTTACATGGTCGACCCTCATGAAAAAAATTGGCGCAACTGCATCAAAGATAATGACTTTATGTCGAACTATAAATACATCAGCGATTCGAATTTTTTCACATGCATGACATTATCACACGCACGACTTTTACACCATGAATGCTATTTTCAAAAGTATTAGTTTCAGAATAAAAATCTTTGATGTGTGGATGCATTCTTACATGGTCGACCCTCATGAAAAAAATTGGCGCAACTGCATCAAAAATAATGACTTGACGCCGAACTATAAATACATCAGCGATTTGAACATTATCACATGCATGACATTATCACACGCACGACTTTTTCACCATGAGAGCTATTCTCAAAAGTATTAGTTTCAGCATAAAAATCTTTGGTGTGTGGATGCATTTTGACATGGTCGACCCTCATGAAAAAAATTGGCGCAATTGCATCAAAAATAATGACTTGAGGCCGAGATATAAATACGTCAGCGATTTGAACATTATCACATGCATAACTTTTACGCCCTGAAAGCTATTCTCAAAAGTGTTAGTTTCAGAATAAAAATATTTGGTGTGTGGATGCATTCTTACATGGTTGACCCTCATGAAAAAAATTGGCGCAACTGCATCAAAGATAATGACTTTATGTCGAACTATAAATACATCAGCGATTCGAACTTTTTCACATGCATGACATTATCGAACTCACGACTTTTACACCATGAATGCTATTCTCAAAAGTATTAGTTTCAGAATAAAAATCTTTGGTGTGTGGATGCATTCTGACATGGTCGACCCTCATGAAAAAAATTGGCGCAACTGCATGAAAAATCATCACTTGACGCCAAACTATAAATACATCAGCGATTTGAACATTATCACATGCATGACATTATCACACGCACGACTTTTACACCATGAGAGCTATTCTCAAAAGTATTAGTTTCAGAATAAAAATCTTTGGTGTGTGGATGCATTCTGACATGGTCGACCCTCATGAAAAAAATTGGCGCAACTGCATCAAAAATAATGGCTTGAGGCCGAGCTATAAATACATCAGCGATTTGAACATTATCACATGCATGACTTTTACACCATGAGAGCTATTCTCAAAAGTATTAGTTTCAGAATAAAAATCTTTGGTGTGTGGATGCATTTTGACATGGTCGACCCTCATGAAAAAAATTGGCGCAACTGCATCAAAAATAATGACTTGAGGCCGAACTATAAATACATCAGCGATTTGAACATTATCACATGCATGACTTTTATGCCATGAGAGCTATTCTCAAAAGTATTAGTTTCAGAATAAAAATCTTTGGTGTGTGGATGCATTCTTACATGGTCGACCCTCATGAAAAAAATTGGCGCAACTGCATCAAAAATAATGACTTGACGCCGAACTATAAATACATCAGCGATTTGAAAATTAACACATGCATGGCTTTTACACCATGAGAGCTATTCTCAAAAGTATTAGTTTCAGAATAAAAATCTTTGGTGTGTGGAAGCATTCTGACATGGTCGACCCTCATAAAAAAAATTGGCGCAACTGCATCAAAAATAATGACTTGAGGCCGAACTATAAATACATCAGCGATTTGAACTTTTTCGCATGCATGACTTTTACACCATGAGAGCTATTCTCAAAAGTATTTGTTTCAGAATAAAAATCTTTGGTGTGTGGATGCATTCTTACATGGTCGAAACTCATAAAAAAAATTGGCGCAACTGCATCAAAAATAATGACTTGAGGCCGAACTATAAATACATCAAGGATTCAAACTTTATCACATTCATGACTTTTACGCCATGAGAGCTATTCTCAACAGTATTAGTTTCAGAATAAAAATCTTTGGTGTGTGGATGCATTCTTACATGGTCGACCCTCATGAAAAAAATTGGCGCAACTGCATCAAAGATAATGACTTGAGGCCGAGCTATAAATACATCAGCGATTCGAACTTTTTCACATGCATGACATTATCACACGCACGACTTTTACACCATGAGAGCTATTCTCAAAAACATTAGTTTCAGAATAAAAATCTTTGGTGTGTGGATGCATTCTGACATGGTCGACCCTCATGAAAAAAATTGGCGCAACTGCATTAAAAATCATGACTTGATGTCGAACTATAAATACATCAGCGATTTGAACATTATCACATGCATGACATTATCACATGCATGACTTTTACACCATGAGAGCTATTCTCAAAAGTATTAGTTTCAGAATAAAAATCTTTGGTGTGTGGATGCATTCTTACATGGTCCACCCTAATGACAGACATTGGCGCAACTGCATCAAAAATAATGGCTTGAGGCCGAGCTATAAATACGTCAGCGATTTGAACATTATCACATGCATGACTTTTACACCATGAGAGCTATTCTCAAAAGTATTAGTTTCAGAATAAAAATCTTTGGTGTGTGGATGCATTCTTACATGGTCGACCCTCATGAAAAAAATTGGCGCAACTGCATCAAAGATAATGACTTTATGTCGAACTATAAATACATCAGCGATTCGAACTTTTTCAGATGCATGACATTATCACACACACGACTTATACACCATGAGAGCTATTCTCAAAAGTATTAGTTTCAGAATAAAAATCTTTGGTGTGTGGATGCATTCTGACATGGTCGACCCTCATGAAAAAAATTGGCGCAACTGCATCAAAAATAATGACTTGAGGCCGAAATATAAATACATCAGCGATTTGAACATTATCACATGCATGACATTATCACATGCATGACTTTTACACCATGAGAGCTATTCTCAAAAGTATTAGTTTCAACATAAAAATCTTTGGTGTGTGGATGCATTCTGACATGGTCGACCCTCATGAAAAAAAATTGGCGCAACTGCATCAAAAATAATGACTTGAGGCCGAACTATAAATACATCAGCGATTTGAACTTTATCACACGCATGACTTTTATGCCATGAGAGCTATTCTCAAAAGTATTAGTTTCAGAATAAAAATCTTTGGTGTGTGGATGCATTCTTACATGGTCGACCCTCATGAAAACAATTGGCGCAACTGCATCAAAAATAATGACTTGACGCCCAACTATAAATACATCAGCGATTTGAACATTATCACATGCATGACTTTTACACCATGAGAGCTATTCTCAAAAGTATTAGTTTCAGAATAAAAATCTTTGGTGTGTGGATGCATTTTGACATGGTCGACCCTCATGAAAAAAATTGGCGCAACTGCATCAAAGATAATGACTTTATGTCGAACTATAAATACATCAGCGATTCGAACTTTTTCACATGCATGACATTATCACAAGCACGACTTTTACACCATGAGAGCTATTCTCAAAAATATTAGTTTCAGAATAAAAATCTTTGGTGTGTGGATGCATTCTGACATGGTCGACCCTCATGAAAAAAATTGGCGCAACTGCATCAAAGATAATGACTTTATGTCGAACTATAAATACATCAGCGATTCGAACTTTTTCACATGCATGACATTATCACACTCACGACTTTTACACCATGAATGCTATTCTCAAAAGTATTAGTTTCAGAATAAAAATCTTTGGTGTGTGGATGCATTCTTACATGGTCGACCCTCATGAAAAAAATTGGCGCAACTGCATCAAAAATAATGACTTCACGCCGAACTATAAATACATCAGCGATTTGAACATTATCACATGCATGACTTTTACACCATGAGAGCTATTCTCAAAAGTATTAGTTTCAGAATAAAAATCTTTGGTGTGTGGATGCATTCTTACATGATCGACCCTCATGAAAAAAATTGGCGCAACTGCATCAAAAATAATGACTTGACGCCGAACTATAAATACATCAGCGATTCGAATTTTTTAACATTCATGACTTTTACGCCCTGAAAGCTATTCTCAAAAGTATTAGTTTCAGAATAAAAATCTTTGGTGTGTGGATGCATTCTTACATGGTCGACCCTCATGAAAAAAATTGGCGCAACTGCATCAAAGATAATGACTTTATGTCGAACTATAAATACATCAGCGATTCGAACTTTTTCACATGCATGACATTATCACATGCACGACTTTTACACCATGAGAGCTATTCTCAAAAGTATTAGTTTCAGAATAAAAATCTTTGGTGTGTGTATGCATTTTGACATGGTCGACCCTCATGAAAAAAATTGGCGCAACTGCATCAAAAATAATGACTTGAGGCCGAGCTATAAATACGTCAGCGATTTGAACATTATCACATGCATGACTTTTACACCATGAGAGCTATTCTCAAAAGTATTAGTTTCAGAATAAAAATCTTTGGTGTGTGGATGCATTCTTACATGGTCGACCCTCATGAAAAAAATTGGCGCAACTGCATCAAAAATAATGACTTGAGGCCGAACTATAAATACATCAGCGATTTGAACATTATCACATGCACGACATTATCACACGCACGACTTTTTCACCATGAGAGCTATTCTCAAAAGTATTAGTTTCAGCATAAAAATCTTTGGTGTGTGGATGCATTTTGACATGGTCGACCCTCATGAAAAAAATTGGTGCAACTGCATCAAAAATAATGACTTGACGCCGAACTATAAATACGTCAGCGATTTGAACATTATCACATGCATGACATTATCACACGCACGACTTTTACGCCATGAGAGCTATTCTCAAAAGTATTAGTTTCAGAATAAAAATCTTTGGTGTGTGGATGCATTCTTACATGGTCGACCCTCATGAAAAAAATTGGCGCAACTGCATCAAAAATAATGACTTGAGGCCGAGATATAAATACATCAGCGATTTGAACATTATCACTTTCATGACTTTTACGCCATGAGAGCTATTCTCAAACGTATTAGTTTCAGAATAAAAATATTTGGTGTGTGGATGCATTCTTACATGGTCGACCCTCATGAAAAAAATTGGCGCAACTGCATCAAAGATAATGACTTTATGTCGAACTATAAATACATCAGCGATTCGAACTTTTTCACATGCATGACATTATCACACTCACGACTTTTACACCATGAATGCTATTCTCAAAAGTATTAGTTTCAGAATAAAAATCTTTGGTGTGTGGATGCATTCTTACATGGTCGACCCTCATGAAAAAAATTGGTGCAACTGCATCAAAAATAATGACTTGACGCCGAACTATAAATACGTCAGCGATTTGAACATTATCACATGCATGACATTATCACACGCACGACTTTTACGCCATGAGAGCTATTCTCAAAAGTATTAGTTTCAGAATAAAAATCTTTGGTGTGTGGATGCATTCTTACATGGTCGACCCTCATGAAAAAAAATGGCGCAACTGCATCAAAAATAATGACTTGAGGCCGAGCTATAAATACGTCAGCGATTTGAACATTATCACATTCATGACTTTTACACCATGAGAGCTATTCTCAAAAGTATTAGTTTCAGAATAAAAATCTTTGGTGTGTGGATGCATTCTTACATGGTCGACCCTCATGAAAAAAATTGGCGCAACTGCATCAAAAATAATGACTTGAGGCCGAACTATAAATACATCAGCGATTTGAACATTATCACATGCATGACATTATCACACTCACGACTTTTACACCATGAGAGCTATTCTCAAAAGTATTAGTTTCAGCATAAAAATCTTTGGTGTGTGGATGCATTCTGACATGGTCGACCCTCATGAAAAAAAATTGCGCAACTGCATCAAAAATAATGACTTGAGGCCGAACTATAAATACATCAGCGATTTGAACATTATCACACGCATGACTTTTATGCCATGAGAGCTATTCTCAAAAGTATTAGTTTCAGAATAAAAATCTTTGGTGTGTGGATGCATTCTTACATGGTCGACCCTCATGAAAAGAATTGGCGCAACTGCATCAAAAATAATGACTTGAGGCCGAGATATAAATACATCAGCGATTTGAACATTATCACTTTCATGACTTTTACGCCATGAGAGCTATTCTCAAACGTATTAGTTTCAGAATAAAAATATTTGGTGTGTGGATGCATTCTTACATGGTCGACCCTCATGAAAAAAATTGGCGCAACTGCATCAAAGATAATGACTTTATGTCGAACTATAAATACATCAGCGATTCGAACTTTTTCACATGCATGACATTATCGAAGTCACGACTTTTACACCATGAGAGCTATTCTCAAAAGTATTAGTTTCAGAATAAAAATCTTTGGTGTGTGGATGCATTCTGACATGGTCGACCCTCATGAAAAAAATTGGCGCAACTGCATGAAAAATCATCACTTGACGCCAAACTATAAATACATCAGCGATTTGAACATTATCACATGCATGACATTATCACACAGACGACTTTTACACCATGAGAGCTATTCTCAAAAGTATTAGTTTCAGAATAAAAATCTTTGGTGTGTGGATGCATTCTTACATAGTCGACCCTCATGAAAAAAATTGGCGCAACTGCATCAAAAATAATGGCTTGAGGCCGAGCTATAAATACGTCAGCGATTTGAACATTATCACATGCATGACTTTTACACCATGAGAGCTATTCTCAAAAGTATTAGTTTCAGAATAAAAATCTTTGGTGTGTGGATGCATTTTGACATGGTCGACCCTCATGAAAAAAATTGGCGCAACTGCATCAAAAATAATGACTTGAGGCCGAACTATAAATACATCAGCGATTTGAACATTATCACATGCATGATATTATCACACGCACGACTTTTACACCATGAGAGCTATTCTCAAAAGTATTAGTTTCAGCATAAAAATCTTTGGTGTGTGGATGCATTCTGACATGGTCGACCCTCATGAAAAAAAATTGGCGCAACTGCATCAAAAATAATGACTTGAGGCCAAGCAATAAATACATCAGCGATTTGAACATTATCACACGCATGACTTTTATGCCATGAGAGCTATTCTCAAAAGTATTAGTTTCAGAATAAAAATCTTTGGTGTGTGGATGCATTCTTACATGGTCGACCCTCATGAAAAAAATTGGCGCAACTGCATCAAAAATAATGACTTGACGCCGAACTATAAATACATCAGCGATTTGAACATTATCACATGCATGACTTTTACACCATGAGAGCTATTCTCAAAAGTATTTGTTTCAGAATAAAAATCTTTGGTGTGTGGAAGCATTCTGACATGGTCGACCCTCATGCAAAAAATTGGCGCAACTGCATCAAAAATAATGACTTGAGGCCGAACTATAAATACATCAGCGATTTGAACTTTTTCACATGCATGACTTTTACACCATGAGAGCTATTCTCAAAAGTATTTGTTTCAGAATAAAAATCTTTGGTGTGTGGATGCATTCTTACATGGTCGAAACTCATAAAAAAAATTGGCGCAACTGCATCAAAAATAATGACTTGAGGCCGAACTATAAATACATCAGCGATTCAAACTTTATCACATTCATGACTTTTACGCCATGAGAGCTATTCTCAACAGTATTAGTTTCAGAATAAAAATCTTTGGTGTGTGGATGCATTCTTACATGGTCGACCCTCATGAAAAAAATAGGCGCAACTGCATCAAAGATAATGACTTTATGTCGAACTATAAATACATCAGCGATTCGAACTTTTTCACATGCATGACATTATCACACACACGACTTTTACACCATGAGAGCTATTCTCAAAAACATTAGTTTCAGAATAAAAATCTTTGGTGTGTGGATGCATTCTGACATGGTCGACCCTCATGAAAAAAATTGGCGCAACTGCATCAAAAATAATGGCTTGAGGCCGAGCTATAAATACGTCAGCGATTTGAACATTATCACATGCATGACTTTTACACCATGAGAGCTATTCTCAAAAGTATTAGTTTCAGAATAAAAATCTTTGGTGTGTGGATGCATTCTTACATGGTCGACCCTCATGAAAAAAATTGGCGCAACTGCATCAAAGATAATGACTTTATGTCGAACTATAAATACATCAGCGATTCGAACTTTTTCAGATGCATGACATTATCACACACACGACTTATACACCATGAGAGCTATTCTCAAAAGTATTAGTTTCAGAATAAAAATCTTTGGTGTGTGGATGCATTTTGACATGGTCGACCCTCATGAAAAAAATTGGCGCAACTGCATCAAAAATCATGACTTGAGGCCGAGCTATAATTACATCAGCGATTTGAACATTATCACATGCATTACTTTTACACCATGAGAGCTATTCTCAAAAGTATTAGTTTCAGAATAAAAATCTTTGGTGTGTGGATGCATTCTTACATGGTCGACCCTCATGAAAAAAATTGGCGCAACTGCATCAAAAATAATGACTTGAGGCCAAACTATAAATACATCAGCGATTCAAACTTTATCACATTCATGACTTTTACGCTATGAGAGCTATTCTCAAAAGTATTAGTTTCAGAATAAAAATCTTTGGTGTGTGGATGCATTCTTACATGGTCGACCCTCATGAAAAAAATTGGCGCAACTGCATCAAAAATAATGACTTGAGGCCGAACTATAAATACATCAGTGATTTGAACATTATCACATGCATGACATTATCACACGCATGACTTTTACACCATGAGAGCTATTCTCTAAAGTATTAGTTTCAGCATAAAAATCTTTGGTGTGTGGATGCATTCTGACATGGTCGACCCTCATGAAAAAAATTGGCGCAACTGCATCAAAAATAATGACTTGAGGCCCAACTATAAATACATCAGCGATTTGAACATTATCACATGCATGACTTTTACACCATGAGAGCTATTCTCAAAAGTATTAGTTTCAGAATAAAAATCTTTGGTGTGTGGATGCATTTTGACATGGTCGACCCTCATGAAAAAAATTGGCGCAACTGCATCAAAGATAATGACTTTATGTCGAACTATAAATACATCAGCGATTCGAACTTTTTCACATGCATGACATTATCACAAGCACGACTTTTACACTATGAGAGTTATTCTCAAAAATATTAGTTTCAGAATAAAAATCTTTGGTGTGTGGATGCATTCTGACATGGTCGACCCTCATGAAAAAAATTGGCGCAACTGCATCAAAAATAATGACTTGAGGCCGAGCTATAAATACGTCAGCGATTTGAACATTATCACATGCATGACTTTTACACCATGAGAGCTATTCTCAAAAGTATTAGTTTCAGAATAAAAATCTTTGGTGTGTGGATGCATTCTTACATGATCGACCCTCATGAAAAAAATTGGCGCAACTGCATCAAAAATAATGACTTGACGCCGAACTATAAATACATCAGCGATTCGATTTTTTTAACATTCATGACTTTTACGCCATTAGAGCTATTCTCAAAAGTATTAGTTTCAGAATAAAAATCTTTGGTGTGTGGATGCATTCTTACATGGTCGACCCTCATGAAAAAAATTGGCGCAACTGCATCAAAGATAATGACTTTATGTCGAACTATAAATACATCAGCGATTCGAACTTTTTCACATGCATGACATTATCACATGCACGACTTTTACACCATGAGAGCTATTCTCAAAAGTATTAGTTTCAGAATAAAAACCTTTGGTGTGTGTATGCATTTTGACATGGTCGACCCTCATGAAAAAAATTGGCGCAACTGCATCAAAAATAATGACTTGAGGCCGAGCTATAAATACGTCAGCGATTTGAACATTATCACATGCATGACTTTTACACCATGAGAGCTATTCTCAAAAGTATTTGTTTCAGAATAAAAATCTTTGGTATGTGGATGCATTCTTACATGGTCGACCCTCATGAAAAAAATTGGCGCAACTGCATCAAAAATAATGACTTGAGGCCGAACTATAAATACATCAGCGATTTGAACATTATCACACGCATGACATTATCACACGCACGACTTTTTCACCACGAGAGCTATTCTCAAAAGTATTAGTTTCAGCATAAAAATGTTTGGTGTGTGGATGCATTTTGACATGGTCGACCCTCATCAAAAAAAATTGGCGCAACTGCATCAAAAATAATGACTTGAGGCCGAACTATAAATACATCAGCGATTTGAACATTATCACATGCATGACTTTTACACCATGAGAGCTATTCTCAAAAGTATTAGTTTCAGAATAAAAATCTTTGGTGTGTGGATGCATTCTTACATGGTCGACCCTCATGAAAAAAATTGGCGCAACTGCATCAAAAATAATGACTTTATGTCGAACTATAAATACATCAGCGATTCGAACTTTTTCACATGCATGACATTATCACATGCACGACTTTTACACCATGAGAGCTATTCTCAAAAGTATTAGTTTCAGAATAAAAATCTTTGGTGTGTGTATGCATTTTGACATGGTCGACCCTCATGAAAAAAATTGGCGCAACTGCATCAAAAATAATGACTTGAGGCCGAGCTATAAATACGTCAGCGATTTGAACATTATCACATGCATGACTTTTACACCATGAGAGCTATTCTCAAAAGTATTTGTTTCAGAATAAAAATCTTTGGTATGTGGATGCATTCTTACATGGTCGACCCTCATGAAAAAAATTGGCGCAACTGCATCAAAAATAATGACTTGAGGCCGAGATATAAATACATCAGCGATTTGAACATTATCACTTTCATGACTTTTACGCCATGAGAGCTATTCTCAAACGTATTAGTTTCAGAATAAAAAAAATTTGGTGTGTGGATGCATTCTTACATGGTCGACCCTCATGAAAAAAATTGGCGCAACTGCATCAAAGATAATGACTTTATGTCGAACTATAAATACATCAGCGATTCGAACTTTTTCACATGCATGACATTATCACACTCACGACTTTTACACCATGAATGCTATTCTCAAAAGTATTAGTTTCAGAATAAAAATCTTTGGTGTGTGGATGCATTCTTACATGGTCGACCCTCATGAAAAAAATTGGTGCAACTGCATCAAAAATAATGACTTGACGCCGAACTATAAATACATCAGCGATTTGAACATTATCACATGCATGACATTATCACACGCACGACTTTTACGCCATGAGAGCTATTCTCAAAAGTATTAGTTTCAGAATAAAAATCTTTGGTGTGTGGATGCATTCTTACATGGTCGACCCTCATGAAAAAAATTGGCGCAACTGCATCAAAAATAATGACTTGAGGCCGAGCTATAAATACGTCAGCGATTTGAACATTATCACATGCATGACTTTTACACCATGAGAGCTATTCTCAAAAGTATTAGTTTCAGAATAAAAATCTTTGGTGTGTGGATGCATTCTTACATGGTCGACCCTCATGAAAAAAATTGGCGCAACTGCATCAAAAATAATGACTTGAGGCCGAACTATAAATACATCAGCGATTTGAACATTATCACATGCATGACATTATCACACTCACGACTTTTACACCATGAGAGCTATTCTCAAAAGTATTAGTTTCAGCATAAAAATATTTGGTGTGTGGATGCATTCTGACATGGTCGACCCTCATGAAAAAAAATTGCGCAACTGCATCAAAAATAATGACTTGAGGCCGAACTATAAATACATCAGCGATTTGAACATTATCACACGCATGACTTTTATGCCATGAGAGCTATTCTCAAAAGTATTAGTTTCAGAATAAAAATCTTTGGTGTGTGGATGCATTCTTACATGGTCGACCCTCATGAAAAAAATTGGTGCAACTGCATCAAAAATAATGACTTGACGCCGAACTATAAATACATCAGCGATTTGAACATTATCACATGCATGACATTATCACACGCACGACTTTTACGCCATGAGAGCTATTCTCAAAAGTATTAGTTTCAGAATAAAAATCTTTGGTGTGTGGATGCATTCTTACATGGTCGACCCTCATGAAAAAAATTGGCGCAACTGCATCAAAAATAATGACTTGAGGCCGAGCTATAAATACGTCAGCGATTTGAACATTATCACATGCATGACTTTTACACCATGAGAGCTATTCTCAAAAGTATTAGTTTCAGAATAAAAATCTTTGGTGTGTGGATGCATTCTTACATGGTCGACCCTCATGAAAAAAATTGGCGCAACTGCATCAAAAATAATGACTTGAGGCCGAACTATAAATACATCAGCGATTTGAACATTATCACATGCATGACATTATCACACTCACGACTTTTACACCATGAGAGCTATTCTCAAAAGTATTAGTTTCAGCATAAAAATATTTGGTGTGTGGATGCATTCTGACATGGTCGACCCTCATGAAAAAAAATTGCGCAACTGCATCAAAAATAATGACTTGAGGCCGAACTATAAATACATCAGCGATTTGAACATTATCACACGCATGACTTTTATGCCATGAGAGCTATTCTCAAAAGTATTAGTTTCAGAATAAAAATCTTTGGTGTGTGGATGCATTCTTACATGGTCGACCCTCATGAAAAGAATTGGCGCAACTGCATCAAAAATAATGACTTGAGGCCGAGATATAAATACATCAGCGATTTGAACATTATCACTTTCATGACTTTTACGCCATGAGAGCTATTCTCAAACGTATTAGTTTCAGAATAAAAATATTTGGTGTGTGGATGCATTCTTACATGGTCGACCCTCATGAAAAAAATTGGCGCAACTGCATCAAAGATAATGACTTTATGTCGAACTATAAATACATCAGCGATTCGAACTTTTTCACATGCATGACATTATCACACTCACGACTTTTACACCATGAATGCTATTCTCAAAAGTATTAGTTTCAGAATAAAAATCTTTGGTGTGTGGATGCATTCTTACATGGTCGACCCTCATGAAAAAAATTGGTGCAACTGCATCAAAAATAATGACTTGAGGCCGAACTATAAATACATCAGCGATTTGAACATCATCACATGCATGACATTATCACACGCACGACTTTTACGCCATGAGAGCTATTCTCAAAAGTATTAGTTTCAGAATAAAAATCTTTGGTGTGTGGATGCATTCTTACATGGTCGACCCTCATGAAAAGAATTGGCGCAACTGCATCAAAAATAATGACTTGAGGCCGAACTATAAATACATCAGCGATTTGAACATTATCACATGCATGACTTTTACACCATGAGAGCTATTCTCAAAAGTATTAGTTTCAGAATAAAAATCTTTGGTGTGTGGATGCATTCTTACATGGTCGACCCTCATGAAAAAAATTGGCGCAACTGCATCAAAAATAATGACTTGAGGCCGAACTATAAATACATCAGCGATTTGAACATTATCACATGCATGACATTATCACACTCACGACTTTTACACCATGAGAGCTATTCTCAAAAGTATTAGTTTCAGAATAAAAATCTTTGGTGTGTGGATGCATTCTTACATGATCGACCCTCATGAAAAAAATTGGCGCAACTGCATCAAAAATAATGACTTGACGCCGAACTATAAATACATCAGCGATTCGATTTTTTTAACATTCATGACTTTTACGCCATTAGAGCTATTCTCAAAAGTATTAGTTTCAGAATAAAAATCTTTGGTGTGTGGATGCATTCTTACATGGTCGACCCTCATGAAAAAAATTGGCGCAACTGCATCAAAGATAATGACTTTATGTCGAACTATAAATACATCAGCGATTCGAACTTTTTCACATGCATGACATTATCACATGCACGACTTTTACACCATGAGAGCTATTCTCAAAAGTATTAGTTTCAGAATAAAAACCTTTGGTGTGTGTATGCATTTTGACATGGTCGACCCTCATGAAAAAAATTGGCGCAACTGCATCAAAAATAATGACTTGAGGCCGAGCTATAAATACGTCAGCGATTTGAACATTATCACATGCATGACTTTTACACCATGAGAGCTATTCTCAAAAGTATTTGTTTCAGAATAAAAATCTTTGGTATGTGGATGCATTCTTACATGGTCGACCCTCATGAAAAAAATTGGCGCAACTGCATCAAAAATAATGACTTGAGGCCGAACTATAAATACATCAGCGATTTGAACATTATCACATGCATGACATTATCACACGCACGACTTTTTCACCATGAGAGCTATTCTCAAAAGTATTAGTTTCAGCATAAAAATCTTTGGTGTGTGGATGCATTTTGACATGGTCGACCCTCATCAAAAAAAATTGGCGCAACTGCATCAAAAATAATGACTTGAGGCCGAACTATAAATACATCAGCGATTTGAACATTATCAAATGCATGACTTTTACACCATGAGAGCTATTCTCAAAAGTATTAGTTTCAGAATAAAAATCTTTGGTGTGTGGATGCATTCTTACATGGTCGACCCTCATGAAAAAAATTGGCGCAACTGCATCAAAAATAATGACTTTATGTCGAACTATAAATACATCAGCGATTCGAACTTTTTCACATGCATGACATTATCACATGCACGACTTTTACACCATGAGAGCTATTCTCAAAAGTATTAGTTTCAGAATAAAAATCTTTGGTGTGTGTATGCATTTTGACATGGTCGACCCTCATGAAAAAAATTGGCGCAACTGCATCAAAAATAATGACTTGAGGCCGAGCTATAAATACGTCAGCGATTTGAACATTATCACATGCATGACTTTTACACCATGAGAGCTATTCTCAAAAGTATTTGTTTCAGAATAAAAATCTTTGGTATGTGGATGCATTCTTACATGGTCGACCCTCATGAAAAAAATTGGCGCAACTGCATCAAAAATAATGACTTGAGGCCGAGATATAAATACATCAGCGATTTGAACATTATCACTTTCATGACTTTTACGCCATGAGAGCTATTCTCAAACGTATTAGTTTCAGAATAAAAAAAATTTGGTGTGTGGATGCATTCTTACATGGTCGACCCTCATGAAAAAAATTGGCGCAACTGCATCAAAGATAATGACTTTATGTCGAACTATAAATACATCAGCGATTCGAACTTTTTCACATGCATGACATTATCACACTCACGACTTTTACACCATGAATGCTATTCTCAAAAGTATTAGTTTCAGAATAAAAATCTTTGGTGTGTGGATGCATTCTTACATGGTCGACCCTCATGAAAAAAATTGGTGCAACTGCATCAAAAATAATGACTTGACGCCGAACTATAAATACATCAGCGATTTGAACATTATCACATGCATGACATTATCACACGCACGACTTTTACGCCATGAGAGCTATTCTCAAAAGTATTAGTTTCAGAATAAAAATCTTTGGTGTGTGGATGCATTCTTACATGGTCGACCCTCATGAAAAAAATTGGCGCAACTGCATCAAAAATAATGACTTGAGGCCGAGCTATAAATACGTCAGCGATTTGAACATTATCACATGCATGACTTTTACACCATGAGAGCTATTCTCAAAAGTATTAGTTTCAGAATAAAAATCTTTGGTGTGTGGATGCATTCTTACATGGTCGACCCTCATGAAAAAAATTGGCGCAACTGCATCAAAAATAATGACTTGAGGCCGAACTATAAATACATCAGCGATTTGAACATTATCACATGCATGACATTATCACACTCACGACTTTTACACCATGAGAGCTATTCTCAAAAGTATTAGTTTCAGCATAAAAATATTTGGTGTGTGGATGCATTCTGACATGGTCGACCCTCATGAAAAAAAATTGCGCAACTGCATCAAAAATAATGACTTGAGGCCGAACTATAAATACATCAGCGATTTGAACATTATCACACGCATGACTTTTATGCCATGAGAGCTATTCTCAAAAGTATTAGTTTCAGAATAAAAATCTTTGGTGTGTGGATGCATTCTTACATGGTCGACCCTCATGAAAAGAATTGGCGCAACTGCATCAAAAATAATGACTTGAGGCCGAGATATAAATACATCAGCGATTTGAACATTATCACTTTCATGACTTTTACGCCATGAGAGCTATTCTCAAACGTATTAGTTTCAGAATAAAAATATTTGGTGTGTGGATGCATTCTTACATGGTCGACCCTCATGAAAAAAATTGGCGCAACTGCATCAAAGATAATGACTTTATGTCGAACTATAAATACATCAGCGATTCGAACTTTTTCACATGCATGACATTATCACACTCACGACTTTTACACCATGAATGCTATTCTCAAAAGTATTAGTTTCAGAATAAAAATCTTTGGTGTGTGGATGCATTCTTACATGGTCGACCCTCATGAAAAAAATTGGTGCAACTGCATCAAAAATAATGACTTGAGGCCGAACTATAAATACATCAGCGATTTGAACATCATCACATGCATGACATTATCACACACACGACTTTTACGCCATGAGAGCTATTCTCAAAAGTATTAGTTTCAGAATAAAAATCTTTGGTGTGTGGATGCATTCTTACATGGTCGACCCTCATGAAAAGAATTGGCGCAACTGCATCAAAAATAATGACTTGAGGCCGAACTATAAATACATCAGCGATTTGAACATTATCACATGCATGACTTTTACACCATGAGAGCTATTCTCAAAAGTATTAGTTTCAGAATAAAAATCTTTGGTGTGTGGATGCATTCTTACATGGTCGACCCTCATGAAAAAAATTGGCGCAACTGCATCAAAAATAATGACTTGAGGCCGAACTATAAATACATCAGCGATTTGAACATTATCACATGCATGACATTATCACACTCACGACTTTTACACCATGAGAGCTATTCTCAAAAGTATTAGTTTCAGCATAAAAATATTTGGTGTGTGGATGCATTCTGACATGGTCGACCCTCATGAAAAAAAATTGCGCAACTGCATCAAAAATAATGACTTGAGGCCGAACTATAAATACATCAACGATTTGAACATTATCACACGCATGACTTTTATGCCATGAGAGCTATTCTCAAAAGTATTAGTTTCAGAATAAAAATCTTTGGTGTGTGGATGCATTCTTACATGGTCGACCCTCATGAAAAGAATTGGCGCAACTGCATCAAAAATAATGACTTGAGGCCGAACTATAAATACATCAGCGATTTGAACATTATCACATGCATGACTTTTACACCATGAGAGCTATTCTCAAAAGTATTTGTTTCAGAATAAAAATCTTTGGTGTGTGGATGCATTCTGACATGGTCGACCCTCATAAAAAAAATTGGCGCAACTGCATCAAAAATAATGACTTGACGCCGAGCTATAAATACATCAGCGATTCAAACTTTATCACATTCATGACTTTTACGCCATGAGAGCTATTCTCAAAAGTATTAGTTTCAGAATAAAAATCTTTGGTGTGTGGATGCATTCTTACATGGTCGACCCTCATGAAAAAAATTGGCGCAACTGCATCAAAGATAATGACTTTATGTCGAACTATAAATACATCAGCGATTCGAACTTTTTCACATGCATGACATTATCACACGCACGACTTTTACACCATGAGAGCTATTCTCAAAAGTATTAGTTTCAGAATAAAAATCTTTGGTGTGTGGATGCATTCTGACATGGTCGACCCTCATGAAAAAAATTGGCGCAACTGCATCAAAAATAATGACTTGAGGCCGAACTATAAATACGTCAGCGATTTGAACATTATCACATGCATGACTTTTACGCCATGAGAGCTATTCTCAAAAGTATTAGTTTCAGAATAAAAATCTTTGGTATGTGGATGCATTCTTACATGGTCGACCCTCATGAAAAAAATTGGCGCAACTGCATCAAAGATAATGACTTTATGTAGAACTATAAATACATCAGCGATTCGAACTTTTTCAAATGCATGACATTATCACACGCACGACTTTTACACCATGAGAGCTATTCTCAAAAGTATTAGTTTCAGAATAAAAATCTTTGGTGTGTGGATGCATTCTGACATGGTCGACCCTCATGAAAAAAATTGGCGCAACTGCATCAAAAATAATGACTTGAGGCAGAACTATAAATACATCAGCGATTCGATTTTTTTAACATTCATGACTTTTACGCCATTAGAGCTATTCTCAAAAGTATTAGTTTCAGAATAAAAATCTTTGGTGTGTGTATGCATTTTGACATGGTCGACCCTCATGAAAAAAATTGGCGCAACTGCATCAAAAATAATGACTTGAGGCCGAGCTATAAATACATCAGCGATTTGAACATTATCACATGCATGACTTTTACACCATGAGAGCTATTCTCAAAAGTATTTGTTTCAGAATAAAAATCTTTGGTGTGTGGATGCATTCTTACATGGTCGACCCTCATGAAAAAAATTGGCGCAACTGCATCAAAAATAATGACTTGAGGCCGAGATATAAATACATCAGCGATTTGAACATTATCACTTTCATGACTTTTACGCCATGAGAGCTATTCTCAAACGTATTAGTTTCAGAATAAAAAAAATTTGGTGTGTGGATGCATTCTTACATGGTCGACCCTCATGAAAAAAATTGGCGCAACTGCATCAAAGATAATGACTTTATGTCGAACTATAAATACATCAGCGATTCGAACTTTTTCACATGCATGACATTATCACACTCACGACTTTTACACCATGAATGCTATTCTCAAAAGTATTAGTTTCAGAATAAAAATCTTTGGTGTGTGGATGCATTCTTACATGGTCGACCCTCATGAAAAAAATTGGTGCAACTGCATCAAAAATAATGATTTGACGCCGAACTATAAATACATCAGCGATTTGAACATTATCACATGCATGACATTATCACACGCACGACTTTTACGCCATGAGAGCTATTCTCAAAAGTATTAGTTTCAGAATAAAAATCTTTGGTGTGTGGATGCATTCTTACATGGTCGACCCTCATGAAAAAAATTGGCGCAACTGCATCAAAAATAATGACTTGAGGCCGAGCTATAAATACGTCAGCGATTTGAACATTATCACATGCATGACTTTTACACCATGAGAGCTATTCTCAAAAGTATTAGTTTCAGAATAAAAATCTTTGGTGTGTGGATGCATTCTTACATGGTCGACCCTCATGAAAAAAATTGGCGCAACTGCATCAAAAATAATGACTTGAGGCCGAACTATAAATACATCAGCGATTTGAACATTATCACATGCATGACATTATCACACTCACGACTTTTACACCATGAGAGCTATTCTCAAAAGTATTAGTTTCAGCATAAAAATATTTGGTGTGTGGATGCATTCTGACATGGTCGACCCTCATGAAAAAAAATTGCGCAACTGCATCAAAAATAATGACTTGAGGCCGAACTATAAATACATCAGCGATTTGAACATTATCACACGCATGACTTTTATGCCATGAGAGCTATTCTCAAAAGTATTAGTTTCAGAATAAAAATCTTTGGTGTGTGGATGCATTCTTACATGGTCGACCCTCATGAAAAGAATTGGCGCAACTGCATCAAAAATAATGACTTGAGGCCGAGATATAAATACATCAGCGATTTGAACATTATCACTTTCATGACTTTTACGCCATGAGAGCTATTCTCAAACGTATTAGTTTCAGAATAAAAATATTTGGTGTGTGGATGCATTCTTACATGGTCGACCCTCATGAAAAAAATTGGCGCAACTGCATCAAAGATAATGACTTTATGTCGAACTATAAATACATCAGCGATTCGAACTTTTTCACATGCATGACATTATCACACTCACGACTTTTACACCATGAATGCTATTCTCAAAAGTATTAGTTTCAGAATAAAAATCTTTGGTGTGTGGATGCATTCTTACATGGTCGACCCTCATGAAAAAAATTGGTGCAACTGCATCAAAAATAATGACTTGAGGCCGAACTATAAATACATCAGCGATTTGAACATCATCACATGCATGACATTATCACACGCACGACTTTTACGCCATGAGAGCTATTCTCAAAAGTATTAGTTTCAGAATAAAAATCTTTGGTGTGTGGATGCATTCTTACATGGTCGACCCTCATGAAAAGAATTGGCGCAACTGCATCAAAAATAATGACTTGAGGCCGAGCTATAAATACGTCAGCGATTTGAACATTATCACATGCATGACTTTTACACCATGAGAGCTATTCTCAAAAGTATTAGTTTCAGAATAAAAATCTTTGGTGTGTGGATGCATTCTTACATGGTCGACCCTCATGAAAAAAATTATCGCAACTGCATCAAAAATAATGACTTGAGGCCGAACTATAAATACATCAGCGATTTGAACATTATCACATGCATGACATTATCACACTCACGACTTTTACACCATGAGAGCTATTCTCAAAAGTATTAGTTTCAGCATAAAAATATTTGGTGTGTGGATGCATTCTGACATGGTCGACCCTCATGAATAAAAATTGCGCAACTGCATCAAAAATAATGACTTGAGGCCGAACTATAAATACATCAGCGATTTGAACATTATCACACGCATGACTTTTATGCCATGAGAGCTATTCTCAAAAGTATTAGTTTCAGAATAAAAATCTTTGGTGTGTGGATGCATTCTTACATGGTCGACCCTCATGAAAAGAATTGGCGCAACTGCATCAAAAATAATGACTTGAGGCCGAGATATAAATACATCAGCGATTTGAACATTATCACTTTCATGACTTTTACGCCATGAGAGCTATTCTCAAACGTATTAGTTTCAGAATAAAAATATTTGGTGTGTGGATGCATTCTTACATGGTCGACCCTCATGAAAAGAATTGGCGCAACTGCATCAAAAATAATGACTTGACGCCGAGCTATAAATACATCAGCGATTCAAACTTTTTCACATGCATGACTTTTACACCATGAGAGCTATTCTCAAAAGTATTTGTTTCAGAATAAAAATCTTTGGTGTGTGGATGCATTCTTACATGGTCGAAACTCATAAAAAAAATTGGCGCAACTGCATCAAAAATAATGACTTGAGGCCGAACTATAAATACATCAGCGATTCGAACTTTTTCACATGCATGACATTATCACACGCACGACTTTTACACCATGAGAGCTATTCTCAAAAGTATTAGTTTCAGAATAAAAATCTTTGGTGTGTGGATGCATTCTGACATGGTCGACCCTCATGAAAAAAATTGGCGCAACTGCATCAAAAATAATGACTTGAGGCCGAACTATAAATACGTCAGCGATTTGAACATTATCACATGCATGACTTTTACGCCATGAGAGCTATTCTCAAAAGTATTAGTTTCAGAATAAAAATCTTTGGTATGTGGATGCATTCTTACATGGTCGACCCTCATGAAAAAAATTGGCGCAACTGCATCAAAGATAATGACTTTATGTCGAACTATAAATACATCAGCGATTCAAACTTTTCCACAAGCATGACATTATCACACGCACGACTTTTACACCATGAGAGCTATTCTCAAAAGTATTAGTTTCAGAATAAAAATCTTTGGTGTGTGGATGCATTCTGACATGGTCGACCCTCATGAAAAAAATTGGCGCAACTGCATCAAAAATAATGACTTGAGGCCGAGATATAAATACGTCAGCGATTTGAACATTATCACATGCATAACTTTTACACCATGAGAGCTATTCTCAAAAGTATTAGTTTCAGAATAACAATCTTTGGTGTATGGATGCATTCTTACATGGTCGACCCTCATGAAAAAAATTGGCGCAACTGCATCAATAATAATGACTTGAGGCCGAACTATAAATACATCAGCGATTCAAACTTTTTCACATTCATGACTTTTACGCCATGAGAGCTATTCTCAAAAGTATTAGTTTCAGAATAAAAATCTTTGGTGTGTGGATGCATTCTGACATGCTCGACCCTCATGAAAAAAATTGGCGCAACTGCATCAAAGATAATGACTTTATGTCGAGCTATGAATACATCAGCCATTCGAACTTTATCACATGCATGATATTATCACACGCACGACTTTTACACCATGAGAGCTATTCTCCAAAGTATTAGTTTCAGCATAAAAATCTTTGGTGTGTATATGCATTCTGACATGGTCGACCCTCATAAAAAAATTGGCGCAACTGCATCAAAAATAATGACTTGAGGCCGAGCTATAAATACGTCAGCGATTTGAACATTATCAGATGCATGACTTTTACGCCATGAGAGCTATTCTCAAAAGTATTAGTTTCAGAATAAAAATCTTTGGTGTGTGGATGCATTCTTACATGGTCGACCCTCATGAAAAAAATTGGCGCAACTGCATCAAAGATAATGACTTTATGTCGAACTATAAATACATCAGCGATTCGAACTTTTTCACATGCATGACATTATCACACGCACGACTTTTACACCATGAGAGCTATTCTCAAAAGTATTAGTTTCAGAATAAAAATCTTTGGTGTGTGGATGCATTCTGACATGGTCGACCCTCATGAAAAAAATTGGCGCAACTGCATCAAAAATAATGACTTGAGGCCGAACTATAAATACGTCAGCGATTTGAACATTATCACATTCATGACTTTTACGCCATGAGAGCTATTCTCAAAAGTATTAGTTTCAGAATAAAAATCTTTTGTATGTGGATGCATTCTTACATGGTCGACCCTCATGAAAAAAATTGGCGCAACTGCATCAAAGATAATGACTTTATGTCGAACTATAAATACATCAGCGATTCAAACTTTTCCACAAGCATGACATTATCACACGCACGACTTTTACACCATGAGAGCTATTCTCAAAAGTATTAGTTTCAGAATAAAAATCTTTGGTGTGTGGATGCATTCTGACATGGTCGACCCTCATGAAAAAAATTGGCGCAACTGCATCAAAAATAATTACTTGAGGCCGAGATATAAATACGTCAGCGATTTGAACATTATCACATGCATAACTTTTACACCATGAGAGCTATTCTCAAAAGTATTAGTTTCAGAATAACAATCTTTGGTGTATGGATGCATTCTTACATGGTCGACCCTCATGAAAAAAATTGGCGCAACTGCATCAATAATAATGACTTGAGGCCGAACTATAAATACATCAGCGATTCAAACTTTTTCACATTCATGACTTTTACGCCATGAGAGCTATTCTCAAAAGTATTAGTTTCAGAATAAAAATCTTTGGTGTGTGGATGCATTCTGACATGCTCGACCCTCATGAAAAAAATTGGCGCAACTGCATCAAAGATAATGACTTTATGTCGAGCTATGAATACATCAGCCATTCGAACTTTTTCACATGCATGATATCATCACATGCACGACTTTTACACCATGAGAGCTATTCTCAAAAGTATTAGTTTCAGAATACAAATCTTTGGTGTGTGGATGCATTCTGACATGGTCGACCCTCATGAAAAAAATTGGCGCAACTGCATCAAAAATAATGACTTGAGGCCGAACTATAAATACATCAGCGATTTGAACATTATCACATGCATGACATTATCACACGCACGACTTTTACACCATGAGAGCTATTCTCAAAAGTATTATTTTCAGAATAAAAATCTTTGGTGTGTGGATGCATTCTGACATGGTCGACCCTCATGAAAAGAATTGGCGCAACTGCATCAAAAATAATGACTTGAGGCCGAACTATAAATACATCAGCGATTTAAACTTTTTCACATGCATGACTTTTACACCATGAGAGCTATTCTCAAAAGTATTTGTTTCAAAATAAAAATCTTTGATGTGTGGATGCATTCTTACATGGTCGACCCTCATGAAAAAAATTGGCGCAACTGCATCAAAAATAATGACTTGAGGCCGAACTATAAATACATCAGCGATTCGAATTTTTTAACATTCATGACTTTTACGCCATGAGAGCTATTCTCAAAAGTATTAGTTTCAGAATAAAAATCTTTGGTGTGTGGATGCATTCTTACATGGTCGACCCTCATGAAAAAAATTGGCGCAACTGCATCAAAGATAATGACTTTATGTCGAACTATAAATACATCAGCGATTCGAACTTTTTCACATGCATGATATTATCACACGAACGACTTTTACACCATGAGAGCTATTCTCCAAAGTATTAGTTTCAGCATAAAAATCTTTGGTGTGTATATGCATTCTGACATGGTCGACCCTCATAAAAAAATTGGCGCAACTGCATCAAAAATAATGACTTGAGGCCGAGCTATAAATACGTCAGCGATTTGAACATTATCAGATGCATGACTTTTACGCCATGAGAGCTATTCTCAAAAGTATTAGTTTCAGAATAAAAATCTTTGGTGTGTGGATGCATTCTTACATGGTCGACCCTCATGAAAAAAATTGGCGCAACTGCATCAAAGATAATGACTTTATGTCGAACTATAAATACATCAGCGATTCAAACTTTTTCACATTCATGACTTCTACGCCATGAGAGCTATTCTCAAAAGTATTAGTTTCAGAATAAAAATCTTTGGTGTGTGGATGCATTCTTACATGGTCGACCCTCATGAAAAAAATTGGCGCAACTGCATCAAAGATAATGACTTTATGTCGAACTATAAATACATCAGCGATTCGAACTTTTTCACATGCATGACATTATCACACGAACGACTTTTACACCATGAGAGCTATTCTCAAAAGTATTAGTTTCAGCATAAAAATCTTTGGTGTGTATATGCATTCTGACATGGTCGACCCTCATAAAAAAAATTGGCGCAACTGCATCAAAAATAATGACTTGAGGCCGAGCTATAAATACGTCAGCGATTTGAACATTATCACATGCATGACTTTTACGCCATGAGAGCTATTCTCAAAAGTATTATTTTCAGAATAAAAATCTTTGGTGTGTGGATGCATTCTTACATGGTCGACCCTCATGAAAAAAATTGGCGCAACTGCATCAAAGATAATGACTTTATGTCGAACTATAAATACATCAGCGATTCAAACTATTTCACATTCATGACTTTTACGCCATGAGAGCTATTCTCAAAAGTATTAGTTTCAGAATAAAAATCTTTGGTGTGTGGATGCATTCTTACATGGTCGACCCTCATGAAAAAAATTGGCGCAACTGCATCAAAGATAATGACTTTATGTCGAACTATAAATACATCAGTGATTTGAACTTTTTCACATGCATGACATTATCACACGCATGACTTTTACACCATGAGAGCTATTCTCAAAAGTATTAGTTTCAGAATAAAAATCTTTGGTGTGTGGATGCATTCTGACATGGTCGACCCTCATGAAAAAAATTGGCGCAACTGCATCAAAAATAATAACTTGAGGCCGAGCTATAAATACGTCAGCGATTTGAACATTATCACATGCATGACTTTTACACCATGAGAGCTATTCTCAAAAGTATTAGTTTCAGAATAAAAATCTTTGGTGTGTGGATGCATTCTTACATGGTCGACCCTCATGAAAAAAATTGGCGCAACTGCATCAAAAATAATGACTTGACGCCGAACTATAAATACATCAGCGATTTGAACATTATCACATGCATGACATTATGACACGCACGACTATTTCACCATGAGAGCTATTCTCAAAAGTATTAGTTTCAGCATAAAAATCTTTGGTGTGTATATGCATTCTGACATGGTCGACCCTCATGAAAAAAATTGGCGCAACTGCATCAAAAATAATGACTTGAGGCCGAGATATAAATACGTCAGCGATTTGAACATTATCACATGAATGACTTTTACACTATGAATGCTATTCTCAAAAGTATTAGTTTCAGAATAAAAATCTTTGGTGTGTGGATGCATTCTGACATGGTCGACCCTCATGAAAAAAATTGGCGCAACTGCATCAAAAATAATGACTTGACGCCGAACTATAAATACATCAGCGATTTGAACATTATCACATGCATGACATTATCACACGCACGACTTTTACACCATGAGAGCTATTCTCAAAAGTATTAGTTTCAGAATAAAAATCTTTGGTGTGTGGATGCATTCTTACATGGTCGAAACTCATAAAAAAAAATTGGCGCAACTGCATCAAAAATAATGACTTGAGGCCGAGATATAAACACGTCAGCGATTTGAACATTATTACATGCATGACTTTTACACCATGAGAGCTATTCTCAAAAGTATTAGTTTCAGAATAAAAATCTTTGGTGTGTGGATGCATTCTTACATGGTCGACCCTCATGAAAAAAATTGGCGCAACTGCATCAAAAATAATGACTTGAGGCCAAACTATAAATACATCAGCGATTCAAACTTTTTCACATTCATGACTTTTACGCCATGAGAGCTATTGTCAAAAGTATTAGTTTCAGAATAAAAATCTTTGGTGTGTGGATGCATTCTTACATGGTCGACCCTCATGAAAAAAATTGGCGCAACTGCATCAAAAATAATGACTTGAGGCCGAACTATAAATACATCAGCGATTTGAACATTATCACATGCATGACATTATCACACGCACGACTATTTCACCATGAGAGCTATTCTCAAAAGTATTAGTTTCAGCATAAAAATCTCTGGTGTGTATATGCATTCTGACATGGTCGACCCTCATGAAAAAAATTGGCGCAACTGCATCAAAAATAATGACTTGAGGCCGAGATATAAATACGTCAGCGATTTGAACATTATCACATGAATAACTTTTACACTATGAATGCTATTCTCAAAAGTATTAGTTTCAGAATAAAAATCTTTGGTGTGTGGATGCATTCTGACATGGTCGACCCTCATGAAAAAAATTGGCGCAACTGCATCAAAAATAATGACTTGACGCCGAACTATAAATACATCAGCGATTTGAACATTATCACATGCATGACATTATCACACGCACGACTTTTACACCATGAGAGCTATTCTCAAAAGTATTAGTTTCAGAATAAAAATCTTTGGTGTGTGGATGCATTCTTACATGGTCGAAACTCATAAAAAAAAATTGGCGCAACTGCATCAAAAATAATGACTTGAGGCCGAGATATAAACACGTCAGCGATTTGAACATTATTACATGCATGACTTTTACACCATGAGAGCTATTCTCAAAAGTATTAGTTTCAGAATAAAAATCTTTGGTGTGTGGATGCATTCTTACATGGTCGACCCTCATGAAAAAAATTGGCGCAACTGCATCAAAAATAATGACTTGAGGCCAAACTATAAATACATCAGCGATTCAAACTTTTTCACATTCATGACTTTTACGCCATGAGAGCTATTCTCAAAAGTATTAGTTTCAGAATAAAAATCTTTGGTGTGTGGATGTATTCTTACATGGTCGACCCTCATGAAAAAAATTGGCGCAACTGCATCAAAAATAATGACTTGAGGCCGAGATATAAATACGTCAGCGATTTGAACATTATCACATGAATGACTTTTACACTATGAATGCTATTCTCAAAAGTATTAGTTTCAGAATAAAAATCTTTGGTGTGTGGATGCATTCTTACATGGTCGA
Source organism: Haliotis cracherodii (assembly GCF_022045235.1). NCBI lineage: Eukaryota > Metazoa > Mollusca > Gastropoda > Lepetellida > Haliotidae > Haliotis > Haliotis cracherodii. The sequence continues at coordinate 2,792,734 of NW_027266291.1, read as the reverse complement.
AACTCATAAAAAAAATTGGCGCAACTGCATCAAAAATAATGACTTGAGGCAGAACTATAAATACATCAGCAATTCAAACTTTATCAGATTCATGACTTTTACGCCATGAGAGCTATTCTCAAAAGTATTAGTTTCAGAATAAAAATCTTTGGTGTGTGGATGCATTCTTACATGGTCGACCCTCATGAAAAAAAATGGCGCAACTGCATCAAAAATAATGACTTGAGGCCGAGATATAAATACGTCAGCGATTTGAACATTATCACATGAATGACTTTTACACTATGAATGCTATTCTCAAAAGTATTAGTTTCAGAATAAAAATCTTTGGTGTGTGGATGCATTCTTACATGGTCGAAACTCATAAAAAAAATTGGCGCAACTGCATCAAAAATAATGATTTGAAGCCGAACTATAAATACATCAGCGATTTGAACATTATCACATGCATGACATTATCACACGCACGACTTTTACACCATGAGAGCTATTCTCAAAAGTATTAGTTTCAGAACAAAAATCTTTGATGTGTGGATGCATTCTGACATGGTCGACCCTCATGAAAAAAATTGGCGCAACTGCATCAAAAATAATGACTTGAGGCCGAGCTATAAATACGTCAGCGATTTGAACATTATCACATGCATGACTTTTACACCATGAGAGCTATTCTCAAAAGTATAAGTTTCAGAATAAAAATCTTTGGTGTGTGGATGCATTCTTACATGGTCGACCCTCATGAAAAAAATTGGCGCAACTGCATCAAAAATAATGACTTGAGATCGAGCTATAAATACATCAGCGATTTGAACATTATCACATGCACGACTTTTACACCATGAGAGCTATTCTCAAAAGTATTAGTTTCAGAATAAAAATCTTTGGTGTGTGGATGCATTCTGACATGGTCGACCCTCATGAAAAAAATTGGCGCAACTGCATCAAAAATAATGACTTGAGGCCGAACTATAAATACATCAGCGATTTGAACATTATCACATGCATGACATTATCACACGCACGACTTTTACACCATGAGAGCTATTCTCAAAAGTATTAGTTTCAGAATAAAAATCTTTGGTGTGTGGATGCATTCTGACATGGTCGACCCTCATGAAAAAAATTGGCGCAACTGCATCAAAAATAATGACTTGAGGCCGAACTATAAATACATCAGCGATTTGAACATTATCACATGCATGACATTATCACACGCACGACTTTTACACCATGAGAGCTATTCTCAAAAGTATTAGTTTCAGAATAAAAATCTTTGGTGTGTGGATGCATTCTGACATGGTCGACCCTCATGAAAAAAATTGGCGCAACTGCATCAAAAATAATGACTTGAGGCCGAACTATAAATACATCAGCGATTCAAACTTTTTCACATGCATGACTTTTACACCATGAGAGCTATTCTCAAAAGTATTTGTTTCAGAATAAAAATCTTTGGTGTGTGGATGCATTCTGACATGGTCGACCCTCATGAAAAAAATTGTCGCAACTGCATCAAAAATAATGACTTGAGGCCGAGCTATAAATACGTCAGCGATTTGAACATTATCACATGCATGATTTTTACACCATGAGAGCTATTCTCAAAAGTATTAGTTTCAGAATAAAAATCTTTGGTGTGTGGATGCATTCTTACATGGTCGACCCTCATGAAAAAAATTGGCGCAACTGCATCAAAAATAATGACTTGAGGCCGAACTATAAATACATCAGCGATTTGAACATTATCACATGCATGACATTATCACACGCACGACTTTTTCACCATGAGAGCTATTCTCAAAAATATTAGTTTCAGCATAAAAATCTTTGGTGTGTGGATGCATTCTGACATGGTCGACCCTCATGAAAAAAATTGGCGCAACTGCATCAAAAATAATGACTTGAGGCCGAACTATAAATACATCAGCGATTTGAACATTATCACATGCATGACATTATCACACTCACGACTTTTACACCATGACAGCTATTCTCAAAAGTATTAGTTTCAGAATAAAAATCTTTGGTGTGTGGATGCATTCTGACATGGTCGACCCTCATGAAAAAAAGTGGCGCAACTGCATCAAAAATAATGACTTGAGGCCGAGCTATAAATACATCAGCGATTTGAACATTATCACATGCATGACTTTTACGCCATGAGAGCTATTCTCAAAAGTATTAGTTTCAGAATAAAATTATTTGGTGTGTGGATGCATTCTGACATGGTCGACCCTCATGAAAAAAATTGGCGCAACTGCATCAAAAATAATGACTTGACGCCGAACTATAAATACATCAGCGATTTGAACATTATCACATGCATGACATTATCACACTCACGACTTTTACACCATGAGAGCTATTCTCAAAAGTATTAGTTTCAGAATAAAAATCTTTGGTGTGTGGATGCATTCTGACATGGTCGACCCTCATGAAAAAAATTGGCGCAACTGCATCAAAAATAATGACTTGAGCCCGAGCTATAAATACGTCAGCGATTTGAACATTATCATATGCATGGCTTTTACACCATGAGAGCTATTCTCAAAAGTATTAGTTTCAGAATAAAAATCTTTGGTGTGTGGATGCATTCTGACATGGTCGACCCTCATGAAAAAAATTGGCGCAACTGCATCAAAAATAATGACTTGAGGCCGAACTATAAATACATCAGCGATTTGAACATTATCACATGCATGACATTATCACACACACGACTTTTACACCATGAGAGCTATTCTCAAAAGTATTAGTTTCAGAATAAAAATCTTTGGTGTGTGGATGCATTCTGACATGGTCGACCCTCATGAAAAAAATTGGCGCAACTGCATCAAAAATAATGACTTGAGGCCGAACTATAAATACATCAGCGATTCAAACTTTTTCACATGCATGACTTTTACACCATGAGAGCTATTCTCAAAAGTATTTGTTTCAGAATAAAAATCTTTGGTGTGTGGATGCATTCTTACATGGTCGAAACTCATAAAAAAAATTGGCGCAACTGCATCAAAAATAATGACTTGAGGCCGAACTATAAATACATCAGCAATTTGAACTTTTTCACATGCATGACATTATCACACGCACGACTTTTACAAAATGAGCGCTATTTTCAAAAGTATTAGTTTCAGAATAAAAATCTTTGGTGTGTGGATGCATTCTGACATGGTCGACCCTCATGAAAAAAAGTGGCGCAACTGCATCAAAAATAATGACTTGAGGCCGAGCTATAAATACGTTAGCGATTTGAACATTATCACATGCATGACTTTTACGCCATGAGAGCTATTCTCAAAAGTATTAGTTTCAGAATAAAATTATTTGGTGTGTGGATGCATTCTTACATGGTCGACCCTCATGAAAAAAATTGGCGCAACTGCATCAAAAATAATGACTTGACGCCGAACTATAAATACATCAGCGATTTGAACATTATCACAAGCATGACATTATCACACTCACGACTTTTACACCATGAGAGCTATTCTCAAAAGTATTAGTTTCAGAATAAAAATCTTTGGTGTGTGGATGCATTCTGACATGGTCGACCCTCATGAAAAAAATTGGCGCAACTGCATCAAAAATAATGACTTGAGGCCGAACTATAAATACATCAGCGATTTGAACATTATCACATGCATGACATTATCACACACACGACTTTTACACCATGAGAGCTATTCTCAAAAGTATTAGTTTCAGAATAAAAATCTTTGGTGTGTGGATGCATTCTGACATGGTCGACCCTCATGAAAAAAATTGGCGCAACTGCATCAAAAATAATGACTTGAGGCCGAACTATAAATACATCAGCGATTCAAACTTTTTCACATGCATGACTTTTACACCATGAGAGCTATTCTCAAAAATATTTGTTTCAGAATAAAAATCTTTGGTGTGTGAATGCATTCTTACATGGTCGAAACTCATAAAAAAAATTGGCGCAACTGCATCAAAAATAATGACTTGAGGCCGAACTATAAATACATCAGCAATTTGAACTTTTTCACATTCATGACATTATCACACGCACGACTTTTACACCATGAGCGCTATTTTCAAAAGTATTAGTTTCAGAATAAAAATCTTTGGTGTGTGGATGCATTCTGACATGGTCGACCCTCATGAAAAAAATTGTCGCAACTGCATCAAAAATAATGACTTGAGGCCGAGCTATAAATACGTCAGCGATTTGAACATTATCACATGCATGATTTTTACACCATGAGAGCTATTCTCAAAAGTATTAGTTTCAGAATAAAAATCTTTGGTGTGTGGATGCATTCTTACATGGTCGACCCTCATGAAAAAAATTGGCGCAACTGCATCAAAAATAATGACTTGAGGCCGAACTATAAATACATCAGCGATTTGAACATTATCACATGCATGACGTTATCACACGCACGACTTTTTCACCATGAGAGCTATTCTCAAAAATATTAGTTTCAGCATAAAAATCTTTGGTGTGTGGATGCATTCTGACATGGTCGACCCTCATGAAAAAAATTGGCGCAACTGCTCCAAAAATAATGACTTGAGGTCGAGCTATAAACACGTCAGCGATTTGAACATTATCACATGCATGACTTTTACGCCATGAGAGCTATTCTCAAAAGTATTAGTTTCAGAATAAAATTATTTGGTGTGTGGATGCATTCTTACATGGTCGACCCTCATGAAAAAAATTGGCGCAACTGCATCAAAAATAATGACTTGACGCCGAACTATAAATACATCAGCGATTTGAACATTATCACAAGCATGACATTATCACACTCACGACTTTTACACCATGAGAGCTATTCTCAAAAGTATTAGTTTCAGAATAAAAATCTTTGGTGTGTGGATGCATTCTGACATGGTCGACCCTCATGAAAAAAATTGGCGCAACTGCATCAAAAATAATGACTTGAGGCCGAACTATAAATACGTCAGCGATTTGAACATTATCACATGCATGACTTTTACACCATGAGAGCTATTCTCAAAAGTATTAGTTTCAGAATAAAAATCTTTGGTGTGTGGATGCATTCTTACATGGTCGACCCTCATGAAAAAAATTGTCGCAACTGCATCAAAAATAATGACTTGAGGCCGAACTATAAATACATCAGCGATTTGAATTTTTTAACATTCACGACTTTTACGCCATGAGAGCTATTCTCAAAAGTATTAGTTTCAGAATAAAAATCTTTGGTGTGTGGATGCATTCTTACATGGTCGACCCTCATGAAAAAAATTGGCGCAACTGCATCAAAAATAATGACTTGAGGCCGAACTATATATACATCAAAGATTTGAACATTATCACATGCATGACATTATCACACGCACGACTTTTTCACCATGAGAGCTATTCTCAAAAATATTAGTTTCAGAATAAAAATCTTTGGTGTGTGGATGCATTCTGACATGGTCGACCCTCATGAAAAAAATTGGCGCAACTGCATCAAAAATAATGACTTGAGGCCGAGCTATAAACACGTCAGCGATTTGAACATTATCACATGCATGACTTTTACGTCATGAGAGCTATTCTCAAAAGTATTTGTTTCAGAATAAAATTATTTGGTGTGTGGATGCATTCTTACATGGTCGACCCTCATGAAAAAAATTGGCGCAACTGCATCAAAAATAATGACTTGAGGCCGAACTATAAATACATCAGCGATTTGAACATTATCACATGCATGACATTATCACACTCACGACTTTTACACCATGAGAGCTATTCTCAAAAGTTTTATTTTCAGAATAAAAATCTTTGGTGTGTGGATGCATTCTGACATGGTCGACCCTCATGAAAAAAATTGGCGCAACTGCATCAAAAATAATGACTTGAGGCCGACCTATAAATACATCAGCGATTTGAACATTATCACATGCATGACTTTTACACCATGAGAGCTATTCTCAAAAGTATTAGTTTCAGAATAAAAATCTTTGGTGTGTGGATGCATTCTGACATGGTCGACCCTCATGAAGAAAATTGGCGCAACTGCATCAAAAATAATGACTTGAGGCCGAACTATAAATACATCAGCGATTTGAACATTATCACATGCATGACATTATCACACACACGACTTTTACACCATGAGAGCTATTCTCAAAAGTATTAGTTTCAGAATAAAAATCTTTGGTGTGTGGATGCATTCTGACATGGTCGACCCTCATGAAAAAAATTGGCGCAACTGCATCAAAAATAATGACTTGAGGCCGAACTATAAATACATCAGCGATTCAAACTTTTTCACATGCATGACTTTTACACCATGAGAGCTATTCTCAAAAGTATTTGTTTCAGAATAAAAATCTTTGGTGTGTGGATGCATTCTTACATGGTCGACCCTCATGAAAAAAATTGGCGCAACTGCATCAAAAATCATGACTTGAGGCCGAGATATAAACACGTCAGCGATTTGAACATTATCACATGCATGACTCTTACACCATGAGAGCTATTCTCAAAAGTATTAGTTTCAGAATAAAAATCTTTGGTGTGTGGATGCATTCTGACATGGTCGACCCTCATGAAAAAAATTGGCGCAACTGCATCAAAAATAATGACTTGACGCCGAACTATAAATACATCAGCGATTTGAACATTATCACATGCATGACATTATCACATGCACGACTTTTACACCATGAGAGCTATTCTCAAAAGTATTAGTTTCAGAATAAAAATCTTTGGTGTGTGGATGCATTCTGACATGGTCGACCCTCATGAAAAAAATTGGCGCAACTGCATCAAAAATAATGACTTGAGGCCGAACTATAAATACATCAGCGATTCAAACTTTTTCACATGCATGACTTTTACACCATGAGAGCTATTCTCAAAAGTATTTGTTTCAGAATAAAAATCTTTGGTGTGTGGATGCATTCTTACATGGTAGACCCTCATGAAGAAAATTGGCGCAACTGCATCAAAAATAATGACTTTATGTCGAATTATAAATACGTCAGCGATTTGAACATTATCACATGCATGATTTTTACACCATGAGAGCTATTCTCAAAAGTATTAGTTTCAGAATAAAAATCTTTGGTGTGTGGATGCATTCTTACATGGTCGACCCTCATGAAAAAAATTGGCGCAACTGCATCAAAAATAATGACTTGAGGCCGAACTATAAATACATCAGCGATTTGAACATTATCACATGCATGACGTTATCACACGCACGACTTTTTCACCATGAGAGCTATTCTCAAAAATATTAGTTTCAGCATAAAAATCTTTGGTGTGTGGATGCATTCTGACATGGTCGACCCTCATGAAAAAAATTGGCGCAACTGCATCAAAAATAATGACTTGAGGTCGAGCTATAAACACGTCAGCGATTTGAACATTATCACATGCATGACTTTTACGCCATGAGAGCTATTCTCAAAAGTATTAGTTTCAGAATAAAATTATTTGGTGTGTGGATGCATTCTTACATGGTCGACCCTCATGAAAAAAATTGGCGCAACTGCATCAAAAATAATGACTTGACGCCGAACTATAAATACATCAGCGATTTGAACATTATCACAAGCATGACATTATCACACTCACGACTTTTACACCATGAGAGCTATTCTCAAAAGTATTAGTTTCAGAATAAAAATCTTTGGTGTGTGGATGCATTCTGACATGGTCGACCCTCATGAAAAAAATTGGCGCAACTGCATCAAAAATAATGACTTGAGGCCGAACTATAAATACATCAGCGATTCAAACTTTATCACATTCATGACTTTTACGCCATGAGAGCTATTCTCAAAAGTATTTGTTTCAGAATAAAAATCTTTGGTGTGTGGATGCATTCTTACATGGTCGACCCTCATGAAAAAAATTGGCGCAACTGCATCAAAGATAATGACTTTATGTCGAACTATAAATACATCAGCGATTCGAACTTTTTCACATGCATGACATTATCACACGCACGACTTTTACACCATGAGAGCTATTCTCAAAAGTATTAGTTTCAGAATACAAATCTTTGGTGTGTGGATGCATTCTGACATGGTCGACCCTCATGAAAAAAATTGGCGCAACTGCATCAAAAATAATGACTTGAGGCCGAACTATAAATACGTCAGCGATTTGAACATTATCACATGCATGACTTTTACACCATGAGAGCTATTCTCAAAAGTATTAGTTTCAGAATAAAAATCTTTGGTGTGTGGATGCATTCTTACATGGTCGACCCTCATGAAAAAAATTGTCGCAACTGCATCAAAAATAATGACTTGAGGCCGAACTATAAATACATCAGCGATTTGAATTTTTTAACATTCACGACTTTTACGCCATGAGAGCTATTCTCAAAAGTATTAGTTTCAGAATAAAAATCTTTGGTGTGTGGATGCATTCTTACATGGTCGACCCTCATGAAAAAAATTGGCGCAACTGCATCAAAAATAATGACTTGAGGCCGAACTATAAATACATCAAAGATTTGAACATTATCACATGCATGACATTATCACACGCACGACTTTTTCACCATGAGAGCTATTCTCAAAAATATTAGTTTCAGAATAAAAATCTTTGGTGTGTGGATGCATTCTGACATGGTCGACCCTCATGAAAAAAATTGGCGCAACTGCATCAAAAATAATGACTTGAGGCCGAGCTATAAACACGTCAGCGATTTGAACATTATCACATGCATGACTTTTACGTCATGAGAGCTATTCTCAAAAGTATTTGTTTCAGAATAAAATTATTTGGTGTGTGGATGCATTCTTACATGGTCGACCCTCATGAAAAAAATTGGCGCAACTGCATCAAAAATAATGTCTTGAGGCCGAGATATAAACACGTCAGCGATTTGAACATTATCACATGCATGACTCTTACACCATGAGAGCTATTCTCAAAAGTATTAGTTTCAGAATAAAAATCTTTGGTGTGTGGATGCATTCTGACATGGTCGACCCTCATGAAAAAAATTGGCGCAACTGCATCAAAAATAATGACTTGACGCCGAACTATAAATACATCAGCGATTTGAACATTATCACATGCATGACATTATCACATGCACGACTTTTACACCATGAGAGCTATTCTCAAAAGTATTAGTTTCAGAATAAAAATCTTTGGTGTGTGGATGCATTCTGACATGGTCGACCCTCATGAAAAAAATTGGCGCAACTGCATCAAAAATAATGACTTGAGGCCGAACTATAAATACATCAGCGATTCAAACTTTTTCACATGCATGACTTTTACACCATGAGAGCTATTCTCAAAAGTATTTGTTTCAGAATAAAAATCTTTGGTGTGTGGATGCATTCTTACATGGTAGACCCTCATGAAGAAAATTGGCGCAACTGCATCAAAAATAATGACTTTATGTCGAATTATAAATACGTCAGCGATTTGAACATTATCACATGCATGATTTTTACACCATGAGAGCTATTCTCAAAAGTATTAGTTTCAGAATAAAAATCTTTGGTGTGTGGATGCATTCTTACATGGTCGACCCTCATGAAAAAAATTGGCGCAACTGCATCAAAAATAATGACTTGAGGCCGAACTATAAATACATCAGCGATTTGAACATTATCACATGCATGACGTTATCACACGCACGACTTTTTCACCATGAGAGCTATTCTCAAAAATATTAGTTTCAGCATAAAAATCTTTGGTGTGTGGATGCATTCTGACATGGTCGACCCTCATGAAAAAAATTGGCGCAACTGCATCAAAAATAATGACTTGAGGTCGAGCTATAAACACGTCAGCGATTTGAACATTATCACATGCATGACTTTTACGCCATGAGAGCTATTCTCAAAAGTATTAGTTTCAGAATAAAATTATTTGGTGTGTGGATGCATTCTTACATGGTCGACCCTCATGAAAAAAATTGGCGCAACTGCATCAAAAATAATGACTTGACGCCGAACTATAAATACATCAGCGATTTGAACATTATCACAAGCATGACATTATCACACTCACGACTTTTACACCATGAGAGCTATTCTCAAAAGTATTAGTTTCAGAATAAAAATCTTTGGTGTGTGGATGCATTCTGACATGGTCGACCCTCATGAAAAAAATTGGCGCAACTGCATCAAAAATAATGACTTGAGGCCGAACTATAAATACATCAGCGATTCAAACTTTATCACATTCATGACTTTTACGCCATGAGAGCTATTCTCAAAAGTATTTGTTTCAGAATAAAAATCTTTGGTGTGTGGATGCATTCTTACATGGTCGACCCTCATGAAAAAAATTGGCGCAACTGCATCAAAGATAATGACTTTATGTCGAACTATAAATACATCAGCGATTCGAACTTTTTCACATGCATGACATTATCACACGCACGACTTTTACACCATGAGAGCTATTCTCAAAAGTATTAGTTTCAGAATACAAATCTTTGGTGTGTGGATGCATTCTGACATGGTCGACCCTCATGAAAAAAATTGGCGCAACTGCATCAAAATTAATGAGTTGAGGCCGAACTATAAATACGTCAGCGATTTGAACATTATCACATGCATGACTTTTACACCATGAGAGCTATTCTCAAAAGTATTAGTTTCAGAATAAAAATCTTTGGTGTGTGGATGCATTCTTACATGGTCGACCCTCATGAAAAAAATTGTCGCAACTGCATCAAAAATAATGACTTGAGGCCGAACTATAAATACATCAGCGATTTGAATTTTTTAACATTCACGACTTTTACGCCATGAGAGCTATTCTCAAAAGTATTAGTTTCAGAATAAAAATCTTTGGTGTGTGGATGCATTCTTACATGGTCGACCCTCATGAAAAAAATTGGCGCAACTGCATCAAAAATAATGACTTGAGGCCGAACTATAAATACATCAGCGATTTGAACATTATCACATGCATGACATTATCACACGCACGACTTTTTCACCATGAGAGCTATTCTCAAAAATATTAGTTTCAGAATAAAAATCTTTGGTGTGTGGATGCATTCTGACATGGTCGACCCTCATGAAAAAAATTGGCGCAACTGCATCAAAAATAATGACTTGAGGCCGAGCTATAAACACGTCAGCGATTTGAACATTATCACATGCATGACTTTTACGTCATGAGAGCTATTCTCAAAAGTATTTGTTTCAGAATAAAATTATTTGGTGTGTGGATGCATTCTTACATGGTCGACCCTCATGAAAAAAATTGGCGCAACTGCATCAAAAATAATGACTTGAGGCCGAACTATAAATACATCAGCGATTTGAACATTATCACATGCATGACATTATCACACTCACGACTTTTACACCATGAGAGCTATTCTCAAAAGTATTATTTTCAGAATAAAAATCTTTGGTGTGTGGATGCATTCTGACATGGTCGACCCTCATGAAAAAAATTGGCGCAACTGCATCAAAAATAATGACTTGAGGCCGAACTATAAATACATCAGCGATTTGAACATTATCACATGCATGACTTTTACACCATGAGAGCTATTCTCAAAAGTATTAGTTTCAGAATAAAAATCTTTGGTGTGTGGATGCATTCTGACATGGTCGACCCTCATGAAGAAAATTGGCGCAACTGCATCAAAAATAATGACTTGAGGCCGAACTATAAATACATCAGCGATTTGAACATTATCACATGCATGACATTATCACACACACGACTTTTACACCATGAGAGCTATTCTCAAAAGTATTAGTTTCAGAATAAAAATCTTTGGTGTGTGGATGCATTCTGACATGGTCGACCCTCATGAAAAAAATTGGCGCAACTGCATCAAAAATAATGACTTGAGGCCGAACTATAAATACATCAGCGATTCAAACTTTTTCACATGCATGACTTTTACACCATGAGAGCTATTCTCAAAAGTATTTGTTTCAGAATAAAAATCTTTGGTGTGTGGATGCATTCTTACATGGTCGACCCTCATGAAAAAAATTGGCGCAACTGCATCAAAAATCATGACTTGAGGCCGAGATATAAACACGTCAGCGATTTGAACATTATCACATGCATGACTCTTACACCATGAGAGCTATTCTCAAAAGTATTAGTTTCAGAATAAAAATCTTTGGTGTGTGGATGCATTCTGACATGGTCGACCCTCATGAAAAAAATTGGCGCAACTGCATCAAAAATAATGACTTGACGCCGAACTATAAATACATCAGCGATTTGAACATTATCACATGCATGACATTATCACATGCACGACTTTTACACCATGAGAGCTATTCTCAAAAGTATTAGTTTCAGAATAAAAATCTTTGGTGTGTGGATGCATTCTGACATGGTCGACCCTCATGAAAAAAATTGGCGCAACTGCATCAAAAATAATGACTTGAGGCCGAGCTATAAATACGTCAGCGATTTGAACATTATCACATGCATGACTTTTACACCATGAGAGCTATTCTCAAAAGTATAAGTTTCAGAATAAAAATCTTTGGTGTGTGGATGCATTCTTACATGGTCGACCCTCATGAAAAAAATTGGCGCAACTGCATCAAAAATAATGACGTGAGGCCAAACTATAAATACATCAGCGATTCAAACTTTTTCACATTCATGACTTTTACGCCATGAGAGCTATACTCAAAATTATTAGTTTCAGAATAAAAATCTTTGGTGTGTGGATGCATTCTTACATGGTAGACCCTCATGAAGAAAATTGGCGCAACTGCATCAAAAATAATGACTTTATGTCGAATTATAAATACATCAGCGATTTGAACTTTTTCACAAGCATGACATTATCACAAGCACGACTTTTACACCATGAGCGCTATTCTGAAAATATATTAGTTTCAGAATAAAAATCTTTGGTGTGTGGATGCATTCTGACATGGTCGACCCTCATGAAAAAAATTGGCGCAACTGCATCAAAAATAATGACTTGAGGCCGAGCTATAAACACGTCAGCGATTTGAACATTATCACATGCATGACTTTTACGCCATGAGAGCTATTCTCAAAAGTATTAGTTTCAGAATAAAATTATTTGGTGTGTGGATGCATTCTTACATGGTCGACCCTCATGAAAAAAATTGGCGCAACTGCATCAAAAATAATGACTTGACGCCGAACTATAAATACATCAGCGATTTGAACATTATCACATGCATGACATTATCACACTCACGACTTTTACATCATGAGAGCTATTCTCAAAAGTATTAGTTTCAGAATAAAAATCTTTGGTGTGTGGATGCATTCTGACATGGTCGACCCTCATGAAAAAAATTGGCGCAACTGCATCAAAAATAATGACTTGAGGCCGAACTATAAATACATCAGCGATTTGTACATTATCACATGCATGACTTTTACACCATGAGAGCTATTCTCAAAAGTATTAGTTTCAGAATAAAAATCTTTGGTGTGTGGATGCATTCTGACATGGTCGACCCTCATGAAAAAAATTGGCGCAACTGCATCAAAAATAATGACTTGAGGCCGAACTATAAATACATCAGCGATTTGAACATTATCACATGCATGACATTATCACACGCACGACTTTTACACCATGAGAGCTATTCTCAAAAGTATTAGTTTCAGAATAAAAATCTTTGGTGTGTGGATGCATTCTGACATGGTCGACCCTCATGAAAAAAATTGGCGCAACTGCATCAAAAATAATGACTTGAGGCCGAACTATAAATACATCAGCGATTCAAACTTTTTCACATGCATGACTTTTACACCATGAGAGCTATTCTCAAAAGTATTTGTTTCAGAATAAAAATCTTTGGTGTGTGGATGTATTCTTACATTGTCGAAACTCATGAAAAAAATTGGCGCAACTGCATCAAAAATAATGGCTTGAGGCCGAGCTATAAATACGTCAGCGATTTGAACATTATCACATGCACGACTTTTACACCATGAGAGCTATTCTCAAAAGTATTAGTTTCAGAATAAAAATCTTTGGTGTGTGGATGCATTCTGACATGGTCGACCCTCATGAAAAAAATTGGCGCAACTGCATCAAAAATAATGACTTGAGGCCGAGCTATAAATACATCAGCGATTTGTACATTATCACATGCATGACTTTTACACCATGAGAGCTATTCTCAAAAGTATTAGTTTCAGAATAAAAATCTTTGGTGTGTGGATGCATTCTGACATGGTCGACCCTCATGAAAAAAATTGGCGCAACTGCATCAAAAATAATGACTTGAGGCCGAACTATAAATACATCAGCGATTTGAACATTATCACATGCATGACATTATCACACTCACGACTTTTACACCATGAGAGCTATTCTCAAAAGTATTAGTTTCAGAATAAAAATCTTTGGTGTGTGGATGCATTCTGACATGGTCGACCCTCATGAAAAAAATTGGCGCAACTGCATCAAAAATAATGACTTGAGGCCGAACTATAAATACATCAGCGATTCAAACTTTTTCACATGCATGACTTTTACACCATGAGAGCTATTCTCAAAAGTATTTGTTTCAGAATAAAAATCTTTGGTGTGTGGATGTATTCTTACATGGTCGAAACTCATAAAAAAAATTGGCGCAACTGCATCAAAATTAATGACTTGAGGCCGAACTATAAATACATCAGCGATTCAAACTTTATCACATTCATGACTTTTACGCCATGGGAGCTATTCTCAAAAGTATTAGTTTCAGAATAAAAATCTTTGGTGTGTGGATGCATTCTTACATGGTCGACCCTCATGAAAAAAATTGGTGCAACTGCATGAAAAATCATCACTTGATGTCGAACTATAAATACATCAGCGATTTGAACATTATCACATGCATGACTTTTACGCCATGAGAGCTATTCTCAAAAGTATTAGCTTCAGAATAAAAATCTTTGGTGTGTGGATGCATTCTTACATGGTCGACCCTCATGAAAAAAATTGGCGCAACTGCATCAAAAATAATGACTTTATGTCGAACTATAAATACATCAGCGATTCGAACTTTTTCACATGCATGACATTATCACACGCACGACTTTTACACCATGAGAGCTATTCTCAAAAGTATTAGTTTCAGAATAAAAATCTTTGGTGTGTGGATGCATTCTGACATGGTCGACCCTCATGAAAAAAATTGGTGCAACTGTATCAAAAATCATGACTTGAGGCCGAACTATAAATACATCAGCGATTCAAACTTTTTCACATGCATGACTTTTACACCATGAGAGCTATTCTCAAAAGTATTAGTTTCAGAATAAAAATCTTTGGTGTGTGGATGCATTCTTACATGGTCGACCCTCATGAAAAAAATTGGCGCAACTGCATCAAAAATAATGACTTCACGCCGAACTATAAATACATCAGCGATTTGAACATTATCACATGCATGACATTATCACACGCACGACTTTTACACCATGAGAGCTATTCTCAAAAGTATTAGTTTCAGAATAAAAATCTTTGGTGTGTGGATGCATTCTTACATGGTCGACCCTCATGAAAAAAATTGGCGCAACTGCATCAAAGATAATGATTTTATGTCGAACTATAAATACATCAGCGATTCGAACTTTTTCACATGCATGACATTATCACACTCACGACTTTTACACCATGAATGCTATTCTCAAAAGTATTTGTTTCAGAATAAAAATATTTGGTGTGTGGATGCATTCTTACATGGTCGACCCTCATGAAAAAAATTGGCGCAACTGCATCAAAAATAATGACTTGAGGCCGAGATATAAACACGTCAGCGATTTGAACATTATCACATGCATGACTCTTACACCATGAGAGCTATTCTCAAAAGTATTAGTTTCAGAATAAAAATATTTGGTGTGTGGATGCATTCTTACATGGTCGACCCTCATGAAAAAAATTGGCGCAACTGCATCAAAAATAATGACTTGACGCCGAACTATAAATACATCAG
Organism: Haliotis cracherodii; assembly: GCF_022045235.1. NCBI lineage: Eukaryota > Metazoa > Mollusca > Gastropoda > Lepetellida > Haliotidae > Haliotis > Haliotis cracherodii. The sequence goes on along the minus strand of NW_027266291.1, from coordinate 2,776,837 downwards.
CGATTTGAACATTATCACATGCATGACATTATCACACGCACGACTTTTACACCATGAGAGCTATTCTCAAAAGTATTAGTTTCAGAATAAAAATCTTTGGTGTGTGGATGCATTCTGACATGGTCGACCCTCATGAAAAAAATTGGCGCAACTGCATCAAAAATAATGACTTGAGGCCGAGCTATAAATACGTCAGCGATTTGAACATTATCACATGCATGACTTTTACACCATGAGAGCTATTCTCAAAAGTATAAGTTTCAGAATAAAATTATTTGGTGTGTGGATGCATTCTTACATGGTCGACCCTCATGAAAAAAATTGGCGCAACTGCATCAAAAATAATGACTTGAGGCCAAACTATAAATACATCAGCGATTTGAACATTATCACATGCATGACTTTTACACCATGAGAGCTATTCTCAAAAGTATTAGTTTCAGAATAAAAATCTTTGGTGTGTGGATGCATTCTGACATGGTCGACCCTCATGAAGAAAATTGGCGCAACTGCATCAAAAATAATGACTTGAGGCCGAACTATAAATACATCAGCGATTTGAACATTATCACATGCATGACATTATCACACGCACGACTTTTACACCATGAGAGCTATTCTCAAAAGTATTAGTTTCAGAATAAAAATCTTTGGTGTGTGGATGCATTCTGCCATGGTCGACCCTCATGAAAAAAATTGGCGCAACTGCATCAAAAATAATGACTTGAGGCCGAACTATAAATACATCAGCGATTCAAACTTTTTCACATGCATGACTTTTACACCATGAGAGCTATTCTCAAAAGTATTAGTTTCAGAATAAAAATCTTTGGTGTGTGGATGCATTCTTACATGGTCGACCCTCATGAAAAAAATTGGCGCAACTGCATCAAAAATAATGACTTGAGGCCGAGATATAAACACGTCAGCGATTTGAACATTATCACATGCATGACTCTTACACCATGAGAGCTATTCTCAAAAGTATTAGTTTCAGAATAAAAATCTTTGGTGTGTGGATGCATTCTGCCATGGTCGACCCTCATGAAAAAAATTGGCGCAACTGCATCAAAAATAATGACTTGAGGCCGAACTATAAATACATCAGCGATTTAAACTTTTTCACATGCATGACTTTTACACCATGAGAGCTATTCTCAAAAGTATTAGTTTCAGAATAAAAATCTTTGGTGTGTGGATGCATTCTTACATGGTCGACCCTCATGAAAAAAATTGGCGCAACTGCATCAAAAATAATGACTTGAGGCCGAGATATAAACACGTCAGCGATTTGAACATTATCACATGCATGACTCTTACACCATGAGAGCTATTCTCAAAAGTATTAGTTTCAGAATAAAAATCTTTGGTGTGTGGATGCATTCTTACATGGTCGACCCTCATGAAAAAAATTGGCGCAACTGCATCAAAAATAATGACTTGACGCCGAACTATAAATACATCAGCGATTTGAACATTATCACATGCATGACATTATCACATGCACGACTTTTACACCATGAGAGCTATTCTCAAAAGTATTAGTTTCAGAATAAAAATCTTTGGTGTGTGGATGCATTCTTACATGGTCGACCCTCATGAAAAAAATTGGCGCAACTGCATCAAAAATAATGACTTGAGGCCGAGCTATAAATACATCAGCGATTTGAACATTATCACATGCATGACTTTTACACCATGAGAGCTATTCTCAAAAGTATAAGTTTCAGAATAAAAATCTTTGGTGTGTGGATGCATTCTGACATGGTCGACCCTCATGAAAAAAATTGGCGCAACTGCATCAAAAATAATGACTTTATGTCGAATTATAAATACATCAGCGATTTGAACTTTTTCACATGCATGACATTATCACAAGCACGACTTTTACACCATGAGCGCTATTCTCAAAAGTATTAGTTTCAGAATAAAAATCTTTGGTGTGTGGATGCATTCTGACATGGTCGACCCTCATGAAAAAAATTGGCGCAACTGCATCAAAAATAATGACTTGAGGCCGAGCTATAAACACGTCAGCGATTTGAACATTATCACATGCATGACTTTTACGCCATGAGAGCTATTCTCAAAAGTATTAGTTTCAGAATAAAATTATTTGGTGTGTGGATTCATTCTTACATGGTCGACCCTCATGAAAAAAATTGGCGCAACTGCATCAAAAATAATGACTTGACGCCGAACTATAAATACATCAGCGATTTGAACATTATCACATGCATGACATTATCACACTCACGACTTTTACACCATGAGAGCTATTCTCAAAAGTATTAGTTTCAGAATAAAAATCTTTGGTGTGTGGATGCATTCTGACATGGTCGACCCTCATGAAAAAAATTGGCGCAACTGCATCAAAAATAATGACTTGAGGCCGAGCTATAAATACATCAGCGATTTGTACATTATCACATGCATGACTTTTACACCATGAGAGCTATTCTCAAAAGTATTAGTTTCAGAATAAAAATCTTTGGTGTGTGGATGCATTCTGACATGGTCGACCCTCATGAAAAAAATTGGCGCAACTGCATCAAAAATAATGACTTGAGGCCGAACTATAAATACATCAGCGATTTGAACATTATCACATGCATGACATTATCACACGCACGACTTTTACACCATGAGAGCTATTCTCAAAAGTATTAGTTTCAGAATAAAAATCTTTGGTGTGTGGATGCATTCTGACATGGTCGACCCTCATGAAAAAAATTGGCGCAACTGCATCAAAAATAATGACTTGAGGCCGAACTATAAATACATCAAAGATTTGAACATTATCACATGCATGACATTATCACACGCACGACTTTTTCACCATGAGAGCTATTCTCAAAAATATTAGTTTCAGAATAAAAATCTTTGGTGTGTGGATGCATTCTGACATGGTCGACCCTCATGAAAAAAATTGGCGCAACTGCATCAAAAATAATGACTTTATGTCGAATTATAAATACATCAGCGATTTGAACTTTTTCACATGCATGACATTATCACAAGCACGACTTTTACACCATGAGCGCTATTCTCAAAAGTATTAGTTTCAGAATAAAAATCTTTGGTGTGTGGATGCATTCTGACATGGTCGACCCTCATGAAAAAAATTGGCGCAACTGCATCAAAAATAATGACTTGAGGCCGAGCTATAAACACGTCAGCGATTTGAACATTATCACATGCATGACTTTTACGCCATGAGAGCTATTCTCAAAAGTATTAGTTTCAGAATAAAATTATTTGGTGTGTGGATGCATTCTTACATGGTCGACCCTCATGAAAAAAATTGGCGCAACTGCATCAAAAATAATGACTTGACGCCGAACTATAAATACATCAGCGATTTGAACATTATCACATGCATGACATTATCACACTCACGACTTTTACACCATGAGAGCTATTCTCAAAAGTATTAGTTTCAGAATAAAAATCTTTGGTGTGTGGATGCATTCTGACATGGTCGACCCTCATGAAAAAAATTGGCGCAACTGCATCAAAAATAATGACTTGAGGCCGAGCTATAAATACATCAGCGATTTGTACATTATCACATGCATGACTTTTACACCATGAGAGCTATTCTCAAAAGTATTAGTTTCAGAATAAAAATCTTTGGTGTGTGGATGCATTCTGACATGGTCGACCCTCATGAAAAAAATTGGCGCAACTGCATCAAAAATAATGACTTGAGGCCGAACTATAAATACATCAGCGATTTGAACATTATCACATGCATGACATTATCACACGCACGACTTTTACACCATGAGAGCTATTCTCAAAAGTATTAGTTTCAGAATAAAAATCTTTGGTGTGTGGATGCATTCTGACATGGTCGACCCTCATGAAAAAAATTGGCGCAACTGCATCAAAAATAATGACTTGAGGCCGAACTATAAATACATCAGCGATTCAAACTTTTTCACATGCATGACTTTTACACCATGAGAGCTATTCTCAAAAGTATTTGTTTCAGAATAAAAATCTTTGGTGTGTGGATGTATTCTTACATGGTCGAAACTCATGAAAAAAATTGGCGCAACTGCATCAAAAATAATGGCTTGAGGCCGAGCTATAAATACGTCAGCGATTTGAACATTATCACATGCACGACTTTTACACCATGAGAGCTATTCTCAAAAGTATTAGTTTCAGAATAAAAATCTTTGGTGTGTGGATGCATTCTGACATGGTCGACCCTCATGAAAAAAATTGGCGCAACTGCATCAAAAATAATGACTTGAGGCCGAGCTATAAATACATCAGCGATTTGTACATTATCACATGCATGACTTTTACACCATGAGAGCTATTCTCAAAAGTATTAGTTTCAGAATAAAAATCTTTGGTGTGTGGATGCATTCTTACATGGTCGACCCTCATGAAAAAAACTGTCGCAACTGCATCAAAAATAATGACTAGAGGCCAAACTATAATTACATCAGCGATTCGAATTTTTTAACATTCATGACTTTTACGCCATTAGAGCTATTCTCAAAAGTATTAGTTTCAGAATAAAAATCTTTGGTGTGTGGATGCATTCTTACATGGTCGACCCTCATGAAAAAAATTGGCGCAACTGCATCAAAAATAATGACTTGAGGCCGAACTATAAATACATCAAAGATTTGAACATTATCACATGCATGACATTATCACACGCACGACTTTTTCACCATGAGAGCTATTCTCAAAAGTATTAGTTTCAGAATAAAAATCTTTGGTGTGTGGATGCATTCTGACATGGTCGACCCTCATGAAAAAAATTGGCGCAACTGCATCAAAAATAATGACTTGAGGCCGAGCTATAAACACGTCAGCGATTTGAACATTATCACATGAATGACTTTTTCGCCATGAGAGCTATTCTCAAAAGTATTAGTTTCAGAATAAAATTATTTGGTGTGTGGATCCATTCTTACATGGTCGACCCTCATGAAAAAAATTGGCGCAACTGCATCAAAAATAATGACTTGACGCCGAACTATAAATACATCAGCGATTTGAACATTATCACAAGCATGACATTATGACACTCACGACTTTTACACCATGAGAGCTATTCTCAAAAGTATTAGTTTCAGAATAAAAATCTTTGGTGTGTGGATGCATTCTGACATGGTCGACCCTCATGAAAAAAACTGGCGCAACTGCATCAAAAATAATGACTTGAGGCCGAGCTATAAATACATCAGCGATTTGAAATTTATCACATGCATGACTTTTACACCATGAGAGCTATTCTCAAAAGCATTAGTTTCAGAATAAAAATCTTTGGTGTGTGGATGCATTCTGACATGGTCGACCCTCATGAAAAAAATTGGCGCAACTGCATCAAAAATAATGACTTGAGGCCGAGCTATAAATACATCAGCGATTTGAACATTATCACATGCATGACATTATCAGACTCACGACTTTTACACCATGAGAGCTATTCTCAAAAGTATTAGTTTCAGAATAAAAATCTTTGGTGTGTGGATGCATTCTGACATGGTCGACCCTCATGAAAAAAACTGGCGCAACTGCATCAAAAATAATGACTTGAGGCCGAGCTATAAATACGTCAGCGATTCGAACATTATCATATGCATGACTTTTACACCATGAGAGCTATTCTCAAAAGTATTAGTTTCAGAATAAAAATCTTTGGTGTGTGGATGCATTTTGACATGGCCGACCCTCATGAAAAAAATTGACGCAACTGCATCAAAAATAATGACTTGAGGCCGAACTATAAATACATCAGCGATTCAAACTTTTTCACATGCATGACTTTTACACCATGAGAGCTATTCTCAAAAGTATTTGTTTCAGAATAAAAATCTTTGGTGTGTGGATGTATTCTTACATGGTCGAAACTCATAAAAAAAATTGGCGCAACTGCATCAAAATTAATGACTTGAGGCCGAACTATAAATACATCAGCGATTCAAACTTTATCACATTCATGACTTTTACGCCATGGGAGCTATTCTCAAAAGTATTAGTTTCAGAATAAAAATCTTTGGTGTGTGGATGCATTCTTACATGGTCGACCCTCATGAAAAAAATTGGCGCAACTGTATCAAAAATAATGACTTGAGGCCGAGATATAAACACGTCAGCGATTTGAACATTATCACATGCATGACTCTTACACCATGAGAGCTATTCTCAAAAGTATTAGTTTCAGAATAAAAATCTTTGGTGTGTGGATGCATTCTTACATGGTCGACCCTCATGAAAAAAATTGGCGCAACTGCATCAAAAATAATGACTTGAGGCCGAGCTATAAATACGTCAGCGATTTGAACATTATCACATGCATGACATTATCACACGCACGACTTTTACACCATGAGAGCTATTCTCAAAAGTATTAGTTTCAGAATAAAAATCTTTGGTGTGTGGATGCATTCTGACATGGTCGACCCTCATGAAAAAAATTGGCGCAACTGCATCAAAAATAATGACTTGAGGCCGAGCTATAAATACGTCAGCGATTTAAACATTATCACATGCATGACTTTTACACCATGAGAGCTATTCTCAAAAGTATTAGTTTCAGAATAAAAATCTTTGGTGTGTGGATGCATTCTTACATGGTCGACCCTCATGAAAAAAATTGGCGCAACTGCATCAAAAATAATGACTTGAGGCTAAAACCATAAATACATCAGCGATTCAAACTTTTTCACATTCATGACTTTTACGCCATGAGAGCTATTCTCAAAAGTATTAGTTTCAGAATAAAAATCTTTGGTGTGTGGATGCATTCTGACATGGTCGACCCTCATGAAAAAAAGTGGCGCAACTGCATCAAAAATAATGACTTGAGGCCGAACTATAAATACGTCAGCGATTTGAACATTATCACATGCATGATTTTTACACCATGAGAGCTATTCTCAAAAGTATTAGTTTCAGAATAAAAATCTTTGGTGTGTGGATGCATTCTTACATGGTCGACCCTCATGAAAAAAATTGGCGCAACTGCATCAAAAATAATGACTTGAGGCCGAACTATAAATACATCAGCGATTTGAACATTATCACATGCATGACATTATCACACGCACGACTTTTTCACCATGAGAGCTATTCTCAAAAATATTAGTTTCAGAATAAAAATCTTTGGTGTGTGGATGCATTCTGACATGGTCGACCCTCATGAAAAAAATTGGCGCAACTGCATCAAAAATAATGACTTGAGGCCGAGCTATAAATACGTCAGCGATTTGAACATTATCACATGCATGACTTTTACACCATGAGAGCTATTCTCAAAAGTATAAGTTTCAGAATAAAAATCTTTGGTGTGTGGATGCATTCTTACATGGTCGACCCTCATGAAAAAAATTGGCGCAACTGCATCAAAAATAATGACTTGAGGCCAAACTATAAATACATCAGCGATTCAAACTTTTTCACATTCATGACTTTTACGCCATGAGAGCTATTCTCAAAAGTATTAGTTTCAGAATAAAAATCTTTGGTGTGTGGATGCATTCTTACATGGTAGACCCTCATGAAGAAAATTGGCGCAACTGCATCAAAAATAATGACTTTATGTCGAATTATAAATACATCAGCGATTTGAACTTTTTCACATGCATGACATTATCACAAGCACGACTTTTACACCATGAGCGCTATTCTCAAAAGTATTAGTTTCAGAATAAAAATCTTTGGTGTGTGGATGCATTCTGACATGGTCGACCCTCATGAAAAAAATTGGCGCAACTGCATCAAAAATAATGACTTGAGGCCGAGCTATAAACACGTCAGCGATTTGAACATTATCACATGCATGACTTTTACGCCATGAGAGCTATTCTCAAAAGTATTAGTTTCAGAATAAAATTATTTGGTGTGTGGATGCATTCTTACATGGTCGACCCTCATGAAAAAAATTGGCGCAACTGTATCAAAAATAATGACTTGAGGCCGAGATATAAACACTTCAGCGATTTGAACATTATCACATGCATGACTCTTACACCATGAGAGCTATTCTCAAAAGTATTAGTTTCAGAATAAAAATCTTTGGTGTGTGGATGCATTCTTACATGGTCGACCCTCATGAAAAAAATTGGCGCAACTGCATCAAAAATAATGACTTGAGGCCGAGCTATAAATACGTCAGCGATTTGAACATTATCACATGCATGACATTATCACACGCACGACTTTTACACCATGAGAGCTATTCTCAAAAGTATTAGTTTCAGAATAAAAATCTTTGGTGTGTGGATGCATTCTGACATGGTCGACCCTCATGAAAAAAATTGGCGCAACTGCATCAAAAATAATGACTTGAGGCCGAGCTATAAATACGTCAGCGATTTAAACATTATCACATGCATGACTTTTACACCATGAGAGCTATTCTCAAAAGTATTAGTTTCAGAATAAAAATCTTTGGTGTGTGGATGCATTCTTACATGGTCGACCCTCATGAAAAAAATTGGCGCAACTGCATCAAAAATAATGACTTGAGGCCAAACCATAAATACATCAGCGATTCAAACTTTTTCACATTCATGACTTTTACGCCATGAGAGCTATTCTCAAAAGTATTAGTTTCAGAATAAAAATCTTTGGTGTGTGGATGCATTCTGACATGGTCGACCCTCATGAAAAAAAGTGGCGCAACTGCATCAAAAATAATGACTTGAGGCCGAACTATAAATACGTCAGCGATTTGAACATTATCACATGCATGATTTTTACACCATGAGAGCTATTCTCAAAAGTATTAGTTTCAGAATAAAAATCTTTGGTGTGTGGATGCATTCTTACATGGTCGACCCTCATGAAAAAAATTGGCGCAACTGCATCAAAAATAATGACTTGAGGCCGAACTATAAATACATCAGCGATTTGAACATTATCACATGCATGACATTATCACACGCACGACTTTTTCACCATGAGAGCTATTCTCAAAAATATTAGTTTCAGAATAAAAATCTTTGGTGTGTGGATGCATTCTGACATGGTCGACCCTCATGAAAAAAATTGGCGCAACTGCATCAAAAATAATGACTTGAGGCCGAGCTATAAATACGTCAGCGATTTGAACATTATCACATGCATGACTTTTACACCATGAGAGCTATTCTCAAAAGTATAAGTTTCAGAATAAAAATCTTTGGTGTGTGGATGCATTCTTACATGGTCGACCCTCATGAAAAAAATTGGCGCAACTGCATCAAAAATAATGACTTGAGGCCAAACTATAAATACATCAGCGATTCAAACTTTTTCACATTCATGACTTTTACGCCATGAGAGCTATTCTCAAAAGTATTAGTTTCAGAATAAAAATCTTTGGTGTGTGGATGCATTCTTACATGGTAGACCCTCATGAAGAAAATTGGCGCAACTGCATCAAAAATAATGACTTTATGTCGAATTATAAATACATCAGCGATTTGAACTTTTTCACATGCATGACATTATCACAAGCACGACTTTTACACCATGAGCGCTATTCTCAAAAGTATTAGTTTCAGAATAAAAATCTTTGGTGTGTGGATGCATTCTGACATGGTCGACCCTCATGAAAAAAATTGGCGCAACTGCATCAAAAATAATGACTTGAGGCCGAGCTATAAACACGTCAGCGATTTGAACATTATCACATGCATGACTTTTACGCCATGAGAGCTATTCTCAAAAGTATTAGTTTCAGAATAAAATTATTTGGTGTGTGGATGCATTCTTACATGGTCGACCCTCATGAAAAAAATTGGCGCAACTGCATCAAAAATAATGACTTGACGCCGAACTATAAATACATCAGCGATTTGAACATTATCACATGCATGACATTATCACACGCACGACTTTTACACCATGAGAGCTATTCTCAAAAGTATTAGTTTCAGAATAAAAATCTTTGGTGTGTGGATGCATTCTGACATGGTCGACCCTCATGAAAAAAATTGGCGCAACTGCATCAAAAATAATGACTTGAGGCCGAACTATAAATACATCAGCGATTCAAACTTTTTCACATGCATGACTTTTACACCATGAGAGCTATTCTCAAAAGTATTTGTTTCAGAATAAAAATCTTTGGTGTGTGGATGTATTCTTACATGGTCGAAACTCATGAAAAAAATTGGCGCAACTGCATCAAAAATAATGGCTTGAGGCCGAGCTATAAATACGTCAGCGATTTGAACATTATCACATACACGACTTTTACACCATGAGAGCTATTCTCAAAAGTATTAGTTTCAGAATAAAAATCTTTGGTGTGTGGATGCATTCTGACATGGTCGACCCTCATGAAAAAAACTGTCGCAACTGCATCAAAAATAATGACTAGAGGCCAAACTATAAATACATCAGCGATTCGAATTTTTTAACATTCATGACTTTTACGCCATTAGAGCTATTCTCAAAAGTATTAGTTTCAGAATAAAAATCTTTGGTGTGTGGATGCATTCTTACATGGTCGACCCTCATGAAAAAAATTGGCGCAACTGCATCAAAAATAATGACTTGAGGCCGAACTATAAATACATCAGCGATTTGAACATTATCACATGCATGACATTATCACACTCACGACTTTTTCACCATGAGAGCTATTCTCAAAAGTATTAGTTTCAGAATAAAAATATTTGGTGTGTGGATGCATTCTTACATGGTCGACCCTCATGAAAAAAATTGGCGCAACTGCATCAAAAATAATGACTTGAGGCCGAGCTATAAACACGTCAGCGATTTGAACATTATCACATGAATGACTTTTACGCCATGAGAGCTATTCTCAAAAGTATTAGTTTCAGAATAAAATTATTTGGTGTGTGGATCCATTCTTACATGGTCGACCCTCATGAAAAAAATTGGCGCAACTGCATCAAAAATAATGACTTGACGCCGAACTATAAATACATCAGCGATTTGAACATTATCACAAGCATGACATTATGACACTCATGACTTTTACACCATGAGAGCTATTCTCAAAAGTATTAGTTTCAGAATAAAAATCTTTGGTGTGTGGATGCATTCTGACATGGTCGACCCTCATGAAAAAAACTGGCGCAACTGCATCAAAAATAATGACTTGAGGCCGAGCTATAAATACATCAGCGATTTGAAATTTATCACATGCATGACTTTTACACCATGAGAGCTATTCTCAAAAGTATTAGTTTCAGAATAAAAATCTTTGGTGTGTGGATGCATTCTGACATGGTCGACCCTCATGAAAAAAATTGGCGCAACTGCATCAAAAATAATGACTTGAGGCCGAGCTATAAATACATCAGCGATTTGAACATTATCACATGCATGACATTATCACACTCACGACTTTTACACCATGAGAGCTATTCTCAAAAGTATTAGTTTCAGAATAAAAATCTTTGGTGTGTGGATGCATTCTGACATGGTCGACCCTCATGAAAAAAACTGGCGCAACTGCATCAAAAATAATGACTTGAGGCCGAGCTATAAATACGTCAGCGATTCGAACATTATCATATGCATGAATTTTACGCCATGAGAGCTATTCTCAAAAGTATTAGTTTCAGAATAAAAATCTTTGGTGTGTGGATGCATTCTGACATGGTCGACCCTCATGAAAAAAATTGACGCAACTGCATCAAAAATAATGACTTGAGGCCGAACTATAAATACATCAGCGATTCAAACTTTTTCACATGCATGACTTTTACACCATGAGAGCTATTCTCAAAAGTATTTGTTTCAGAATAAAAATCTTTGGTGTGTGGATGTATTCTTACATGGTCGAAACTCATAAAAAAAATTGGCGCAACTGCATCAAAATTAATGACTTGAGGCCGAACTATAAATACATCAGCGATTCAAACTTTATCACATTCATGACTTTTACGCCATGAGAGCTATTCTCAAAAGTATTAGTTTCAGAATAAAAATCTTTGGTGTGTGGATGCATTCTTACATGGTCGACCCTCATGAAAAAAATTGGCGCAACTGTATCAAAAATAATGACTTGAGGCCGAGATATAAACACGTCAGCGATTTGAACATTATCACATGCATGACTCTTACACCATGAGAGCTATTCTCAAAAGTATTAGTTTCAGAATAAAAATCTTTGGTGTGTGGATGCATTCTTACATGGTCGACCCTCATGAAAAAAATTGGCGCAACTGCATCAAAAATAATGACTTGACGCCGAACTATAAATACATCAGCGATTTGAACATTATCACATGCATGACATTATCACACGCACGACTTTTACACCATGAGAGCTATTCTCAAAAGTATTAGTTTCAGAATAAAAATCTTTGGTGTGTGGATGCATTCTGACATGGTCGACCCTCATGAAAAAAATTGGCGCAACTGCATCAAAAATAATGACTTGAGGCCGAGCTATAAATACGTCAGCGATTTGAACATTATCACATGCATGACTTTTACACCATGAGAGCTATTCTCAAAAGTATAAGTTTCAGAATAAAAATCTTTGGTGTGTGGATGCATTCTTACATGGTCGACCCTCATGAAAAAAATTGGCGCAACTGCATCAAAAATAATGACTTGAGGCCAAACTATAAATACATCAGCGATTCAAACTTTTTCACATTCATGACTTTTACGCCATGAGAGCTATTCTCAAAAGTATTAGTTTCAGAATAAAAATCTTTGGTGTGTGGATGCATTCTTACATGGTCGACCCTCATGAAAAAAATTGGCGCAACTGCATCAAAGATAATAACTTTATGTCGAACTATAAATACATCAGCGATTTGAACTTTTTCACATGCATGACATTATCACACGCACGACTTTTACACCATGAGCGCTATTCTCAAAAGTATTAGTTTCAGAATACAAATCTTTGGTGTGTGGATGCATTCTGACATGGTCGACCCTCATGAAAAAAATTGGCGCAACTGCATCAAAAATAATGACTTGAGGCCGAACTATAAATACGTCAGCGATTTGAACATTATCACATGCATGATTTTTACACCATGAGAGCTATTCTCAAAAGTATTAGTTTCAGAATAAAAATCTTTGGTGTGTGGATGCATTCTTACATGGTCGACCCTCATGAAAAAAATTGGCGCAACTGCATCAAAAATAATGACTTGAGGCCGAACTATAAATACATCAGCGATTTGAACATTATCACATGCATGACATTATCACACGCACGACTTTTTCACCATGAGAGCTATTCTCAAAAATATTAGTTTCAGCATAAAAATCTTTGGTGTGTGGATGCATTCTGACATGGTCGACCCTCATGAAAAAAATTGGCGCAACTGCATCAAAAATAATGACTTGAGGCCGAGCTATAAACACGTCAGCGATTTGAACATTATCACATGCATGACTTTTACGCCATGAGAGCTATTCTCAAAAGTATTAGTTTCAGAATAAAATTATTTGGTCTGTGGATGCATTCTTACATGGTCGACCCTCATGAAAAAAATTGGCGCAACTGCATCAAAAATAATGACTTGACGCCGAACTATAAATACATCAGCGATTTGAACATTATCACATGCATGACATTATCACACTCACGACTTTTACACCATGAGAGCTATTCTCAAAAGTATTAGTTTCAGAATAAAAATCTTTGGTGTGTGGATGCATTCTGACATGGTCGACCCTCATGAAAAACACTGGCGCAACTGCATCAAAAATAATGACTTGAGGCCGAGCTATAAATACATCAGCGATTCGAACATTATCATATGCATGACTTTTACACCATGAGAGCTATTCTCAAAAGTATTAGTTTCAGAATAAAAATCTTTGGTGTGTGGATGCATTCTGACATGGTCGACCCTCATGAAAAAAATTGACGCAACTGCATCAAAAATAATGACTTGAGGCCGAACTATAAATACATCAGCGATTTGAACATTATCACATGCATGACATTATCAGAAGCACGACTTTTACACCATGAGAGCTATTCTCAAAAGTATTAGTTTCAGAATAAAAATCTTTGGTTTGTGGATGCATTCTGACATGGTCGACCCTCATAAAAAAAATTGGCGCAACTGCATCAAAAATAATGACTTCAGGCCGAACTATAAATACATCTGCGATTCAAACTTTTTCACATGCATGACTTTTACACCATGAGAGCTATTCTCAAAAGTATTTGTTTCAGAATAAAAATCTTTGGTGTGTGGATGCATTCTTACATGGTCGAAACTCATAAAAAAAATTGGCGCAACTGCATCAAAAATAATGACTTGAGGCCGAACTATAAATACATCAGCGATTCAAACTTTATCACATTCATGACTTTTACGCCATTAGAGCTATTCTCAAAAGTATTAGTTTCAGAATAAAAATCTTTGGTGTGTGGATGCATTCTTACATGGTCGACCCTCATGAAAAAAATTGGCGCAACTGCATCAAAGATAATGACTTTATGTCGAACTATAAATACATCAGCGATTCGAACTTTTTCACATGCATGACATTATCACATGCACGACTTTTACACCATGAGAGCTATTCTCAAAAGTATTAGTTTCAGAATAAAAATCTTTGGTGTGTGGATGCATTCTGACATGGTCGACCCTCATGAAAAAAATTGGCGCAACTGCATCAAAAATAATGACTTGAGGCCGAACTATCAATACGTCAGCGATTTGAACATTATCACATTCATGACTTTTACACCATGAGAGCTATTCTCAAAAGTATTAGTTTCAGAATAAAAATCTTTGGTGTGTGGATGCATTCTTACATGGTCGACCCTCATGAAAAAAACTGTCGCAACTGCATCAAAAATAATGACTAGAGGCCAAACTATAATTACATCAGCGATTCGAATTTTTTAACATTCATGACTTTTACGCCATTAGAGCTATTCTCAAAAGTATTAGTTTCAGAATAAAAATCTTTGGTGTGTGGATGCATTCTTACATGGTCGACCCTCATGAAAAAAATTGGCGCAACTGCATCAAAAATAATGACTTGAGGCCGAACTATAAATACATCAGCGATTTGAACATTATCACATGCATGACATTATCACACGCACGACTTTTTCACCATGAGAGCTATTCTCAAAAGTATTAGTTTCAGAATAAAAATCTTTGGTGTGTGGATGCATTCTGACATGGTCGACCCTCATGAAAAAAATTGGCGCAACTGCATCAAAAATAATGACTTGAGGCCGAGCTATAAACACGTCAGCGATTTGAACATTATCACATGAATGACTTTTACGCCATGAGAGCTATTCTCAAAAGTATTAGTTTCAGAATAAAATTATTTGGTGTGTGGATCCATTCTTACATGGTCGACCCTCATGAAAAAATTGGCGCAACTGCATCAAAAATAATGACTTGACGCCGAACTATAAATACATCAGCGATTTGAACATTATCACATGCATGACATTATCACACTCACGACTTTTACACCATGAGAGCTATTCTCAAAAGTATTAGTTTCAGAATAAAAATCTTTGGTGTGTGGATGCATTCTGACATGGTCGACCCTCATGAAAAAAACTGGCGCAACTGCATCAAAAATAATGACTTGAGGCCGAGCTATAAATACATCAGCGATTTGAAATTTATCACATGCATGACTTTTACACCATGAGAGCTATTCTCAAAAGTATTAGTTTCAGAATAAAAATCTTTGGTGTGTGGATGCATTCTGACATGGTCGACCCTCATGAAAAAAATTGGCGCAACTGCATCAAAAATAATGACTTGAGGCCGAGCTATAAATACATCAGCGATTTGAACATTATCACATGCATGACATTATCACACTCACGACTTTTACAGCATGAGAGCTATTCTCAAAAGTATTAGTTTCAGAATAAAAATCTTTGGTGTGTGGATGCATTCTGACATGGTCGACCCTCATGAAAAAAACTGGCGCAACTGCATCAAAAATAATGACTTGAGGCCGAGCTATAAATACGTCAGCGATTCGAACATTATCATATGCATGACTTTTACACCATGAGAGCTATTCTCAAAAGTATTAGTTTCAGAATAAAAATCTTTGGTGTGTGGATGCATTCTGACATGGTCGACCCTCATGAAAAAAATTGACGCAACTGCATCAAAAATAATGACTTGAGGCCGAACTATAAATACATCAGCGATTTGAACATTATCACATGCATGACATTATCACACGCACGACTTTTACACCATGAGAGCTATTCTCAAAAGTATTAGTTTCAGAATAAAAATCTTTGGTGTGTGGATGCATTCTGACATGGTCGACCCTCATAAAAAAAATTGGCGCAACTGCATCAAAAATAATGACTTGAGGCCGAACTATAAATACATCAGCGATTCAAACTTTATCACATTCATGACTTTTACGCCATGAGAGCTATTCTCAAAAGTATTAGTTTCAGAATAAAAATCTTTGGTGTGTGGATGCATTCTTACATGGTCGACCCTCATGAAAAAAATTGGCGCAACTGCATCAAAAATAATGACTTTATGTCGAACTATAAATACATCAGCGATTCGAACTTTTTCACATGCATGACATTATCACACGCACGACTTTTACACCATGAGAGCTATTCTCAAAAGTATTAGTTTCAGAATACAAATAATTGGTGTGTGGATGCATTCTGACATGGTCGACCCTCATGAAAAAAATTGGCGCAACTGCATCAAAAATAATGACTTGAGGCCGAGCTATAAATACGTCAGCGATTTGAACATTATCACATGCATGACTTTTACACCATGAGAGCTATTCTCAAAAGTATTAGTTTCAGAATAAAAATCTTTGGTGTGTGGATGCATTCTTACATGGTCGACCCTCATGAAAAAAACTGTCGCAACTGCATCAAAAATAATGACTAGAGGCCAAACTATAATTACATCAGCGATTCGAATTTTTTAACATTCATGACTTTTACGCCATGAGAGCTATTCTCAAAAGTATTAGTTTCAGAATAAAAATCTTTGGTGTGTGGATGCATTCTTACATGGTCGACCCTCATGAAAAAAATTGGCGCAGCTGCATCAAAAATAATGACTTGAGGCCGAACTATAAATACATCAGCGATTTGAACATTATCACATGCATGACATTATCACACTCATGACTTTTTCACCATGAGAGCTATTCTCAAAAGTATTAGTTTCAGCATAAAAATCTTTGGTGTGTGGATGCATTCTGACATGGTCGACCCTCATGAAAAAAATTGGCGCAACTGCATCAAAAATAATGACTTGAGGCCGAGCTATAAACACGTCAGCGATTTGAACATTATCACATGCATGACTTTTACGCCATGAGAGCTATTCTCAAAAGTATTAGTTTCAGAATAAAATTATTTGGTGTGTGGATGCATTCTTACATGGTCGACCCTCATGAAAAAAATTGGCGCAACTGCATCAAAAATAATGACTTGAGGCCGAACTATAAATACATCAGCGATTTGAACATTATCACATGCATGACATTATCACACGCACGACTTTTACACCATGAGAGCTATTCTCAAAAGTATTAGTTTCAGAATAAAAATCTTTGGTGTGTGGATGCATTCTGACATGGTCGACCCTCATGAAAAAAACTGGCGCAACTGCATCAAAAATAATGACTTGAGGCCGAGCTATAAATACATCAGCGATTTGAACATTATCACATGCATGACTTTTACACCATGAGAGCTATTCTCAAAAGTATTAGTTTCAGAATAAAAATCTTTGGTGTGTGGATGCATTCTGACATGGTCGACCCTCATGAAAAAAATTGGAGCAACTGCATCAAAAATAATGACTTGAGGCCGAACTATAAATACATCAGCGATTTGAACATTATCACATGCATGACATTATCACAAGCACGACTTTTACACCATGAGAGCTATTCTCAAAAGTATTAGTTTCAGAATAAAAATCTTTGGTGTGTGGATGCATTCTGACATGGTCGACCCTCATAAAAAAAATTGGCGCAACTGCATCAAAAATAATGACTTGAGGCCGAACTATAAATACATCAGCGATTCAAACTTTTTCACATGCATGACTTTTACACCATGAGAGCTATTCTCAAAAGTATTAGTTTCAGAATAAAAATCTTTGGTGTGTGGATGCATTCTTACATGGTCGAAACTCATAAAAAAAATTGGCGCAACTGCATCAAAAATAATGACTTGAGGCCGAACTATAAATACATCAGCGATTCAAACTTTATCACATTCATGACTTTTACGCCATGAGAGCTATTCTCAAAAGTTTTAGTTTCAGAATAAAAATCTTTGGTGTGTGGATGCATTCTTACATGGTCGACCCTCATGAAAAAAATTGGCGCAACTGCATCAAAGATAATGACTTTATGTCGAACTATAAATACATCAGCGATTCGAACTTGTTCACATGCATGACATTATCACACGCACGACTTTTACACCATGAGAGCTATTCTCAAAAGTATTAGTTTCAGAATAAAAATCTTTGGTGTGTGGATGCATTCTGACATGGTCGACCCTCATGAAAAAAATTGGCGCAACTGCATCAAAAATAATGACTTGAGGCCGAGCTATAAATACATCAGCGATTTGAACATTATCACATGCATGACATTATCACACGCATGACTTTTTCACCATGACAGCTGTTCTCAAAAGTATTAGTTTTAGAATACAAATCTTTGGTGTGTGGATGCATTTTGACATGGTCGACCCTCATGAAAAAAATTGGCGCAACTGCATCAAAAATAATGACTTGAGGCCGAGATATAAACACGTCAGCGATTTGAACATTATCACATGCATGACTTTTACGCCATGAGAGCTATTCTCAAAAGTATTAGTTTCAGAATAACAATATTTGGTGTGTGGATGCATTCTTACATGGTCGACCCTCATGAAAATAATTGGCGCAACTGCATCAAAGATAATGACTTTATGTCGAACTATAAATACATCAGCGATTCGAACTTTTTCACATGCATGACATTATCACACTCACGACTTTTACACCATGAATGCTATTCTCAAAAGTATTAGTTTCAGAATAAAAATCTTTGGTGTGTGGATGCATTCTGACATGGTCGACCCTCATGAAAAAAATTGGCGCAACTGCATCAAAAATAATGACTTGACGCCGAACTATATATACATCAGCGATTTGAACATTATCACATGCATGACATTATCACACGCACGACTTTTACACCATGAGAGCTATTCTCAAAAGTATTAGTTTAAGAATAAAAATCTTTGGTGTGTGAATGCATTCTGACATGATCGACCCTCATGAAAAAAATTGGCGCAACTGCATCAAAAATAATGACTTGAGGCCGAACTATAAATACATCAGCAATTTGAACATTATCACATGCATGACATTATCACACGCACGACTTTTACACCATGAGAGCTATTCTCAAAAGTATTAGTTTCAGCATAAAAATCTTTGGTGTGTGGATGCATTCTGACATGGTCGACCCTCATGAAAAAAAATTGGCGCAACTGCATCAAAAATAATGACTTGAGGCCGAGATATAAATACGTCAACGATTTGAACAGTACCACATGCATGACTTTTACGCCATGAGAGCTATTCTCAAAAGTATTAGTTTCAGAATAAAAATCTTTGGTGTGTGGATGCTTTCTTACATGGTCGATCCTCATGAAAAAAATTGGCGCAACTGCATCAAAAATAATGACTTGAGGCCGAACTATAAATACATCAACGATTTCAACATTATCACATGCATGACATTATCACACGCACGACTTTTACACCATGAGAGCTATTCTCAAAAGTATTAGTTTAAGAATAAAAATCTTTGGTGTGTGGATGCATTCTGACATGGTCGACCCTCATGAAAAAAAATTGGCGCAACTGCATCAAAAATAATGACTTGAGGCCGAAATATAAATAAATCAGCGATTTGAACATTACCACATGCATGACTTTTACGCCATGAGAGCTATTCTCAAAAGTATTAGTTTCAGAATAAAAATCTTTGGTGTGTGGATGCATTCTTACATGGTCGACCCTCATGAAAAAAATTGGCGCAACTGCATCAAAAATAATGACTTGAGGCCGAACTATAAATACATCAGCGATTTGAACTTTTTCACAAGCATGACTTTTACGCCATTAGAGCTATTCTCAAAAGTATTTGTTTCAGAATAAAAATCTTTGGTGTGTGGATGCATTCTGACATGGTCGACCCTCAGGAAACAAATTGGCGCAACTGCATCAAAAATCATGACTTGAGGCCGAACTATAAATACATCAGCGATTTGAACATTATCACATGCATGACTTTTACACCATGAGAGCTATTCTCAAAAGTATTAGTTTCAGAATAAAAATCTTTGGTGTGTGGATGCATTCTGACATGGTCGACCCTCATAAAAAAAATTGGCGCATTTGCATCAAAAATAATGACTTGAGGCCGAACTATGAATTAATCAGCGATTCAAACTTTTTCACAAGCATGACTTTTACGCCATTAGAGCTATTCTCAAAAGTATTTGTTTCAGAATAAAAATCTTTGGTGTGTGGATGCATTATGACATGATCGACCCTCAGGAAACAAATTGGCGCAACTGCATCAAAAATCATGACTTGAGGCCGAACTATAAATACATCAGCGATTTGAACATTATCACATGCATGACTTTTACACCATGAGAGCTATTCTCAAAAGTATTAGTTTCAGAATAAAAATCTTTGGTGTGTGGATGCATTCTGACATGGTCGACCCTCATAAAAAAAATTGGCGCAACTGCATCAAAAATAATGACTTGAGGCCGACCTATAAATACATCAGCGATTCAAACTTTTTCACAAGCATGACTTTTACGCCATTAGAGCTCTTCTCAAAAGTATTTGTTTCAGAATAAAAATCTTTGGTGTGTGGATGCATTCTTACATGGTCGACCCTCATAAAAAAAATTGGCACAACTGCATCAAAAATAATGACTTGAGGCCGAACTATAAATACATCAGCGATTCAAACTTTTTTTACAAGCATGACTTTTACGCCATTAGAGCTATTCTCAAAAGTATTAGTTTCAGAATAAAAATCTTTGGTGTGTGGATGCATTCTTACATGGTCGACCCTCATGAAAAAAATTGGCGCAACTGCATAAAAAATGATGACTTTATGTCGAACTATAAATACATCAGCGATTCGAACTTTTTCACATGCATGACATTATCACATGCATGACTTTTACATCATGAATGCTATTCTCAAAAGTATTAGTTTCAGAATAAAAATCTTTGGTGTGTGGATGCATTCTGACATGGTCGACCTTCATGAAAAAAATTGGCGCAACTGCATCAAAAATAATGACTTGAGGCCGAACTATAAATACATCAGCGATTTGAACATTATCACATTCATGACTTTTATGCCATGAGAGCTATTCTCAAAAGTATTAGTTTCAGAATAAAAATCTTTGGTGTGTGGATGCATTCTTACATGGTCGACCCTCATGAAAAAAATTGGCGCAACTGCATCAAAAATAATGACTTGAGGCCGAACTATAAATACATCAGCGATTTGAACATTATCACATGCATGACATTATCACACGCACGACTTTTACACCATGAGAGCTATTCTCAAAAGTATTAGTTTCAGAATAAAAATCTTTGGTGTGTGGATGCATTATGACATGGTCGACCCTCATGAAAAAAATTGGCGCAACTGCATCAAAAATAATGACTTGAGGCCGAACTATAAATACATCAGCGATTTGAACATTATCACATGCATGACTTTTACACCATGAGAGCTATTCTCAAAAGTATTTGTTTCAGAATAAAAATCTTTGGTGTGTGTGGATGCATTCTGACATGGTCGACCCTCATAAAAAAATTGGCGCAACTGCATCAAAAATCATGACTTGAGGCCGAACTATAAATACATCAGCGATTCAAACTTTTTCACATTCATGACTTTTACACCATGAGAGCTATTCTCAAAAGTATTTGTTTCAGAATAAAAATCTTTGGTGTGTGGATGCATTCTTACATGGTCGACCCTCATAAAAAAATTGGCGCAACTGCATCAAAAATAATGACTTGAGGCCGAACTATAAATACATCAGCGATTTGAACATTATCACACGCATGACTTTTACACCATGAGAGCTATTCTCAAAAGTATTTGTTTCAGAATAAAAATCTTTGGTGTGTGGATGCATTCTTACATGGTCGACCCTCATAAAGAAAATTGGCGCAACTGCTTCAAAAATAATGACTTGAGGCCGAACTATAAATACATCAGCGATTCAAACTTTTTCACATTCATGACTTTTTCACCATGAGAGCTATTCTCAAAAGTATTAGTTTCAGAATAAAAATCTTTGGTGTGTGGATGCATTCTTACTTGGTCGACCCTCATGAAAAAAATTGGCGCAACTGCATCAAAAATAATGACTTCATGTCGAACTATAAATACATCAGCGATTCGAACTTTTTCACATGCATGACATTATCACATGCACGACCTTTACACCATGAATGCTATTCTCAAAAGTATTAGTTTCAGAATAAAAATCTTTGGTGTGTGGATGCATTCTGACATGGTCGACCTTCATGAAAAAAATTGGCGCAACTGCATCAAAAATAATGACTTGAGGCCGAACTATAAATACATCAGCGATTTGAACATTATCACATGCATGACTTTTATGCCATGAGAGCTATTCTCAAAAGTATTAGTTTCAGAATAAAAATCTTTGGTGTGTGGATGCATTCTTACATGGTCGACCCTCATGAAAAAAATTGGCGCAACTGCATCAAAAATAATGACTTGACGCCGAACTATAAATACATCAGCGATTTGAACATTATCACAAGCATGACATTATCAAACGCACGACTTTTACACCATGAGAGCTATTCTCAAAAGTATTAGTTTCAGAATAAAAATCTTTGGTGTGTGGATGCATTCTGACATGGTCGACCCTCATGAAAAACATTGGCGCAACTGCATCAAAAATAATGACTTGAGGCCGAACTATAAATTAATCAGCGATTCAAACTTTTTCACATTCATGACTTTTACGCCATTAGAGCTATTCTCAAAAGTATTTGTTTCAGAATAAAAATATTTGGTGTGTGGATGCATTCTGACATGGTCGACCTTCATGAAAAAAATGGGCGCAATTGCATCAAAAATAATGACTTGAGGCCGAGATATAAATACATCAGCGATTTGAACATTATCACATGCATGACTTTTACGCCATGAGAACTATTCTCAAAAGTATTAGTTTCAGAATAAAAATCTTTGGTGTGTGGATGCATTCTTACATGGTCGACCCTCATGAAAAAAATTGGCGCAACTGCATCAAAATTAATGACTTGAGGCCGAACTATAAATACATCAGCGATTTGAACATTATCACATGCATGACATTATCAAACGCACGACTTTTACACCATGAGAGCTATTCTCAAAAGTATTAGTTTCAGAATAAAAATCTTTTGTGTATGGATGCATTGTGACATGGTCGACCCTCAGGAAACAAATTGGCGCAACTGCATCCAAAATCATCACTTGAGGCCGAACTATAAATACATCAGCGATTTGAACATTATCACATGCATGACTTTTACACCATGAGAGCTATTCTCAAAAGTATTTGTTTCAGAATAAAAATCTTTGGTGTGTGGATGCATTCTTACATGGTCGACCCTCATGAAAAAAATTGGCGCAACTGCATCAAAAATAATGACTTGAGGCCGACCTATAAATACATCAGCGATTCAAACTTTTTCACAAGCATGACTTTTACGCCATTAGAGCTATTCTGAAAAGTATTTGTTTCAGAATAAAAATCTTTGGTGTGTGGATGCATTCTGACATGGTCGACCCTCAGGAAACAAATTGGCGCAACTGCATCAAAAATCATGACTTGAGGCCGAACTATAAATACATCAGCGATTTGAACATTATCACATGCATGACTTTTACACCATGAGAGCTATTCTCAAAAGTATTAGTTTCAGAATAAAAATCTTTGGTGTGTGGATGCATTCTGACATGGTCGACCCTCATAAAAAAAATTGGCGCAACTGCATCAAAAATAATGACTTGAGGCCGAACTATAAATACATCAGCGATTCAAACTTTTTCACAAGCATGACTTTTACGCCATTAGAGCTATTCTCAAAAGTATTTGTTTCGGAATAAAAATCTTTGGTGTGTGGATGCATTATGACATGGTCGACCCTCAGGAAACAAATTGGCGCAACAGCATCAAAAATCATGACTTGACGCCGAACTATAAATACATCAGCGATTTGAACATTATCACATGCATGACTTTTACACCATGAGAGCTATTCTCAAAAGTATTAGTTTCAGAATAAAAATCTTTGGTGTGTGGATGCATTCTTACATGGTCGACCCTCATGAAAAAAATTGGCGCAACTGCATCAAAAATGATGACTTTATGTCGAACTATAAATACATCAGCGATTCGAACTTTTTCACATGCATGACATTATCACATGCATGACTTTTACACCATGAATGCTATTCTCAAAAGTATTAGTTTCAGAATAAAAATCTTTGGTGTGTGGATGCATTCTGACATGGTCGACCTTCATGAAAAAAATTGGCGCAACTGCATCAAAAATAATGACTTGAGTCCGAACTATAAATACATCAGCGATTTGAACATTATCACATGCATGACTTTTATGCCATGAGAGCTATTCTCAAAAGTATTAGTTTCAGAATAAAAATCTTTGGTGTGTGGATGCATTCTTACATGGTCGACCCTCATGAAAAAAATTGGCGCAACTGCATCAAAAATAATGACTTGAGGCCGAACTATAAATACATCAGCGATTTGAACATTATCACATGCATGACATTATCACACGCACGACTTTTACACCATGAGAGCTATTCTCAAAAGTATTAGTTTCAGAATAAAAATCTTTGGTGTGTGGATGCATTCTGACATGGTCAACCCTCATGAAAAAAATTGGCGCAACTGCATCAAAAATAATGACTTGAGGCCGAACTATAAATACATCAGCGATTTGAACATTATCACATGCATGACTTTTACACCATGAGAGCTATTCTCAAAAGTATTTGTTTCAGAATAAAAATCTTTGGTGTGTGGATGCATTCTTACATGGTCGACCCTCATAAAAAAAATTGGCGCAACTGCATCAAAAATCATGACTTGAGGCCGAACTATAAATACATCAGCGATTCAAACTTTTTCACATTCATGACTTTTACGCCATGAGAGTTATTCTCAAAAGTATTTGTTTCAGAATAAAAATCTTTGGTGTGTGGATGCATTCTTACATGGTCGACCCTCATAAAAAAATTGGCGCAACTGCATCAAAAATAATGACTTGAGGCCGAACTATAAATACATCAGCGATTTGAACATTATCACACGCATGACTTTTACACCATGAGAGCTATTCTCAAAAGTATTTGTTTCAGAATAAAAATCTTTGGTGTGTGGATGCATTCTTACATGGTCGACCCTCATAAAAGAAATTGGCGCAACTGCATCAAAAATAATGACTTGAGGCCGAACTATAAATACATCAGCGATTTGAACTTTTTCACATGCATGACATTATCACACGCACGACTTTTACACCATGAATGCTATTCTCAAAAGTTTTAGTTTCAGAATAAAAATCTGTGGTGTGTGGATGCATTCTTACATGGTCGACCCTCATGAAAAAAATTGGCGCAACTGCATCAAAAATAATGACTTGAGGCCGAACTATAAATACATCAGCGATTTGAACATTATCACCCGCATGACTTTTATGCCATGAGAGCTATTCTCAAAAGTATTTGTTTCAGAATAAAAATCTTTGGTGTGTGGATGCATTCTTACATGGTCGACCCTCATGAAAAAAATTGGCGCAACTCCATCAAAAATAATGACTTGAGGCCGAACTATAAATACATCAGCGATTTGAACATTATCACATGCATGACTTTTACACCATGAGAGCTATTCTCAAAAGTATTTGTTTCAGAATAAAAATCTTTGGTGTGTGGATGCATTCGTACATGGTCGACCCTCATAAAAAAAATTGGCGCAACTGCATCAAAAATAATGACTTGAGGCCGAACTATAAATACATCAGCGATTCAAACTTTTTCACATTCATGACTTTTACGCCATGAGAGCTATTCTCAAAAGTATTAGTTTCAGAATAAAAATCTTTGGTGTGTGGATGCATTCTTACATGGTCGACCCTCATGGAAAAAATTGGCGCAACTGCATCAAAGATAATGACTTTATGTCGAACTATAAATACATCAGCGATTCGAACTTTTTCACATGCATGACATTATCACACGCACGACTTTTACACCATGAATGCTATTCTCAAAAGTTTTAGTTTCAGAATAAAAATCTTTGGTGTGTGGATGCATTCTTACATGGTCGACCTTCATGAAAAAAATTGGCGCAACTGCATCAAAAATAATGACTTGAGTCCGAACTATAAATACATCAGCGATTCAAACTTTTTCACATTCATGACTTTTTCACCATGAGAGCTATTCTCAAAAGTATTAGTTTCAGAATAAAAATCTTTGGTGTGTGGATGCATTCTTACTTGGTCGACCCTCATGAAAAAAATTGGCGCAACTGCATCAAAAATAATGACTTCATGTCGAACTATAAATACATCAGCGATTCGAACTTTTTCACATGCATGACATTATCACATGCACGACCTTTACACCATGAATGCTATTCTCAAAAGTATTAGTTTCAGAATAAAAATCTTTGGTGTGTGGATGCATTCTGACATGGTCGACCTTCATGAAAAAAATTGGCGCAACTGCATCAAAAATAATGACTTGAGGCCGAACTATAAATACATCAGCGATTTGAACATTATCACATGGATGACTTTTATGCCATGAGAGCTATTCTCAAAAGTATTAGTTTCAGAATAAAAATCTTTGGTGTGTGGATGCATTCTTACATGGTCGACCCTCATGAAAAAAATTGGCGCAACTGCATCAAAAATAATGACTTGACGCCGAACTATAAATACATCAGCGATTTGAACATTATCACAAGCATGACATTATCAAACGCACGACTTTTACACCATGAGAGCTATTCTCAAAAGTATTAGTTTCAGAATAAAAATCTTTGGTGTGTGGATGCATTCTGACATGGTCGACCCTCATGAAAAACATTGGCGCAACTGCATCAAAAATAATGACTTGAGGCCGAACTATAAATTAATCAGCGATTCAAACTTTTTCACATTCATGACTTTTACGCCATTAGAGCTATTCTCAAAAGTATTTGTTTCAGAATAAAAATATTTGGTGTGTGGATGCATTCTGACATGGTCGACCCTCATGAAAAAAATTGGCGCAACTGCATCAAAAATAATGACTTGAGGCCGAGATATAAATACATCAGCGATTTGAACATTATCACATGCATGACTTTTACGCCATGAGAACTATTCTCAAAAGTATTAGTTTCAGAATAAAAATCTTTGGTGTGTGGATGCATTCTTACATGGTCGACCCTCATGAAAAAAATTGGCGCAACTGCATCAAAATTAATGACTTGAGGCCGAACTATAAATACATCAGCGATTTGAACATTATCACATGCATGACATTATCACACGCACGACTTTTACACCATGAGAGCTATTCTCAAAAGTATTAATTTCAGAATAAAAATCTTTTGTGTATGGATGCATTGTGACATGGTCGACCCTCAGGAAACAAATTGGCGCAACTGCATCCAAAATCATGACTTGAGGCCGAACTATAAATACATCAGCGATTTGAACATTATCACATGCATGACTTTTACACCATGAGAGCTATTCTCAAAAGTATTTGTTTCAGAATAAAAATCTTTGGTGTGTGGATGCATTCTTATATGGTCGACCCTCATAAAAAAAATTGGCGCAACTGCATCAAAAATAATGACTTGAGGCCGACCTATAAATACATCAGCGATTCAAACTTTTTCACAAGCATGACTTTTACGCCATTAGAGCTATTCTGAAAAGTATTTGTTTCAGAATAAAAATCTTTGGTGTGTGGATGCATTCTGACATGGTCGACCCTCAGGAAACAAATTGGCGCAACTGCATCAAAAATCATGACTTGAGGCCGAACTATAAATACATCAGCGATTTGAACATTATCACATGCATGACTTTTACACCATGAGAGCTATTCTCAAAAGTATTAGTTTCAGAATAAAAATCTTTGGTGTGTGGATGCATTCTGACATGGTCGACCCTCATAAAAAAAATTGGCGCAACTGCATCAAAAATAATGACTTGAGGCCGAACTATAAATACATCAGCGATTCAAACTTTTTCACAAGCATGACTTTTACGCCATTAGAGCTATTCTCAAAAGTATTTGTTTCGGAATAAAAATCTTTGGTGTGTGGATGCATTATGACATGGTCGACCCTCAGGAAACAAATTGGCGCAACTGCATCAAAAATCATGACTTGACGCCGAACTATAAATACATCAGCGATTTGAACATTATCACATGCATGACTTTTACACCATGAGAACTATTCTCAAAAGTATTTGTTTCAGAATAAAAATCTTTGGTGTGTGGATGCATTCGTACATGGTCGACCCTCATAAAAAAAATTGGCGCAACTGCATCAAAAATAATGACTTGAGGCCGAACTATAAATACATCAGCGATTCAAACTTTTTCACATTCATGACTTTTACGCCATGAGAGCTATTCTCAAAAGTATTAGTTTCAGAATAAAAATCTTTGGTGTGTGGATGCATTCTTACATGGTCGACCCTCATGGAAAAAATTGGCGCAACTGCATCAAAGATAATGACTTTATGTCGAACTATAAATACATCAGCGATTCGAACTTTTTCACATGCATGACATTATCACACGCACGACTTTTACACCATGAATGCTATTCTCAAAAGTTTTAGTTTCAGAATAAAAATCTTTGGTGTGTGGATGCATTCTTACATGGTCGACCTTCATGAAAAAAATTGGCGCAACTGCATCAAAAATAATGACTTGAGTCCGAACTATAAATACATCAGCGATTCAAACTTTTTCACATTCATGACTTTTTCACCATGAGAGCTATTCTCAAAAGTATTAGTTTCAGAATAAAAATCTTTGGTGTGTGGATGCATTCTTACTTGGTCGACCCTCATGAAAAAAATTGGCGCAACTGCATCAAAAATAATGACTTCATGTCGAACTATAAATACATCAGCGATTCGAACTTTTTCACATGCATGACATTATCACATGCACGACCTTTACACCATGAATGCTATTCTCAAAAGTATTAGTTTCAGAATAAAAATCTTTGGTGTGTGGATGCATTCTGACATGGTCGACCTTCATGAAAAAAATTGGCGCAACTGCATCAAAAATAATGACTTGAGGCCGAACTATAAATACATCAGCGATTTGAACATTATCACATGGATGACTTTTATGCCATGAGAGCTATTCTCAAAAGTATTAGTTTCAGAATAAAAATCTTTGGTGTGTGGATGCATTCTTACATGGTCGACCCTCATGAAAAAAATTGGCGCAACTGCATCAAAAATAATGACTTGACGCCGAACTATAAATACATCAGCGATTTGAACATTATCACAAGCATGACATTATCAAACGCACGACTTTTACACCATGAGAGCTATTCTCAAAAGTATTAGTTTCAGAATAAAAATCTTTGGTGTGTGGATGCATTCTGACATGGTCGACCCTCATGAAAAACATTGGCGCAACTGCATCAAAAATAATGACTTGAGGCCGAACTATAAATTAATCAGCGATTCAAACTTTTTCACATTCATGACTTTTACGCCATTAGAGCTATTCTCAAAAGTATTTGTTTCAGAATAAAAATATTTGGTGTGTGGATGCATTCTGACATGGTCGACCCTCATGAAAAAAATTGGCGCAACTGCATCAAAAATAATGACTTGAGGCCGAGATATAAATACATCAGCGATTTGAACATTATCACATGCATGACTTTTACGCCATGAGAACTATTCTCAAAAGTATTAGTTTCAGAATAAAAATCTTTGGTGTGTGGATGCATTCTTACATGGTCGACCCTCATGAAAAAAATTGGCGCAACTGCATCAAAATTAATGACTTGAGGCCGAACTATAAATACATCAGCGATTTGAACATTATCACATGCATGACATTATCACACGCACGACTTTTACACCATGAGAGCTATTCTCAAAAGTATTAGTTTCAGAATAAAAATCTTTTGTGTATGGATGCATTGTGACATGGTCGACCCTCAGGAAACAAATTGGCGCAACTGCATCCAAAATCATGACTTGAGGCCGAACTATAAATACATCAGCGATTTGAACATTATCACATGCATGACTTTTACACCATGAGAGCTATTCTCAAAAGTATTTGTTTCAGAATAAAAATCTTTGGTGTGTGGATGCATTCTTATATGGTCGACCCTCATAAAAAAAATTGGCGCAACTGCATCAAAAATAATGACTTGAGGCCGACCTATAAATACATCAGCGATTCAAACTTTTTCACAAGCATGACTTTTACGCCATTAGAGCTATTCTGAAAAGTATTTGTTTCAGAATAAAAATCTTTGGTGTGTGGATGCATTCTGACATGGTCGACCCTCAGGAAACAAATTGGCGCAACTGCATCAAAAATCATGACTTGAGGCCGAACTATAAATACATCAGCGATTTGAACATTATCACATGCATGACTTTTACACCATGAGAGCTATTCTCAAAAGTATTAGTTTCAGAATAAAAATCTTTGGTGTGTGGATGCATTCTGACATGGTCGACCCTCATAAAAAAAATTGGCGCAACTGCATCAAAAATAATGACTTGAGGCCGAACTATAAATACATCAGCGATTCAAACTTTTTCACAAGCATGACTTTTACGCCATTAGAGCTATTCTCAAAAGTATTTGTTTCGGAATAAAAATCTTTGGTGTGTGGATGCATTATGACATGGTCGACCCTCAGGAAACAAATTGGCGCAACTGCATCAAAAATCATGACTTGAGGCCGAACTATAAATACATCAGCGATTTGAACATTATCACATGCATGACTTTTACACCATGAGAACTATTCTCAAAAGTATTAGTTTCAGAATAAAAATCTTTGGTGTGTGGATGCATTCTTACATGGTCGACCCTCATGAAAAAAATTGGCGCAACTGCATCAAAAATGATGACTTTATGTCGAACTATAAATACATCAGCGATTCGAACTTTTTCACATGCATGACATTATCACATGCATGACTTTTACACCATGAATGCTATTCTCAAAAGTATTAGTTTCAGAATAAAAATCTTTGGTGTGTGGATGCATTCTGACATGGTCGACCTTCATGAAAAAAATTGGCGCAACTGCATCAAAAATAATGACTTGAGTCCGAACTATAAATACATCAGCGATTTGAACATTATCACATGCATGACTTTTATGCCATGAGAGCTATTCTCAAAAGTATTAGTTTCAGAATAAAAATCTTTGGTGTGTGGATGCATTCTTACATGGTCGACCCTCATGAAAAAAATTGGCGCAACTGCATCAAAAATAATGACTTGAGGCCGAACTATAAATACATCAGCGATTTGAACATTATCACATGCATGACATTATCACACGCACGACTTTTACACCATGAGAGCTATTCTCAAAAGTATTAGTTTCAGAATAAAAATCTTTGGTGTGTGGATGCATTCTGACATGGTCAACCCTCATGAAAAAAATTGGCACAACTGCATCAAAAATAATGACTTGAGGCCGAACTATAAATACATCAGCGATTTGAACATTATCACATGCATGACTTTTACACCATGAGAGCTATTCTCAAAAGTATTTGTTTCAGAATAAAAATCTTTGGTGTGTGGATGCATTCTTACATGGTCGACCCTCATAAAAAAAATTGGCGCAACTGCATCAAAAATCATGACTTGAGGCCGAACTATAAATACATCAGCGATTCAAACTTTTTCACATTCATGACTTTTACACCATGAGAGCTATTCTCAAAAGTATTTGTTTCAGAATAAAAATCTTTGGTGTGTGGATGCATTCTTACATGGTCGACCCTCATAAAAAAATTGGCGCAACTGCATCAAAAATAATGACTTGAGGCCGAACTATAAATACATCAGCGATTTGAACATTATCACACGCATGACTTTTACACCATGAGAGCTATTCTCAAAAGTATTTGTTTCAGAATAAAAATCTTTTGTGTGTGGATGCATTCTTACATGGTCGACCCTCATAAAAGAAATTGGCGCAACTGCATCAAAAATAATGACTTGAGGCCGAACTATAAATACATCAGCGATTTGAACTTTTTCACATGCATGACATTATCACACGCACGACTTTTACACCATGAATGCTATTCTCAAAAGTTTTAGTTTCAGAATAAAAATCTGTGGTGTGTGGATGCATTCTTACATGGTCGACCCTCATGAAAAAAATTGGCGCAACTGCATCAAAAATAATGACTTGAGGCCGAACTATAAATACATCAGCGATTTGAACATTATCACCCGCATGACTTTTATGCCATGAGAGCTATTCTCAAAAGTATTTGTTTCAGAATAAAAATCTTTGGTGTGTGGATGCATTCTTACATGGTCGACCCTCATGAAAAAAATTGGCGCAACTCCATCAAAAATAATGACTTGAGGCCGAACTATAAATACATCAGCGATTTGAACATTATCACATGCATGACTTTTACACCATGAGAGCTATTCTCAAAAGTATTTGTTTCAGAATAAAAATCTTTGGTGTGTGGATGCATTCGTACATGGTCGACCCTCATAAAAAAAATTGGCGCAACTGCATCAAAAATAATGACTTGAGGCCGAACTATAAATACATCAGCGATTCAAACTTTTTCACATTCATGACTTTTACGCCATTAGAGCTATTCTCAAAAGTATTAGTTTCAGAATAAAAATCTTTGGTGTGTTGATGCATTCTTACATGGTCGACCCTCATGAAAAAAATTGGCGCAACTGCATCAAAGATAATGACTTTATGTCGAACTATAAATACATCAGCGATTCGAACTTTTTCACATGCATGACATTATCACACGCACGACTTTTACACCATGAATGCTGTTCTCAAAAGTTTTAGTTTCAGAATAAAAATCTTTGGTGTGTGGATGCATTCTGACATGGTCGACCTTCATGAAAAAAATTGGCGCAACTGCATCAAAAATAATGACTTGAGTCCGAACTATAAATACATCAGCGATTTGAACATTATCACATGCATGACTTTTATGCCATGAGAGCTATCCTCAAAAGTATTAGTTTCAGAATAAAAATCTTTGGTGTGTGGATGCATTCTGACATGGTCGACCCTCATGAAAACAATTGGCGCAACTGCATCAAAAATAATACCTTGACGCCGAACTATAAATACATCAGCGATTTGAACATTATCACATGCATGACATTATCACACGCACGACTTTTACACCATGAATGCTATTCTCAAAAGTATTAGTTTCAGAATAAAAATCTTTGGTGTGTGGATGCATTCTTACATGGTCGACCCTCATGAAAAAAATTGGCGCAACTGCATCAAAGATAATGACTTTATGTCGAACTATAAATACATCAGCGATTCGAACTTTTTCACATGCATGACATTATCACACGCACGACTTTTACACCATGAATGCTATTCTCAAAAGTTTTAGTTTCAGAATAAAAATCTTTGGTGTGTGGGTGCATTCTTACATGGTCGACCCTCATGAAAAAAATTGGCGCAACTGCATAAAAAATAATGACTTGAGGCCGAACTATAAATACATCAAAGATTTGAACATTATCACACTCATGACTTTTATGCCATGAGAGCTATTCTCAAAAGTATTAGTTTCAGAATAAAAATCTTTGGTGTGTGGATGCATTCTTACATGGTCGACCCTCATGAAAAAAATTGGCGCAACTGCATCAAAAATAATGACTTGAGGCCGAACTATAAATACATCAGCGATTTGAACATTATCACATGCATGACTTTTACACCATGAGAGCTATTCTCAAAAGTATTAGTTTCAGAATAAAAATCTTTGGTGTGTGGATGCATTCTTACATGGTCGACCCTCATAAAAAAAATTGGCGCAACTGCATCAAAAATCATGACTTGAGGCCGAACTATAAATACATCAGCGATTCAAACTTTTTCACATTCATGACTTTTACGCCATGAGAGCTATTCTCAAAAGTATTTGTTTCAGAATAAAAATCTTTGGTGTGTGGATGCATTCTTACATGGTCGACCCTCATAAAAAAATTGGCGCAACTGCATCAAAAATAATGACTTGAGGCCGAACTATAAATACATCAGCGATTTGAACATTATCACACGCATGACTTTTACACCATGAGAGCTATTCTCAAAAGTATTTGTTTCAGAATAAAAATCTTTGGTGTGTGGATGCATTCTTACATGGTCGACCCTCATAAAAGAAATTGGCGCAACTGCATCAAAAATAATGACTTGAGGCCGAACTATAAATACATCAGCGATTTGAACTTTTTCACATGCATGACATTATCACACGCACGACTTTTACACCATGAATGCTATTCTCAAAAGTTTTAGTTTCAGAATAAAAATCTGTGGTGTGTGGATGCATTCTTACATGGTCGACCCTCATGAAAAAAATTGGCGCAACTGCATCAAAAATAATGACTTGAGGCCGAACTATAAATACATCAGCGATTTGAACATTATCACCCGCATGACTTTTATGCCATGAGAGCTATTCTCAAAAGTATTTGTTTCAGAATAAAAATCTTTGGTGTGTGGATGCATTCTTACATGGTCGACCCTCATGAAAAAAATTGGCGCAACTCCATCAAAAATAATGACTTGAGGCCGAACTATAAATACATCAGCGATTTGAACATTATCACATGCATGACTTTTACACCATGAGAGCTATTCTCAAAAGTATTTGTTTCAGAATAAAAATCTTTGGTGTGTGGATGCATTCGTACATGGTCGACCCTCATGAAAAAAATTGGCGCAACTGCATCAAAAATAATGACTTGAGGCCGAACTATAAATACATCAGCGATTCAAACTTTTTCACATTCATGACTTTTACGCCATGAGAGCTATTCTCAAAAGTATTAGTTTCAGAATAAAAATCTTTGGTGTGTGGATGCATTCTTACATGGTCGACCCTCATGGAAAAAATTGGCGCAACTGCATCAAAGATAATGACTTTATGTCGAACTATAAATACATCAGCGATTCGAACTTTTTCACATGCATGACATTATCACACGCACGACTTTTACACCATGAATGCTATTCTCAAAAGTTTTAGTTTCAGAATAAAAATCTTTGGTGTGTGGATGCATTCTGACATGGTCGACCTTCATGAAAAAAATTGGCGCAACTGCATCAAAATAATGACTTGAGTCCGAACTATAAATACATCAGCGATTCAAACTTTTTCACATTCATGACTTTTTCACCATGAGAGCTATTCTCAAAAGTATTAGTTTCAGAATAAAAATCTTTGGTGTGTGGATGCATTCTTACTTGGTCGACCCTCATGAAAAAAATTGGCGCAACTGCATCAAAAATAATGACTTCATGTCGAACTATAAATACATCAGCGATTCGAACTTTTTCACATGCATGACATTATCACATGCACGACCTTTACACCATGAATGCTATTCTCAAAAGTATTAGTTTCAGAATAAAAATCTTTGGTGTGTGGATGCATTCTGACATGGTCGACCTTCATGAAAAAAATTGGCGCAACTGCATCAAAAATAATGACTTGAGGCCGAACTATAAATACATCAGCGATTTGAACATTATCACATGGATGACTTTTATGCCATGAGAGCTATTCTCAAAAGTATTAGTTTCAGAATAAAAATCTTTGGTGTGTGGATGCATTCTTACATGGTCGACCCTCATGAAAAAAATTGGCGCAACTGCATCAAAAATAATGACTTGACGCCGAACTATAAATACATCAGCGATTTGAACATTATCACAAGCATGACATTATCAAACGCACGACTTTTACACCATGAGAGCTATTCTCAAAAGTATTAGTTTCAGAATAAAAATCTTTGGTGTGTGGATGCATTCTGACATGGTCGACCCTCATGAAAAACATTGGCGCAACTGCATCAAAAATAATGACTTGAGGCCGAACTATAAATTAATCAGCGATTCAAACTTTTTCACATTCATGACTTTTACGCCATTAGAGCTATTCTCAAAAGTATTTGTTTCAGAATAAAAATATTTGGTGTGTGGATGCATTCTGACATGGTCGACCCTCATGAAAAAAATTGGCGCAACTGCATCAAAAATAATGACTTGAGGCCGAGATATAAATACATCAGCGATTTGAACATTATCACATGCATGACTTTTACGCCATGAGAACTATTCTCAAAAGTATTAGTTTCAGAATAAAAATCTTTGGTGTGTGGATGCATTCTTACATGGTCGACCCTCATGAAAAAAATTGGCGCAACTGCATCAAAATTAATGACTTGAGGCCGAACTATAAATACATCAGCGATTTGAACATTATCACATGCATGACATTATCACACGCACGACTTTTACACCATGAGAGCTATTCTCAAAAGTATTAGTTTCAGAATAAAAATCTTTTGTGTATGGATGCATTGTGACATGGTCGACCCTCAGGAAACAAATTGGCGCAACTGCATCCAAAATCATGACTTGAGGCCGAACTATAAATACATCAGCGATTTGAACATTATCACATGCATGACTTTTACACCATGAGAGCTATTCTCAAAAGTATTTGTTTCAGAATAAAAATCTTTGGTGTGTGGATGCATTCTTACATGGTCGACCCTCATGAAAAAAATTGGCGCAACTGCATCAAAAATAATGACTTGTGGCCGACCTATAAATACATCAGCGATTCAAACTTTTTCACAAGCATGACTTTTACGCCATTAGAGCTATTCTGAAAAGTATTTGTTTCAGAATAAAAATCTTTGGTGTGTGGATGCATTCTGACATGGTCGACCCTCAGGAAACAAATTGGCGCAACTGCATCAAAAATCATGACTTGAGGCCGAACTATAAATACATCAGCGATTTGAACATTATCACATGCATGACTTTTACACCATGAGAGCTATTCTCAAAAGTATTAGTTTCAGAATAAAAATCTTTGGTGTGTGGATGCATTCTGACATGGTCGACCCTCATAAAAAAAATTGGCGCAACTGCATCAAAAATAATGACTTGAGGCCGAACTATAAATACATCAGCGATTCAAACTTTTTCACAAGCATGACTTTTACGCCATTAGAGCTATTCTCAAAAGTATTTGTTTCGGAATAAAAATCTTTGGTGTGTGGATGCATTATGACATGGTCGACCCTCAGGAAACAAATTGGCGCAACTGCATCAAAAATCATGACTTGACGCCGAACTATAAATACATCAGCGATTTGAACATTATCACATGCATGACTTTTACACCATGAGAGCTATTCTCAAAAGTATTAGTTTCAGAATAAAAATCTTTGGTGTGTGGATGCATTCTTACATGGTCGACCCTCATGAAAAAAAATGGCGCAACTGCATCAAAAATGATGACTTTATGTCGAACTATAAATACATCAGCGATTCGAACTTTTTCACATGCATGACATTATCACATGCATGACTTTTACACCATGAATGCTATTCTCAAAAGTATTAGTTTCAGAATAAAAATCTTTGGTGTGTGGATGCATTCTTACATGGTCGACCCTCATGAAAAAAATTGGCGCAACTCCATCAAAAATAATGACTTGAGGCCGAACTATAAATACATCAGCGATTTGAACATTATCACATGCATGACTTTTACACCATGAGAGCTATTCTCAAAAGTATTTGTTTCAGAATAAAAATCTTTGGTGTGTGGATGCATTCGTACATGGTCGACCCTCATAAAAAAAATTGGCGCAACTGCATCAAAAATAATGACTTGAGGCCGAACTATAAATACATCAGCGATTCAAACTTTTTCACATTCATGACTTTTACGCCATGAGAGCTATTCTCAAAAGTATTAGTTTCAGAATAAAAATCTTTGGTGTGTTGATGCATTCTTACATGGTCGACCCTCATGAAAAAAATTGGCGCAACTGCATCAAAGATAATGACTTTATGTCGAACTATAAATACATCAGCGATTCGAACTTTTTCACATGCATGACATTATCACACGCACGACTTTTACACCATGAATGCTGTTCTCAAAAGTTTTAGTTTCAGAATAAAAATCTTTGGTGTGTGGATGCATTCTGACATGGTCGACCTTCATGAAAAAAATTGGCGCAACTGCATCAAAAATAATGACTTGAGTCCGAACTATAAATACATCAGCGATTTGAACATTATCACATGCATGACTTTTATGCCATGAGAGCTATCCTCAAAAGTATTAGTTTCAGAATAAAAATCTTTGGTGTGTGGATGCATTCTGACATGGTCGACCCTCATGAAAACAATTGGCGCAACTGCATCAAAAATAATACCTTGACGCCGAACTATAAATACATCAGCGATTTGAACATTATCACATGCATGACATTATCACACGCACGACTTTTACACCATGAATGCTATTCTCAAAAGTATTAGTTTCAGAATAAAAATCTTTGGTGTGTGGATGCATTCTTACATGGTCGACCCTCATGAAAAAAATTGGCGCAACTGCATCAAAGATAATGACTTTATGTCGAACTATAAATACATCAGCGATTCGAACTTTTTCACATGCATGACATTATCACACGCACGACTTTTACACCATGAATGCTATTCTCAAAAGTTTTAGTTTCAGAATAAAAATCTTTGGTGTGTGGGTGCATTCTTACATGGTCGACCCTCATGAAAAAAATTGGCGCAACTGCATAAAAAATAATGACTTGAGGCCGAACTATGAATACATCAAAGATTTGAACATTATCACACTCATGACTTTTATGCCATGAGAGCTATTCTCAAAAGTATTAGTTTCAGAATAAAAATCTTTGGTGTGTGGATGCATTCTTACATGGTCGACCCTCATGAAAAAAATTGGCGCAACTGCATCAAAAATAATGACTTGAGGCCGAACTATAAATACATCAGCGATTTGAACATTATCACATGCATGACATTATCACACGCACGACTTTTACACCATGAGAGCTATTCTCAAAAGTATTAGTTTCAGAATAAAAATCTTTGGTGTGTGGATGCATTATGACATGGTCGACCCTCATGAAAAAAATTGGCGCAACTGCATCAAAAATAATGACTTGAGGCCGAACTATAAATACATCAGCGATTCAAACTTTTTCACATTCATGACTTTTACGCCATTAGAGCTATTCTCAAAAGTATTTGTTTCAGAATAAAAATCTTTGGTGTGTGGATGCATTCTTACATGGTCGACCCTCATGAAAAAAATTGGCGCAACTCCATCAAAAATAATGACTTGAGGCCGAACTATAAATACATCAGCGATTCAAACTTTTTCACAAGCATGACTTTTACGCCATTAGAGCTATTCTCAAAAGTATTTGTTTCGGAATAAAAATCTTTGGTGTGTGGATGCATTATGACATGGTCGACCCTCAGGAAACAAATTGGCGCAACTGCATCAAAAATCATGACTTGAGGCCGAACTATAAATACATCAGCGATTTGAACATTATCACATGCATGACTTTTACACCATGAGAGCTATTCTCAAAAGTATTAGTTTCAGAATAAAAATCTTTGGTGTGTGGATGCATTCTTACATGGTCGACCCTCATGAAAAAAATTGGCGCAACTGCATCAAAAATGATGACTTTATGTCGAACTATAAATACATCAGCGATTCGAACTTTTTCACATGCATGACATTATCACATGCATGACTTTTACACCATGAATGCTATTCTCAAAAGTATTAGTTTCAGAATAAAAATCTTTGGTGTGTGGATGCATTCTGACATGGTCGACCTTCATGAAAAAAATTGGCGCAACTGCATCAAAAATAATGACTTGAGTCCGAACTATAAATACATCAGCGATTTGAACATTATCACATGCATGACTTTTATGCCATGAGAGCTATTCTCAAAAGTATTAGTTTCAGAATAAAAATCTTTGGTGTGTGGATGCATTCTTACATGGTCGACCCTCATGAAAAAAATTGGCGCAACTGCATCAAAAATAATGACTTGAGGCCGAACTATAAATACATCAGCGATTTGAACATTATCACATGCATGACATTATCACACGCACGACTTTTACACCATGAGAGCTATTCTCAAAAGTATTAGTTTCAGAATAAAAATCTTTGGTGTGTGGATGCATTCTTACATGGTTGACCCTCATGAAAAAAATTGGCGCAACTGCATCAAAAATAATGACTTGAGGCCGAACTATAAATACATCAGCGATTTGAACATTATCACATGCATGACTTTTACACCATGAGAGCTATTCTCAAAAGTATTTGTTTCAGAATAAAAATCTTTGGTGTGTGGATGCATTCTTACATGGTCGACCCTCATAAAAAAAATTGGCGCAACTGCATCAAAAATCATGACTTGAGGCCGAACTATAAATACATCAGCGATTCAAACTTTTTCACATTCATGACTTTTACGCCATGAGAGCTATTCTCAAAAGTATTTGTTTCAGAATAAAAATCTTTGGTGTGTGGATGCATTCTTACATGGTCGACCCTCATAAAAAAATTGGCGCAACTGCATCAAAAATAATGACTTGAGGCCGAACTATAAATACATCAGCGATTTGAACATTATCACACGCATGACTTTTATGCCATGAGAGCTATTCTCAAAAGTATTTGTTTCAGAATAAAAATCTTTTGTGTGTGGATGCATTCTTACATGGTCGACCCTCATAAAAGAAATTGGCGCAACTGCATCAAAAATAATGACTTGAGGCCGAACTATAAATACATCAGCGATTTGAACTTTTTCACATGCATGACATTATCACACGCACGACTTTTACACCATGAATGCTATTCTCAAAAGTTTTAGTTTCAGAATAAAAATCTGTGGTGTGTGGATGCATTCTTACATGGTCGACCCTCATGAAAAAAATTGGCGCAACTGCATCAAAAATAATGACTTGAGGCCGAACTATAAATACATCAGCGATTTGAACATTATCACCCGCATGACTTTTATGCCATGAGAGCTATTCTCAAAAGTATTTGTTTCAGAATAAAAATCTTTGGTGTGTGGATGCATTCTTACATGGTCGACCCTCATGAAAAAAATTGGCGCAACTCCATCAAAAATAATGACTTGAGGCCGAACTATAAATACATCAGCGATTTGAACATTATCACATGCATGACTTTTACACCATGAGAGCTATTCTCAAAAGTATTTGTTTCAGAATAAAAATCTTTGGTGTGTGGATGCATTCGTACATGGTCGACCCTCATAAAAAAAATTGGCGCAACTGCATCAAAAATAATGACTTGAGGCCGAACTATAAATACATCAGCGATTCAAACTTTTTCACATTCATGACTTTTACGCCATGAGAGCTATTCTCAAAAGTATTAGTTTCAGAATAAAAATCTTTGGTGTGTTGATGCATTCTTACATGGTCGACCCTCATGAAAAAAATTGGCGCAACTGCATCAAAGATAATGACTTTATGTCGAACTATAAATACATCAGCGATTCGAACTTTTTCACATGCATGACATTATCACACGCACGACTTTTACACCATGAATGCTGTTCTCAAAAGTTTTAGTTTCAGAATAAAAATCTTTGGTGTGTGGATGCATTCTGACATGGTCGACCTTCATGAAAAAAATTGGCGCAACTGCATCAAAAATAATGACTTGAGTCCGAACTATAAATACATCAGCGATTTGAACATTATCACATGCATGACTTTTATGCCATGAGAGCTATCCTCAAAAGTATTAGTTTCAGAATAAAAATCTTTGGTGTGTGGATGCATTCTGACATGGTCGACCCTCATGAAAAAAATTGGCGCAACTGCATCAAAAATAATGACTTGAGGCCGAACTATAACTACATCAGCGATTCGAACATTTTCACATTCATGACTTTTACGCCATGAGAGCTATTCTCAAAAGTATTAATCTCAGAAAAAGAAATATATGGTGTGTGGATGCATTCTTACATGGTCGACCTTCATGAAAAAAATTGGCGAAACTGCATGAAAAATATTGACTTGAGGTCGAACTATAAATACATCAGCGATTCGAACTTTTTAACATGCATGACTTTTACACCATGAGAGCTATTCTCAAAAGTATTAGTTTCAGAAAAAAAATCTTTGGTGTGTGGATGCATTCTTACATGGTCGACCCTCATGAAAAAAATTGGCGCAACTGCATCAAAAATCATCACTTGATGTCGAACTATAAATACATCAACGATTCGAACATTATCACACGCATGACTTTTACACCATGAGAGCTATTCTCAAAAGTATTAATCTCAGAAAAAAGAAATATATGGTGTGTGGATGCATTCTTACATGGTCGACCCTCATGAAAAAAATTGGCCCAACTGCATCAAAAATAATGACTTGAGGTCGAACTATAAATACAGCAGCGATTTGAACATTATCACACGCATGACTTTTACACCATGAGAGCTATTCTCAAAAGTATTAATCTCAAAAAAAAGAAATATATGGTGTGTGGATGCATTCTTACATGGTCGACCCTCATGAAAAAAATTGGCCCAACTGCATCAAAAATAATGACTTGAGGTCAAACTATAAATACAGCAGCGATTTGAACATTATCACATGCATGACTTTTACACCATGAGAGCTATTCTCAAAAGTATTAGTTTCAGAATAAAAATCTTTGGTGTGTGGATGCATTCTTACATGGTCGACCCTCATGAAAACAATTGGCGCAACTGCATCAAAAATAATACCTTGACGCCGAACTATAAATACATCAGCGATTTGAACATTATCACATGCATGACATTATCACACGCACGACTTTTACACCATGAATGCTATTCTCAAAAGTATTAGTTTCAGAATAAAAATCTTTGGTGTGTGGATGCATTCTTACATGGTCGACCCTCATGAAAAAAATTGGCGCAACTGCATCAAAGATAATGACTTTATGTCGAACTATAAATACATCAGCGATTCGAACTTTTTCACATGCATGACATTATCACACGCACGACTTTTACACCATGAATGCTATTCTCAAAAGTTTTAGTTTCAGAATAAAAATCTTTGGTGTGTGGGTGCATTCTTACATGGTCGACCCTCATGAAAAAAATTGGCGCAACTGCATAAAAAATAATGACTTGAGGCCGAACTATAAATACATCAAAGATTTGAACATTATCACACTCATGACTTTTATGCCATGAGAGCTATTCTCAAAAGTATTAGTTTCAGAATAAAAATCTTTGGTGTGTGGATGCATTCTTACATGGTCGACCCTCATGAAAAAAATTGGCGCAACTGCATCAAAAATAATGACTTGAGGCCGAACTATAAATACATCAGCGATTTGAACATTATCACATGCATGACATTATCACACGCACGACTTTTACACCATGAGAGCTATTCTCAAAAGTATTAGTTTCAGAATAAAAATCTTTGGTGTGTGGATGCATTATGACATGGTCGACCCTCATGAAAAAAATTGGCGCAACTGCATCAAAAATAATGACTTGAGGCCGAACTATAAATACATCAGCGATTCAAACTCTTTCACATTCATGACTTTTACGCCATTAGAGCTATTCTCAAAAGTATTTGTTTCAGAATAAAAAGCTTTGGTGTGTGGATGCATTCTTACATGGTCGACCCTCATGAAAAAAATTGGCGCAACTGCATCAAAAATAATGATTTGAGGCCGAACTATAAATACATCAGCGATTTGAACTTTTTCACATGCATGACATTATCACACGCACGACTTTTACACCATGAATGCTATTCTCAAAAGTATTAGTTTCAGAATAAAAATCTTTGGTGTGTGGATGCATTCTTACATGGTCGACCCTCATGAAAAAAATTGGCGGAACTGCATCAAAAATAATGACTTGAGGCCGAACTATTAAATACATCAGCGATTTGAACATTATCACATGCATGACTTTTACACCATGAGAGCTATTCTCAAAAGTATTTGTTTCAGAATAAAAATGTTTGGTGTGTGGATGCATTCTTAAATGGTCGACCCTCATGAAAAAAATTGGCGCAACTGCATCAAAGATAATGACTTTATGTCGAACTATAAATACATCAGCGATTCGAACTTTTTCACATGCATGACATTATCACACGCACGACTTTTACACCATGAATG
Organism: Haliotis cracherodii; assembly: GCF_022045235.1. NCBI lineage: Eukaryota > Metazoa > Mollusca > Gastropoda > Lepetellida > Haliotidae > Haliotis > Haliotis cracherodii. The sequence goes on along the minus strand of NW_027266291.1, from coordinate 2,732,402 downwards.
CTATTCTCAAAAGTTTTAGTTTCAGAATAAAAATCTTTGGTGTGTGGGTGCATTCTTACATGGTCGACCCTCATGAAAAAAATTGGCGCAACTGCATCAAAAATAATGACTTGAGGCCGAACTATAAATACATCAGCGATTTGAACATTATCACATGCATGACTTTTACACCATGATAGCTATTCTCAAAAGTATTTGTTTCAGAATAAAAATATTTGGTGTGTGGATGCATTCTGACATGGTCGACCCTCATAAAAAAAAATTGGCGCAACTGCATCAAAAATAATGACTTGAGGCCAAACTATAAATACATCAGCGATTCAAACTTTTTCACATGGATGACTTTTACACCATGAGAGCTGTTCTCAAAAGTATTTGTTTCAGAATAAAAATCTTTGGTGTGTGGATGCATTCTTACATGGTCGACCCTCATAAAAAAAATTGACGCAACTGCATCAAAAATAATGACTTGAGGCCGAATTATAAATACATCAGCGATTCAAACTTTTTCATATGCATGACTTTTATGCCATGAGAGCTATTCTCAAAAGTATTAGTTTCAGAATAAAAATCTTTGGTGTGTGGATGCATTCTTACATGGTCGACCTTCATGAAAAAAATTGGCGCAACTGCATCAAAGATAATGACTTTATTTCGAACTATAAATACATCAGCGATTCGAACTTTTTCACATTCATGACTTTTACGCCATTAGAGCTATTCTCAAAAGTATTTGTTTCAGAATAAAAATCTTTGGTGTGTGGATGCATTCTTACATGGTCGACCCTCATGAAAAAAATTGGCGCAACTGCATCAAAAATAATGACTTGAGGCCGAACTATAAATACATCAGCGATTTGAACATTATCACATGCATGACTTTTACACCATGAGAGCTATTCTCAAAAGTATTAGTTTCAGAATAAAAATCTTTGGTGTGTGGATGCATTCTTACATGGTCGACCCTCATGAAAAAAATTGGCGCAACTGCATCAAAAATAATGACTTGAGGCCGAACTATAAATACATCAGCGATTCAAACTTTTTCACATGCATGACTTTTACACCATGAGAGCTATTCTCAAAAGTATTTGTTTCAGAATAAAAATCTTTGGTGTGTGGATGCATTCTTACATATGGTCGACCCTCATAAAACAAATTGGCGCAACTGCATCAAAAATAATGACTTGAGGCCGAACTATAAATACATCAGCGATTCAAACTTTTTCACATTCATGACTTTTACGCCATGAGAGCTATTCTCAAAAGTATTAGTTTCAGAATAAAAATCTTTGGTGTGTGGATGCATTCTTACATGGTCGACCCTCATGAAAAAAATTGGCGCAACTGCATCAAAGATAATGACTTTATGTCGAACTATAAAAACATCAGCGATTCGAACTTTTTCACATGCATGACATTATCACACGCACGACTTTTACACCATGAATGCTATTCTCAAAAGTTTTAGTTTCAGAATAAAATTCTTTGGTGTGTGGATGCATTCTGACATGGTCGACCCTCATGAAAAAAATTGGCGCAACTGCATCAAAAATAATGACTTGAGGCCGAACTATAAATACATCAGCGATTTGAACATTATCACACTCATGACTTTTATGCCATGAGAGCTATTCTCAAAAGTATTAGTTTCAGAATAAAAATCTTTGGTGTGTGGATGCATTCTTACATGGTCGACCCTCATGAAAAAAATTGGCGCAACTGCATCAAAAATAATGACTTGAGGCCGAACTATAAATACATCAGCGATTTGAACATTATCACATGCATGACATTATCACACGCACGACTTTTACACCATGAGAGCTATTCTCAAAAGTATTAGTTTCAGAATAAAAATCTTTGGTGTGTGGATGCATTCTGACATGGTCGACCCTCATAAAAAAAATTGGCGCAACTGCATCAAAAATAATGACTTGAGGCCGAACTATCAATACATCAGCGATTTGAACATTATCACATGCATGACTTTTACACCATGAGAGCTATTCTCAAAAGTATTAGTTTCAGAATAAAAATCTTTGGTGTGTGGATGCATTCTTACATGGTCGACCCTCATGAAAAAAATTGGCGGAACTGCATCAAAAATAATGACTTGAGGCCGAACTATTAAATACATCAGCGATTTGAACATTATCACATGCATGACTTTTACACCATGAGAGCTATTCTCAAAAGTATTTGTTTCAGAATAAAAATGTTTGGTGTGTGGATGCATTCTTAAATGGTCGACCCTCATGAAAAAAATTGGCGCAACTGCATCAAAGATAATGACTTTATGTCGAACTATAAATACATCAGCGATTCGAACTTTTTCACATGCATGACATTATCACACGCACGACTTTTACACCATGAATGCTATTCTCAAAAGTTTTAGTTTCAGAATAAAAATCTTTGGTGTGTGGATGCATTCTTACATGGTCGACCCTCATGAAAAAAATTGGCGCAACTGCATCAAAAATAATGACTTGAGGCCGAACTATAAATACATCAGCGATTTGAACATTATCACATGCATGACTTTTACACCATGATAGCTATTCTCAAAAGTATTTGTTTCAGAATAAAAATATTTGGTGTGTGGATCCATTCTGACATGGTCGACCCTCATAAAAAAAAATTGGCGCAACTGCATCAAAAATAATGACTTGAGGCCAAACTATAAATACATCAGCGATTCAAACTTTTTCACATGGATGACTTTTACACCATGAGAGCTGTTCTCAAAAGTATTTGTTTCAGAATAAAAATCTTTGGTGTGTGGATGCATTCTTACATGGTCGACCCTCATAAAAAAAATTGACGCAACTGCATCAAAAATAATGACTTGAGGCCGAATTATAAATACATCAGCGATTCAAACTTTTTCATATGCATGACTTTTATGCCATGAGAGCTATTCTCAAAAGTATTAGTTTCAGAATAAAAATCTTTGGTGTGTGGATGCATTCTTACATGGTCGACCTTCATGAAAAAAATTAGCGCAACTGCATCAAAGATAATGACTTTATTTCGAACTATAAATACATCAGCGATTCGAACTTTTTCACATTCATGACTTTTACGCCATTAGAGCTATTCTCAAAAGTATTAGTTTCAGAATAAAAATCTTTGGTGTGTGGATGCATTCTTACATGGTCGACCCTCATGAAAAAAATTGGCGCAACTGCATCAAAAATAATGACTTGAGGCCGAACTATAAATACATCAGCGATTTGAACATTATCACATGCATGACTTTTACACCATGAGAGCTATTCTCAAAAGTATTTGTTTCAGAATAAAAATCTTTGGTGTGTGGATGCATTCTTACATGGTCGACCCTCATGAAAAAAATTGGCGCAACTGCATCAAAAATAATGACTTGAGGCCGAACTATAAATACATCAGCGATTCAAACTTTTTCACATGCATGACTTTTACACCATGAGAGCTATTCTCAAAAGTATTTGTTTCAGAATAAAAATCTTTGGTGTGTGGATGCATTCTTACATATGGTCGACCCTCATAAAACAAATTGGCGCAACTGCATCAAAAATAATGACTTGAGGCCGAACTATAAATACATCAGCGATTCAAACTTTTTCACATTCATGACTTTTACGCCATGAGAGCTATTCTCAAAAGTATTAGTTTCAGAATAAAAATCTTTGGTGTGTGGATGCATTCTTACATGGTCGACCCTCATGAAAAAAATTGGCGCAACTGCATCAAAGATAATGACTTTATGTCGAACTATACAAACATCAGCGATTCGAACTTTTTCACATGCATGACATTATCACACGCACGACTTTTACACCATGAATGCTATTCTCAAAAGTTTTAGTTTCAGAATAAAATTCTTTGGTGTGTGGATGCATTCTGACATGGTCGACCCTCATGAAAAAAATTGGCGCAACTGCATCAAAAATAATGACTTGAGGCCGAACTATAAATACATCAGCGATTTGAACATTATCACACTCATGACTTTTATGCCATGAGAGCTATTCTCAAAAGTATTAGTTTCAGAATAAAAATCTTTGGTGTGTGGATGCATTCTTACATGGTCGACCCTCATGAAAAAAATTGGCGCAACTGCATCAAAAATAATGACTTGAGGCCGAACTATAAATACATCAGCGATTTGAACATTATCACATGCATGACATTATCACACGCACGACTTTTACACCATGAGAGCTATTCTCAAAAGTATTAGTTTCAGAATAAAAATCTTTGGTGTGTGGATGCATTCTGACATGGTCGACCCTCATAAAAAAATTTGGCGCAACTGCATCAAAAATAATGACTTGAGGCCGAACTATCAATACATCAGCGATTTGAACATTATCACATGCATGACTTTTACACCATGAGAGCTATTCTCAAAAGTATTTGTTTCAGAATAAAAATCTTTTGTGTGTGGATGCATTCTTACATGGTCGACCCTCATAAAAAAAATTGGAGCAACTGCATAAAAAATAATGACTTGAGGCCGAACTATAAATACATCAGCGATTCAAACTTTTTCACATTCATAACTTTTACGCCATTAGAGTTATTCTCAAAAGTATTTGTTTCAGAATAAAAATCTTTGGTGTGTGGATGCATTTTTACATGGTCAACCCTCATGAAAAAAATTGGCGCAACTGCATCAAAAATAATGACTTGAGGCCGAACTATAAATACATCAGCGATTTGAACATTATCACATGCATGACATTATCACACGCACGACTTTTACACCATGAGAGCTATTCTCAAAAGTATTAGTTTCAGAATAAAAATCTTTGGTGTGTGGATGTATTCTTACATGGTCGACCCTCATGAATAAAATTGGCGCAACTGCATCAAAAATAATGACTTGAGGCCGAGCTATAAATACGTCAGCGATTTGAACATTATCACATGCATGACTTTTACGCCATGGGAGCTATTCTCAAAAGTATTAGTTTCAGAATAAAAATCTTTAGTGTGTGGATGCATTCTTACATGGTCGACCCTCATGAAAAAAATTGGCGCAACTGCATCAAAAATAATGACTTGAGGCCGAACTATAAATACATCAGCGATTTGAACATTATCACATGCATGACATTATCGCACGCACGACTTTTACACCATGAGAGCTATTCTCAAAGGTATTAGTTTCAGCATAAAAATCTTTGGTGTGTGGATGCATTCTGACATGGTCGACCCTCATGAAAAAAATTGGCGCAACTGCATCAAAAATAATGACTTGAGGCCGAGATATAAATACATCAGCGATTTGAACATTATCACATGCATGACTTTTACGCCATGAGAGCTATTCTCAAAAGTATTAGTTTCAGAATAAAAATCTTTGGTGTGTGGATGCATTCTTACATGGTCGACCCTCATGAAAAAAATTGGCGCAACTGCATCAAAGATAATGACTTTATGTCGAACTATAAATACATCAGCGATTCGAACTTTTTCACATGCATGACATTATCACATGCACGACTTTTACACCATGAATGCTATTCTCAAAAGTATTAGTTTCAGAATAAAAATCTTTGGTGTGTGGATGCATTCTTACATGGTCGACCCTCATGAAAAAAATTGGTGCAACTGCATCAAAGTAATGACTTGAGGCCAAACTATAAATACATCAGCGATTTGAACATTATAACACGCATGACTTTTATGCCATGAGAGCTATTCTCAAAAGTATTAGTTTCAGAATAAAAATGTTTGGTGTGTGGATGCATTCTTACATGGTCGACCCTCATGAAAAAAATTGGCGCAACTGCATCAAAAATAATGACTTGACGCCGAACTATAAATACATCAGCGATTTGAACATTATCACATGCATGACATTATCACACGCACGACTTTTACACCATGAGAGCTATTCTCAAAAGTATTAGTTTCAGAATAAAAATCTTTGGTGTGTGGATGCATTCTGACATGGTCGACCCTCATAAAAAAAATTGGCGCAACTGCATCAAAAATAATGACTTGAGGCCGAACTATAAATACATCAGCGATTTGAACATTATCACATGCATGACTTTTACACCATGAGAGCTATTCTCAAAAGTATTTGTTTCAGAATAAAAATCTTTGGTGTGTGGATGCATTCTTACATGGTCGACCCTCATAAAAAAAATTGGCGCAACTGCATAAAAAATAATGACTTGAGGCCGAACTATAAATACATCAGCGATTCAAACTTTTTCACATTCATAACTTTTACGCCATTAGAGTTATTCTCAAAAGTATTTGTTTCAGAATAAAAATCTTTGGTGTGTGGATGCATTTTTACATGGTCAACCCTCATGAAAAAAATTGGCGCAACTGCATCAAAAATAATGACTTGAGGCCGAACTATAAATACATCAGCGATTTGAACATTATCACATGCATGACATTATCACACGCACGACTTTTACACCATGAGAGCTATTCTCAAAAGTATTAGTTTCAGAATAAAAATCTTTGGTGTGTGGATGTATTCTTACATGGTCGACCCTCATGAATAAAATTGGCGCAACTGCATCAAAAATAATGACTTGAGGCCGAGCTATAAATACGTCAGCGATTTGAACATTATCACATGCATGACTTTTACGCCATGGGAGCTATTCTCAAAAGTATTAGTTTCAGAATAAAAATCTTTGGTGTGTGGATGCATTCTTACATGGTCGACCCTCATGAAAAAAATTGGCGCAACTGCATCAAAAATAATGACTTGAGGCCGAACTATAAATACATCAGCGATTTGAACATTATCACATGCATGACATTATCGCACGCACGACTTTTACACCATGAGAGCTATTCTCAAAGGTATTAGTTTCAGCATAAAAATCTTTGGTGTGTGGATGCATTCTGACATGGTCGACCCTCATGAAAAAAATTGGCGCAACTGCATCAAAAATAATGACTTGAGGCCGAGATATAAATACATCAGCGATTTGAACATTATCACATGCATGACTTTTACGCCATGAGAGCTATTCTCAAAAGTATTAGTTTCAGAATAAAAATCTTTGGTGTGTGGATGCATTCTTACATGGTCGACCCTCATGAAAAAAATTGGCGCAACTGCATCAAAGATAATGACTTTATGTCGAACTATAAATACATCAGCGATTCGAACTTTTTCACATGCATGACATTATCACACGCACGACTTTTACACCATGAATGCTATTCTCAAAAGTATTAGTTTCAGAATAAAAATCTTTGGTGTGTGGATGCATTCTTACATGGTCGACCCTCATGAAAAAAATTGGCGCAACTGCATCAAAGTAATGACTTGAGGCCAAACTATAAATACATCAGCGATTTGAACATTATAACACGCATGACTTTTATGCCATGAGAGCTATTCTCAAAAGTATTAGTTTCAGAATAAAAATGTTTGGTGTGTGGATGCATTCTTACATGGTCGACCCTCATGAAAAAAACTGGCGCAACTGCATCAAAAATAATGACTTGACGCCGAACTATAAATACATCAGCTATTCGAACATTATCACATGCATGACATTATCACACGCACGACTTTTACACCATGAGAGCTCTTCTCAAAAGTATTAGTTTCAGAATAAAAATCTTTGGTGTGTGGATGTATTCTTACATGGTCGACCCTCATGAATAAAATTGGCGCAACTGCATCAAAAATAATGACTTGAGGCCGAGCTATAAATACGTCAGCGATTTGAACATTATCACATGCATGACTTTTACGCCATGGGAGCTATTCTCAAAAGTATTAGTTTCAGAATAAAAATCTTTGTTGTGTGGATGCATTCTTACATGGTCGACCCTCATGAAAAAAATTGGCGCAACTGCATCAAAAATAATGACTTGAGGCCGAACTATAAATACATCAGCGATTTGAACATTATCACATGCATGACATTATCGCACGCACGACTTTTACACCATGAGAGCTATTCTCAAAGGTATTAGTTTCAGCATAAAAATCTTTGGTGTGTGGATGCATTCTGACATGGTCGACCCTCATGAAAAAAATTGGCGCAACTGCATCAAAAATAATGACTTGAGGCCGAGATATAAATACATCAGCGATTTGAACATTATCACATGCATGACTTTTACGCCATGAGAGCTATTCTCAAAAGTATTAGTTTCAGAATAAAAATCTTTGGTGTGTGGATGCATTCTTACATGGTCGACCCTCATGAAAAAAATTGGCGCAACTGCATCAAAATTAATGACTTGAGGCCGAACTATAAATACATCAGCGATTTGAACATTATCACACGCATGACATTATCACATGCAGGACTATTACACCATGAGAGCTATTCTCAAAAGTATTAGTTTCAGAATAAAAATCTTTGGTGTGTGGATGCATTCTTACATGGTCGACCCTCATGAAAAAAATAGGTGCAACTGCATCAAAGATAATGACTTTATGTCGAACTATAAATACATCAGCGATTCGAACTTTTTCACATGCTTGACATTATCACACGCATGACTTTTACACCATGAATGCTATTCTCAAAAGTATTAGTTTCAGAATAAAAATCTTTGGTGTGTGGATGCATTCTGACATTGTCGACCCTCATGAAAAAAATTGGCGCAACTGCATCAAAAATAATGACTTGAGGCCGAACTATAAATACATCAGCGATTTGAACATTATCACACGCATGACTTTTATGCCATGAGAGCTATTCTCAAAAGTATTTGTTTCAGAATAAAAATCTTTGGTGTGTGGATGCATTCTAACATGGTCGACCCTCATAAAAAAATTGGCGCAACTGCATGAAAAATAATGACTTGAGGCCGAACTATAAATACATCAGCGATTTGAACATTATCACATGCATGACTTTTACACCATGAGAGCTATTCTCAAAAGTATTTGTTTCAGAATAAAAATCTTTTGTGTGTGGATGCATTCTTACATGGTCGACCCTCATAAAAAAAATTGGCGCAACTGCATCAAAAATAATGACTTGAGGCCGAACTATAAATACATCAGCGATTCAAACTTTTTCACATTCATGACTTTTACGCCATGAGAGCTATTCTCAAAAGTATTAGTTTCAGAATAAAAATCTTTGGTGTGTGGATGCATTCTGACATGGTCGACCCTCATGAAAAAAATAGGCGCAACTGCATCAAAGATAATGACTTTATGTCGAACTATAAATACATCAGCGATTCGAACTTTTTCAAATGCATGACATTATCACACGCACGACTTTTACACCATGAATGCTATTCTCAAAAGTATTAGTTTCAGAATAAAAATCTTTGGTGTGTGGATGCATTCTGACATGATCGACCCTCATGAAAAAAATTGGCGCAACTGCATCAAAAATAATGACTTGAGGCCGAACTATAAATACATCAGCGATTCAAACTTTTTCAGATGCATGACTTTTACACCATGAGAGCTATTCTCAAAAGTATTTGTTTCAGAATAAAAATCTTTGGTGTGTGGATGCATTCTTACATGGTCGACCCTCATAAAAAAAATTGGCGCAACTGCATAAAAAATAATGACTTGAGGCCGAACTATAAATACATCAGCGATTCAAACTTTTTCACATTCATGACTTTTACGCCATGAGAGCTATTCTCAAAAGTATTAGTTTCAGAATAAAAATCTTTGGTGTGTGGATGCATTCTGACATGGTCGACCCTCATGAAAAAAATAGGTGCAACTGCATCAAAGATAATGACTTTATGTCGAACTATAAATACATCAGCGATTCGAACTTTTTCACATGCATGACATTATCACACGCATGACTTTTACACCATGAATGCTATTCTCAAAAGTATTAGTTTCAGAATAAAAATCTTTGGTGTGTGGATGCATTCTTACATGGTCGACCCTCATAAAAAAAATTGGCGCAACTGCATCAAAAATAATGACTTGAGGCCGAACTATAAATACATCAGCGATTCAAACTTTTTCACATTCATGACTTTTACGCCATGAGAGCTATTCTCAAAAGTATTAGTTTCAGAATAAAAATCTTTGGTGTGTGGATGCATTCTGACATGGTCGACCCTCATGAAAAAATTGGCGCAACTGCATCAAAGATAATGACTTTATGTCGAACTATAAATACATCAGCGATTCGAACTTTTTCAAATGCATGACATTATCACACGCACGACTTTTACACCATGAATGCTATTCTCAAAAGTATTAGTTTCAGAATAAAAATCTTTGGTGTGTGGATGCATTCTGACATGATCGACCCTCATGAAAAAAATTGGCGCAACTGCATCAAAAATAATGACTTGAGGCCGAACTATAAATACATCAGCGATTCAAACTTTTTCACATTCATGACTTTTACGCCATGAGAGCTATTCTCAAAAGTATTAGTTTCAGAATAAAAATCTTTGGTGTGTGGATGCATTCTGACATGGTCGACCCTCATGAAAAAATTGGCGCAACTGCATCAAAGATAATGACTTTATGTCGAACTATAAATACATCAGCGATTCGAACTTTTTCAAATGCATGACATTATCACACGCACGACTTTTACACCATGAATGCTATTCTCAAAAGTATTAGTTTCAGAATAAAAATCTTTGGTGTGTGGATGCATTCTGACATGATCGACCCTCATGAAAAAAATTGGCGCAACTGCATCAAAAATAATGACTTGAGGCCGAACTATAAATACATCAGCGATTTGAACATTATCACACGCATGACTTTTATGCCATGAGAGCTATTCTCAAAAGTATTAGTTTCAGAATAAAAATCTTTGGTGTGTGGATGCATTCTGACATGGTCGACCCTCATGAAAACAATTGGCGCAACTGCATCAAAAATAATAACTTGACGCCGAACTATAAATACATCAGCGATTTGAACATTATCACATGCATGACATTATCACACGCACGACTTTTACACCATGAGAGCTATTCTCAAAAGTATTAGTTTCAGAATAAAATTCTTTGGTGTGTGGATGCATTCTTACATGGTCGACCCTCATAAAAAGAAATTGGCGCAACTGCATCAAAAATAATGACTTGAGGCCGAACTATAAATACATCAGCGATTTGAACATTTTCACATGCATGACTTTTACACCATGGGAGCTATTCTCAAAAGTATTTGTTTCAGAATAAAAATCTTTGGTGTGTGGATGCATTCTTACATGGTCGACCCTCATGAAAAAAATTGGCGCAACTGCATCAAAAATAATGACTTGACGCCGAACTATAAATACATCAGCGATTTGAACATTATCACATGCATGACATTATCACACGCACGACTTTTACACCATGAGAGCTATTCTCAAAAGTATTAGTTTCAGAATAAAAATCTTTGGTGTGTGGATGTATTCTTACATGGTCGACCCTCATGAATAAAATTGGCGCAACTGCATCAAAAATAATGACTTGAGGCCGAGCTATAAATACGTCAGCGATTTGAACATTATCACATGCATGACTTTTACGCCATGGGAGCTATTTTCAAAAGTATTAGTTTCAGAATAAAAATCTTTGTTGTGTGGATGCATTCTTACATGGTCGACCCTCATGAAAAAAATTGGCGCAACTGCATCAAAAATAATGACTTGAGGCCGAACTATAAATACATCAGCGATTTGAACATTATCACATGCATGACATTATCACACGCACGACTTTTACACCATGAGAGCTATTCTCAAAGGTATTAGTTTCAGCATAAAAATCTTTGGTGTGTGGATGCATTCTGACATGGTCGACCCTCATGAAAAAAATTGGCGCAACTGCATCAAAAATAATGACTTGAGGCCGAGATATAAATACATCAGCGATTTGAACATTATCACATGCATGACTTTTACACCATGAGAGCTATTCTCAAAAGTATTAGTTTCAGAATAAAAATCTTTGGTGTGTGGATGCATTCTTACATGGTCGACCCTCATGAAAAAAATTGGCGCAACTGCATCAAAATTAATGACTTGAGGCCGAACTATAAATACATCAGCGATTTGAACATTATCACACGCATGACATTATCACGTGCAGGACTATTACACCATGAGAGCTATTCTCAAAAGTATTAGTTTCAGAATAAAAATCTTTGGTGTGTGGATGCATTCTGACATGGTCGACCCTCATGAAAAAATTGGCGCAACTGCATCAAAAATAATGACTTGAGGCCGAACTATAAATACATCAGCGATTCAAACTTTTTCACATGCATGACTTTTACACCATGAGAGCTATTCTCAAAAGTATTTGTTTCAGAATAAAAATCTTTGGTGTGTGGATGCATTCTTACATGGTCGACCCTCATAAAAAAAATTGGCGCAACTGCATAAAAAATAATGACTTGAGGCCGAACTATAAATACATCAGCGATTCAAACTTTTTCACATTCATGACTTTTACGCCATGAGAGCTATTCTCAAAAGTATTAGTTTCAGAATAAAAATCTTTGGTGTGTGGATGCATTCTGACATGGTCGACTCTCATGAAAAAAATAGGTGCAACTGCATCAAAGATAATGACTTTATGTCGAACTATAAATACATCAGCGATTCGAACTTTTTCACATGCATGACATTATCACACTCACGACTTTTACACCATGAATGCTATTCTCAAAAGTATTAGTTTCAGAATAAAAATCTTTGGTGTGTGGATGCATTCTGACATGGTCGACCCTCATGAAAAAAATTGGCGCAACTGCATCAAAAATAATGACTTGAGGCCGAACTATAAATACATCAGCGATTTGAACATTATCACATGGATGACTTTTATGCCATGAGAGCTATTCTCAAAAGTATTTGTTTCAGAATAAAAATCTTTGGTGTGTGGATGCATTCTAACATGGTCGACCCTCATAAAAAAATTGGCGCAACTGCATAAAAAATAATGACTTGAGGTCGAACTATAAATACATCAGCGATTCAAACTTTTTCACATGCATGACTTTTACACCATGAGAGCTATTCTCAAAAGTATTTGTTTCAGAATAAAAATCTTTTGTGTGTGGATGCATTCTTACATGGTCGACCCTCAGAAAAAAAATTGGCGCAACTGCATCAAAAATAATGACTTGAGGCCGAACTATAAATAAATCAGCGATTCAAACTTTTTCACATTCATGACTTTTACGCCATGAGAGCTATTCTCAAAAGTATTAGTTTCAGAATAAAAATCTTTGGTGTGTGGATGCATTCTGACATGGTCGACCCTCATGAAAAAAATAGGCGCAACTGCATCAAAGATAATGACTTTATGTCGAACTATAAATACATCAGCGATTCGAACTTTTTCAAATGCATGACATTATCACACGCACGACTTTTACACCATGAATGCTATTCTCAAAAGTATTAGTTTCAGAATAAAAATCTTTGGTGTGTGGATGCATTCTGACATGATCGACCCTCATGAAAAAAATTGGCGCAACTGCATCAAAAATAATGACTTGAGGCCGAACTATAAATACATCAGCGATTTGAACATTATCACATGCATGACTTTTATGCCATGAGAGCTATTCTCAAAAGTATTAGTTTCAGAATAAAAATCTTTGGTGTGTGGATGCATTCTGACATGGTCGACCCTCATGAAAACAATTGGCGCAACTGCATCAAAAATAATAACTTGACGCCGAACTATAAATACATCAGCGATTTGAACATTATCACATGCATGACATTATCACACGCACGACTTTTACACCATGAGAGCTATTCTCAAAAGTATTAGTTTCAGAATAAAAATCTTTGGTGTGTGGATGCATTCTTACATGGTCGACCCTCATAAAAAGAAATTGGCGCAACTGCATCAAAAATAATGACTTGAGGCCGAACTATAAATACATCAGCGATTTGAACATTATCACATGCATGACTTTTACACCATGGGAGCTATTCTCAAAAGTATTTGTTTCAGAATAAAAATCTTTGGTGTGTGGATGTATTCTTACATGGTCGACCCTCATGAATAAAATTGGCACAACTGCATCAAAAATAATGACTTGACGCCGAACTATAAATACATCAGCGATTTGAACATTATCACATGCATGACATTATCACACGCACGACTTTTACACCATGGGAGCTATTCTCAAAAGTATTTGTTTCAGAATAAAAATCTTTGGTGTGTGGATGTATTCTTACATGGTCGACCCTCATGAATAAAATTGGCACAACTGCATCAAAAATAATGACTTGAGACCGAACTATAAATAGATCAGCGATTTGAACATTATCACATGCTTGACTTTTACGCCATGAGAGCTATTCTCAGAAGTATTTCTTTCAAAATAAAAATCTTTGGTGTGTGGATGCATTCTTACATGGTCGACCCTCATGAAAAAAATTGGTGCAACTACATCAAAAATAATGACTTGAGGCTGAACTATAAATACATCAGCGATTCGAACATTTTCACATGCATGACATTATCACACGCACGACTTTTACACAATGAATGCTATTCTCAAAAGTATTAGTTTCAGAATAAAAATCTTTGGTGTGTGGATGCATTTATACATGGTCTACCTTCAAGAAAAACATTAGCGCATTTGCATCAAAAATCATAACTTGAGGTCGAACTATAAATACATCAGCGATTTGAACTTTTTCACATGCATGACTTTTACACCATGAGAGCTATTCTCAAAAGTATTTGTTTCAGAATAAAAATCTTTTGTGTGTGGATGCATTCTTACATGGTCGACCCTCATGAAAAAAATTGGCGTAACTGCATCAAAAATAATAACTTGATGTCGAACTATAAATACATCAGTGATTTGAACATTATCAAATGCATGACTTTTACGCCATGAGAGCTATTCTCAAAAGTATTAGTTTCAGAATAAAAATCTTTAGTGTGTGGATGCATTCTTACATGGTCGACCCTCATAAAAAAATTGGCGCAACTGCATCAAAAATAATGACTTGAGGCCGAACTATAAATACATCAGCGATTTGAACATTATCACACGCATGACTTTTACACCATGAGAGCTATTCTCAGAAGTATTTGTTTCAGAATAAAAATCTTTGGTGTGTGGATGCATTCTTACATGGTCGACCCTCATAAAAAAAATTGGCGCAACTGCATCAAAAATAATGACTTGAGGCCGAACTATAAATACATCAGCTATTCGAACATTATCACATGCATGACTTTTACGCCATGAGAGCTATTCTCAAAAGTATTAGTTTCAGAATAAAAATCTTTGGTGTGTGGATGCATTCTGACATGGTCGACCCTCATGAAAAAAATTGGCGCAACTACATCAAAATGAATGACTTGAGGCCGAACTATAAATACATCAGCGATTTGAACATTATCACACGCATGACATTATCACACGCACGACTATTACACCATGAGAGCTATTCTCAAAAGTATTAGTTTCAGAATAAAAATCTTTTGTGTGTGGATGCATTCTTACATGGTCGACCCTCATGAAAAAAATTGGCGCAACTGCATCAAAAATAATGACTTGAGGCCGAACTATAAATACATCAGCGATTTGAACATTATCACATGCGTGACTTTTACACCATGAGAGCTATTCTCAAAAGTGTTTGTTTCAGAATAAAAATCTTTGGTGTGTGGATGCATTCTTACATGGTCGACCCTCATAAAAAAAATTGGCGCAACTGCATCAAAAATAATGACTTGAGGCCGAACTATAAATACATCAGCGATTCGAACTTTTTCACAAGCATGAATTTTACGCCATTAGAGCTATTCTCAAAAGTATTTGTTTCAGAATAAAAATCTTTGGTGTGTGGATGCATTCTTACATGGTCGACCCTCATGAAAAAAATTGGCGCAACTGCATGAAAAATGATCACTTGATGTCGAACTATAAATACATCAGCGATTTGAACATTATCAAATGCATGACTTTTACGCCATGAGAGCTATTCTCAAAAGTATTAGTTTCAGAATAAAAATCTTTGGTGTGTGGATGCATTCTTACATGGTCGATCCTCATGAAAAACATTGGCGCAACTGCATCAAAAATCATGACTTGAGGCCGAACTATAAATACATCAGCGATTCAAACTTTTTCACAATCATGACTTTTACGCCATGAGAGCTATTCTCAAAAGTATTAGTTTCAGAATAAAAATCTTTGGTGTGTGGATGCATTCTGACATGGTCGACCCTCATGAAAAAAATAGGCGCAACTGCATCAAAGATAATGACTTTATGTCGAACTATAAATACATCAGCGATTCGAACTTTTTCAAATGCATGACATTATCACACGCACGACTTTTACACCATGAATTCTATTCTCAAAAGTATTAGTTTCAGAATAAAAATCTTTGGTGTGTGGATGCATTCTGACATGATCGACCCTCATGAAAAAAATTGGCGCAACTGCATCAAAAATAATGACTTGAGGCCGAACTATAAATACATCAGCGATTTGAACATTATCACATGCATGACTTTTATGCCATGAGAGCTATTCTCAAAAGTATTAGTTTCAGAATAAAAGTCTTTTGTGTGTGGATGCATTCTTACATGGTCGACCCTCATGAAAAAAATTGGCGCATCTGCATCAAAAATAATGACTTGAGGCCGAACTATAAATACATCAGCGATTTGAACATTATCACATGCGTGACTTTTACACCATGAGAGCTATTCTCAAAAGTATTTGTTTCAGAATAAAAATCTTTGGTGTGTGGATGCATTCTTACATGGTCGACCCTCATAAAAAAAATTGGCGCAATTGCATCAAAAATAATGACTTGAGGCCGAACTATAAATACATCAGCGATTCAAACTTTTTCACAAGCATGAATTTTACGCCATTAGAGCTATTCTCAAAAGTATTTGTTTCAGAATAAAAATCTTTGGTGTGTGGATGCATTCTTACATGGTTGACCCTCATGAAAAATATTGGCGCAACTGCATGAAAAATGATCACTTGATGTCGAACTATAAATACATCAGCGATTTGAACATTATCAAATGCATGACTTTTACGCCATGAGAGCTATTCTCAAAAGTATTAGTTTCAGAATAAAAATCTTTGGTGTGTGGATGCATTCTTACATGGTCGATCCTCATGAAAAACATTGGCGCAACTGCATCAAAAATCATGACTTGAGGCCGAACTATAAATACATCAGCGATTTTAACATTATCACATGCATGACTTTTACACCATGAGAGCTATTCTCAAAAGTATTTGTTTCAGAATAAAAGTCTTTGGTGTGTGGATGCATTCTGACATGGTCGACCCTCATGAAAAAAATTGGCGCAACTGCATCCAAAATAATGACTTGAGGCCGAACTATAAATACATCAGCGATTCAAACTTTTTCACATTCATGACTTTTACGCCATTAGAGCTATTCTCAAAAGTATTAGTTTCAGAATAAAAATCTTTGGTGTGTGGATGCATTCTGGCATGGTCGACCCTCAGGAAACAAATTGGCGCAACTGCATCAAACATCATGACTTGAGGCCGAACTATAAATACATCAGCGATTTGAACATTATCACATGCATGAATTTTACACCATGAGAGCTATTCTCAAAAGTATTTGTTTCAGAATAAAAATCTTTGGTGTGTGGATGCATTCTGACATGGTTGACCCTCATGAAAAAAATTGGCGCAACTGCATGAAAAATCATCACTTGAGGTCGAACTATAAATACATCAGCTATTCGAACATTATCACATGCATGACTTTTACGCCATGAGAGCTATTCTCAAAAGTATTTGTTTCAGAATAAAAATCTTTGGTGTGTGGATGCATTCTTACATGGTCTACCCTCATGAAAAAAATTGGCGCAACTGCATCAAAAATCATCACTTGAGTCAGAACTATAAATACATCAGCGATTTGAACATTATCACACGCATGACTTTTACACCATGAGAGCTATTCTCAAAAGTATTTGTTTCAGAATAAAAATCTTTGGTGTGTGGATGCATTCTTACATGGTCTACCCTCATGAAAAAAATTGGCGCAACTGCATCAAAAATAATGACTTGAGGCCGAACTATAAATACATCAGCGATTTGAACATTATCACATGCATGACATTATCACACGCACGACTTTTACACCATGAGAGCTATTCTCAAAGGTATTAGTTTCAGCATAAAAATCTTTGGTGTGTGGATGCATTCTGACATGGTCGACCCTCATGAAAAAAATTGGCGCAACTGCATCAAAAATAATGACTTGAGGCCGAGATATAAATACATCAGCGATTTGAACATTATCACATGCATGACTTTTACACCATGAGAGCTATTCTCAAAAGTATTAGTTTCAGAATAAAAATCTTTGGTGTGTGGATGCATTCTTACATGGTCGACCCTCATGAAAAAAATTGGCGCAACTGCATCAAAATTAATGACTTGAGGCCGAACTATAAATACATCAGCGATTTGAACATTATCACACGCATGACATTATCACGTGCAGGACTATTACACCATGAGAGCTATTCTCAAAAGTATTAGTTTCAGAATAAAAATCTTTGGTGTGTGGATGCATTCTGACATGGTCGACCCTCATGAAAAAATTGGCGCAACTGCATCAAAAATAATGACTTGAGGCCGAACTATAAATACATCAGCGATTCAAACTTTTTCACATGCATGACTTTTACACCATGAGAGCTATTCTCAAAAGTATTTGTTTCAGAATAAAAATCTTTGGTGTGTGGATGCATTCTTACATGGTCGACCCTCATAAAAAAAATTGGCGCAACTGCATAAAAAATAATGACTTGAGGCCGAACTATAAATACATCAGCGATTCAAACTTTTTCACATTCATGACTTTTACGCCATGAGAGCTATTCTCAAAAGTATTAGTTTCAGAATAAAAATCTTTGGTGTGTGGATGCATTCTGACATGGTCGACTCTCATGAAAAAAATAGGTGCAACTGCATCAAAGATAATGACTTTATGTCGAACTATAAATACATCAGCGATTCGAACTTTTTCACATGCATGACATTATCACACTCACGACTTTTACACCATGAATGCTATTCTCAAAAGTATTAGTTTCAGAATAAAAATCTTTGGTGTGTGGATGCATTCTGACATGGTCGACCCTCATGAAAAAAATTGGCGCAACTGCATCAAAAATAATGACTTGAGGCCGAACTATAAATACATCAGCGATTTGAACATTATCACATGGATGACTTTTATGCCATGAGAGCTATTCTCAAAAGTATTTGTTTCAGAATAAAAATCTTTGGTGTGTGGATGCATTCTAACATGGTCGACCCTCATAAAAAAATTGGCGCAACTGCATAAAAAATAATGACTTGAGGTCGAACTATAAATACATCAGCGATTCAAACTTTTTCACATGCATGACTTTTACACCATGAGAGCTATTCTCAAAAGTATTTGTTTCAGAATAAAAATCTTTTGTGTGTGGATGCATTCTTACATGGTCGACCCTCAGAAAAAAAATTGGCGCAACTGCATCAAAAATAATGACTTGAGGCCGAACTATAAATAAATCAGCGATTCAAACTTTTTCACATTCATGACTTTTACGCCATGAGAGCTATTCTCAAAAGTATTAGTTTCAGAATAAAAATCTTTGGTGTGTGGATGCATTCTGACATGGTCGACCCTCATGAAAAAAATAGGCGCAACTGCATCAAAGATAATGACTTTATGTCGAACTATAAATACATCAGCGATTCGAACTTTTTCAAATGCATGACATTATCACACGCACGACTTTTACACCATGAATGCTATTCTCAAAAGTATTAGTTTCAGAATAAAAATCTTTGGTGTGTGGATGCATTCTGACATGATCGACCCTCATGAAAAAAATTGGCGCAACTGCATCAAAAATAATGACTTGAGGCCGAACTATAAATACATCAGCGATTTGAACATTATCACACGCATGACTTTTATGCCATGAGAGCTATTCTCAAAAGTATTAGTTTCAGAATAAAAATCTTTGGTGTGTGGATGCATTCTGACATGGTCGACCCTCATGAAAACAATTGGCGCAACTGCATCAAAAATAATAACTTGACGCCGAACTATAAATACATCAGCGATTTGAACATTATCACATGCATGACATTATCACACGCACGACTTTTACACCATGAGAGCTATTCTCAAAAGTATTAGTTTCAGAATAAAAATCTTTGGTGTGTGGATGCATTCTTACATGGTCGACCCTCATAAAAAGAAATTGGCGCAACTGCATCAAAAATAATGACTTGAGGCCGAACTATAAATACATCAGCGATTTGAACATTATCACATGCATGACTTTTACACCATGGGAGCTATTCTCAAAAGTATTTGTTTCAGAATAAAAATCTTTGGTGTGTGGATGTATTCTTACATGGTCGACCCTCATGAATAAAATTGGCACAACTGCATCAAAAATAATGACTTGACGCCGAACTATAAATACATCAGCGATTTGAACATTATCACATGCATGACATTATCACACGCACGACTTTTACACCATGGGAGCTATTCTCAAAAGTATTTGTTTCAGAATAAAAATCTTTGGTGTGTGGATGTATTCTTACATGGTCGACCCTCATGAATAAAATTGGCACAACTGCATCAAAAATAATGACTTGAGACCGAACTATAAATAGATCAGCGATTTGAACATTATCACATGCTTGACTTTTACGCCATGAGAGCTATTCTCAGAAGTATTTCTTTCAAAATAAAAATCTTTGGTGTGTGGATGCATTCTTACATGGTCGACCCTCATGAAAAAAATTGGTGCAACTACATCAAAAATAATGACTTGAGGCTGAACTATAAATACATCAGCGATTCGAACATTTTCACATGCATGACATTATCACACGCACGACTTTTACACAATGAATGCTATTCTCAAAAGTATTAGTTTCAGAATAAAAATCTTTGGTGTGTGGATGCATTTATACATGGTCTACCTTCAAGAAAAACATTAGCGCATTTGCATCAAAAATCATAACTTGAGGTCGAACTATAAATACATCAGCGATTTGAACTTTTTCACATGCATGACTTTTACACCATGAGAGCTATTCTCAAAAGTATTTGTTTCAGAATAAAAATCTTTTGTGTGTGGATGCATTCTTACATGGTCGACCCTCATGAAAAAAATTGGCGTAACTGCATCAAAAATAATAACTTGATGTCGAACTATAAATACATCAGTGATTTGAACATTATCAAATGCATGACTTTTACGCCATGAGAGCTATTCTCAAAAGTATTAGTTTCAGAATAAAAATCTTTAGTGTGTGGATGCATTCTTACATGGTCGACCCTCATAAAAAAATTGGCGCAACTGCATCAAAAATAATGACTTGAGGCCGAACTATAAATACATCAGCGATTTGAACATTATCACACGCATGACTTTTACACCATGAGAGCTATTCTCAGAAGTATTTGTTTCAGAATAAAAATCTTTGGTGTGTGGATGCATTCTTACATGGTCGACCCTCATAAAAAAAATTGGCGCAACTGCATCAAAAATAATGACTTGAGGCCGAACTATAAATACATCAGCTATTCGAACATTATCACATGCATGACTTTTACGCCATGAGAGCTATTCTCAAAAGTATTAGTTTCAGAATAAAAATCTTTGGTGTGTGGATGCATTCTGACATGGTCGACCCTCATGAAAAAAATTGGCGCAACTACATCAAAATGAATGACTTGAGGCCGAACTATAAATACATCAGCGATTTGAACATTATCACACGCATGACATTATCACACGCACGACTATTACACCATGAGAGCTATTCTCAAAAGTATTAGTTTCAGAATAAAAATCTTTTGTGTGTGGATGCATTCTTACATGGTCGACCCTCATGAAAAAAATTGGCGCAACTGCATCAAAAATAATGACTTGAGGCCGAACTATAAATACATCAGCGATTTGAACATTATCACATGCGTGACTTTTACACCATGAGAGCTATTCTCAAAAGTGTTTGTTTCAGAATAAAAATCTTTGGTGTGTGGATGCATTCTTACATGGTCGACCCTCATAAAAAAAATTGGCGCAACTGCATCAAAAATAATGACTTGAGGCCGAACTATAAATACATCAGCGATTCGAACTTTTTCACAAGCATGAATTTTACGCCATTAGAGCTATTCTCAAAAGTATTTGTTTCAGAATAAAAATCTTTGGTGTGTGGATGCATTCTTACATGGTCGACCCTCATGAAAAAAATTGGCGCAACTGCATGAAAAATGATCACTTGATGTCGAACTATAAATACATCAGCGATTTGAACATTATCAAATGCATGACTTTTACGCCATGAGAGCTATTCTCAAAAGTATTAGTTTCAGAATAAAAATCTTTGGTGTGTGGATGCATTCTTACATGGTCGATCCTCATGAAAAACATTGGCGCAACTGCATCAAAAATCATGACTTGAGGCCGAACTATAAATACATCAGCGATTCAAACTTTTTCACAATCATGACTTTTACGCCATGAGAGCTATTCTCAAAAGTATTAGTTTCAGAATAAAAATCTTTGGTGTGTGGATGCATTCTGACATGGTCGACCCTCATGAAAAAAATAGGCGCAACTGCATCAAAGATAATGACTTTATGTCGAACTATAAATACATCAGCGATTCGAACTTTTTCAAATGCATGACATTATCACACGCACGACTTTTACACCATGAATTCTATTCTCAAAAGTATTAGTTTCAGAATAAAAATCTTTGGTGTGTGGATGCATTCTGACATGATCGACCCTCATGAAAAAAATTGGCGCAACTGCATCAAAAATAATGACTTGAGGCCGAACTATAAATACATCAGCGATTTGAACATTATCACATGCATGACTTTTATGCCATGAGAGCTATTCTCAAAAGTATTAGTTTCAGAATAAAAGTCTTTTGTGTGTGGATGCATTCTTACATGGTCGACCCTCATGAAAAAAATTGGCGCATCTGCATCAAAAATAATGACTTGAGGCCGAACTATAAATACATCAGCGATTTGAACATTATCACATGCGTGACTTTTACACCATGAGAGCTATTCTCAAAAGTATTTGTTTCAGAATAAAAATCTTTGGTGTGTGGATGCATTCTTACATGGTCGACCCTCATAAAAAAAATTGGCGCAATTGCATCAAAAATAATGACTTGAGGCCGAACTATAAATACATCAGCGATTCAAACTTTTTCACAAGCATGAATTTTACGCCATTAGAGCTATTCTCAAAAGTATTTGTTTCAGAATAAAAATCTTTGGTGTGTGGATGCATTCTTACATGGTTGACCCTCATGAAAAATATTGGCGCAACTGCATGAAAAATGATCACTTGATGTCGAACTATAAATACATCAGCGATTTGAACATTATCAAATGCATGACTTTTACGCCATGAGAGCTATTCTCAAAAGTATTAGTTTCAGAATAAAAATCTTTGGTGTGTGGATGCATTCTTACATGGTCGATCCTCATGAAAAACATTGGCGCAACTGCATCAAAAATCATGACTTGAGGCCGAACTATAAATACATCAGCGATTTTAACATTATCACATGCATGACTTTTACACCATGAGAGCTATTCTCAAAAGTATTTGTTTCAGAATAAAAGTCTTTGGTGTGTGGATGCATTCTGACATGGTCGACCCTCATGAAAAAAATTGGCGCAACTGCATCCAAAATAATGACTTGAGGCCGAACTATAAATACATCAGCGATTCAAACTTTTTCACATTCATGACTTTTACGCCATTAGAGCTATTCTCAAAAGTATTAGTTTCAGAATAAAAATCTTTGGTGTGTGGATGCATTCTGGCATGGTCGACCCTCAGGAAACAAATTGGCGCAACTGCATCAAACATCATGACTTGAGGCCGAACTATAAATACATCAGCGATTTGAACATTATCACATGCATGAATTTTACACCATGAGAGCTATTCTCAAAAGTATTTGTTTCAGAATAAAAATCTTTGGTGTGTGGATGCATTCTGACATGGTTGACCCTCATGAAAAAAATTGGCGCAACTGCATGAAAAATCATCACTTGAGGTCGAACTATAAATACATCAGCTATTCGAACATTATCACATGCATGACTTTTACGCCATGAGAGCTATTCTCAAAAGTATTTGTTTCAGAATAAAAATCTTTGGTGTGTGGATGCATTCTTACATGGTCTACCCTCATGAAAAAAATTGGCGCAACTGCATCAAAAATCATCACTTGAGTCAGAACTATAAATACATCAGCGATTTGAACATTATCACACGCATGACTTTTACACCATGAGAGCTATTCTCAAAAGTATTTGTTTCAGAATAAAAATCTTTGGTGTGTGGATGCATTCTTACATGGTCTACCTTCAAGAAAAACATTAGCGCATTTGCATCAAAAATCATAACTTGAGGTCGAACTATAAATACATCAGCGATTTGAACTTTTTCACATGCATGACTTTTACACCATGAGAGCTATTCTCAAAAGTATTTGTTTCAGAATAAAAATCTTTTGTGTGTGGATGCATTCTTACATGGTCGACCCTCATGAAAAAAATTGGCGTAACTGCATCAAAAATAATAACTTGATGTCGAACTATAAATACATCAGTGATTTGAACATTATCAAATGCATGACTTTTACGCCATGAGAGCTATTCTCAAAAGTATTTGTTTCAGAATAAAAATCTTTAGTGTGTGGATGCATTCTTACATGGTCGACCCTCATAAAAAAATTGGCGCAACTGCATCAAAAATAATGACTTGAGGCCGAACTATAAATACATCAGCGATTTGAACATTATCACACGCATGACTTTTACACCATGAGAGCTA
The DNA here is from genome assembly GCF_022045235.1 of Haliotis cracherodii. Taxonomy (NCBI): domain Eukaryota; kingdom Metazoa; phylum Mollusca; class Gastropoda; order Lepetellida; family Haliotidae; genus Haliotis; species Haliotis cracherodii. Next base: position 2,707,556 of record NW_027266291.1, on the reverse strand, counting down.
TTCTCAGAAGTATTTGTTTCAGAATAAAAATCTTTGGTGTGTGGATGCATTCTTACATGGTCGACCCTCATAAAAAAAATTGGCGCAACTGCATCAAAAATAATGACTTGAGGCCGAACTATAAATACATCAGCTATTCGAACATTATCACATGCATGACTTTTACGCCATGAGAGCTATTCTCAAAAGTATTAGTTTCAGAATAAAAATCTTTGGTGTGTGGATGCATTCTTACATGGTCGACCCTCATGAAAAAAATTGGCGCAACTGCATCAAAATGAATGACTTGAGGCCGAACTATAAATACATCAGCGATTTGAACATTATCACACGCATGACATTATCACACGCACGACTATTACACCATGAGAGCAATTCTCAAAAGTATTAGTTTCAGAATAAAAATCTTTTGTGTGTGGATGCATTCTTACATGGTCGACCCTCATGAAAAAAATTGGCGCAACTGCATCAAAAATAATGACTTGAGGCCGAACTATAAATACATCAGCGATTTGAACATTATCACATGCGTGACTTTTACACCATGAGAGCTATTCTCAAAAGTATTTGTTTCAGAATAAAAATCTTTGGTGTGTGGATGCATTCTTACATGGTCGACCCTCATAAAAAAAATTGGCGCAATTGCATCAAAAATAATGACTTGAGGCCGAACTATAAATACATCAGCGATTCGAACTTTTTCACAAGCATGAATTTTACGCCATTAGAGCTATTCTCAAAAGTATTTGTTTCAGAATAAAAATCTTTGGTGTGTGGATGCATTCTTACATGGTCGATCCTCATGAAAAACATTGGCGCAACTGCATCAAAAATCATGACTTGAGGCCGAACTATAAATACATCAGCGATTCAAACTTTTTCACAATCATGACTTTTACGCCATGAGAGCTATTCTCAAAAGTATTAGTTTCAGAATAAAAATCTTTGGTGTGTGGATGCATTCTTACATGGTCGACCCTCATGAAAAAAATAGGCGCAACTGCATCAAAGATAATGACTTTATGTCGAACTATAAATACATCAGCGATTCGAACTTTTTCAAATGCATGACATTATCACACGCACGACTTTTACACCATGAATGCTATTCTCAAAAGTATTAGTTTCAGAATAAAAATCTTTGGTGTGTGGATGCATTCTGACATGATCGACCCTCATGAAAAAAATTGGCGCAACTGCATCAAAAATAATGACTTGAGGCCGAACTATAAATACATCAGCGATTTGAACATTATCACACGCATGACTTTTATGCCATGAGAGCTATTCTCAAAAGTATTAGTTTCAGAATAAAAATCTTTGTTGTGTGGATGCATTCTTACATGGTCGACCCTCATGAAAAAAATTGGCGCAACTGCATCAAAAATAATGACTTGAGGCCGAACTATAAATACATCAGCGATTTGAACATTATCACATGCATGATATTATCGCACGCACGACTTTTACACCATGAGAGCTATTCTGAAAGGTATTAGTTTCAGCATAAAAATCTTTGGTGTGTGGATGCATTCTTACATGGTCGACCCTCATGAAAAAAATTGGCGGAACTGCATCAAAAATAGTGACTTGAGGCCGAGATATAAATACGTCAGCGATTTGAACATTATCACATGCATGACTTTTACGCCATGAGAGCTATTCTCAAAAGTATTAGTTTCAGAATAAAAATCTTTGGTGTGTGGATGCATTCTTACATGGTCGACCCTCATGAAAAAAATTGGCGCAACTGCATCAAAATGAATGACTTGAAGCCGAACTATAAATACATCAGCGATTTGAACATTATCACACGCATGACATTATCACACGCACGACTATTACACCATGAGAGCTATTCTCAAAAGTATTAGTTTCAGAATAAAAGTCTTTTGTGTGTGGATGCATTCTTACATGGTCGACCCTCATGAAAAAAATTGGCGCATCTGCATCAAAAATAATGACTTGAGGCCGAACTATAAATACATCAGCGATTTGAACATTATCACATGCGTGACTTTTACACCATGAGAGCTATTCTCAAAAGTATTTGTTTCAGAATAAAAATCTTTGGTGTGTGGATGCATTCTTACATGGTCGACCCTCATAAAAAAAATTGGCGCAATTGCATCAAAAATAATGACTTGAGGCCGAACTATAAATACATCAGCGATTCAAACTTTTTCACAAGCATGAATTTTACGCCATTAGAGCTATTCTCAAAAGTATTTGTTTCAGAATAAAAATCTTTGGTGTGTGGATGCATTCTTACATGGTCGACCCTCATGAAAAAAATTGGCGCAACTGCATGAAAAATGATCACTTGATGTCGAACTATAAATACATCAGCGATTTGAACATTATCAAATGCATGACTTTTACGCCATGAGAGCTATTCTCAAAAGTATTAGTTTCAGAATAAAAATCTTTGGTGTGTGGATGCATTCTTACATGGTCGATCCTCATGAAAAACATTGGCGCAACTGCATCAAAAATCATGACTTGAGGCCGAACTATAAATACATCAGCGATTTTAACATTATCACATGCATGACTTTTACACCATGAGTGCTATTCTCAAAAGTATTTGTTTCAGAATAAAAATCTTTGGTGTGTGGATGCATTCTGACATGGTCGACCCTCATGAAAAAAATTGGCGCAACTGCATCCAAAATAATGACTTGAGGCCGAACTATAAATACATCAGCGATTCAAACTTTTTCACATTCATGACTTTTACGCCATTAGAGCTATTCTCAAAAGTATTAGTTTCAGAATAAAAATCTTTGGTGTGTGGATGCATTCTGGCATGGTCGACCCTCAGGAAACAAATTGGCGCAACTGCATCAAACATCATGACTTGAGGCCGAACTATAAATACATCAGCGATTTGAACATTATCACATGCATGAATTTTACACCATGAGAGCTATTCTCAAAAGTATTTGTTTCAGAATAAAAATCTTTGGTGTGTGGATGCATTCTGACATGGTTGACCCTCATGAAAAAACTTGGCGCAACTGCATGAAAAATCATCACTTGAGGTCGAACTATAAATACATCAGCTATTCGAACATTATCACATGCATGACTTTTACGCCATGAGAGCTATTCTCAAAAGTATTTGTTTCAGAATAAAAATCTTTGGTGTGTGGATGCATTCTTACATGGTCTACCCTCATGAAAAAAATTGGCGCAACTGCATCAAAAATCATCACTTGATTCAGAACTATAAATACATCAGCGATTTGAACATTATCACACGCATGACTTTTACACCATGAGAGCTAATCTCAAAAGTATTTGTTTCAGAATAAAAATCTTTGGTGTGTGGATGCATTCTTACATGGTCGACCCTCATGAAAAAAATTGGCGCAACTGCATCAAAAATAATGACTTCAGGCCGAGCTATAAATACATCAGCGATTCAAACTTTTTCACATTCATGACTTTTACGCCATTAGAGCTATTCTCAAAAGTATTTGTTTCAGAATAAAAATCTTTGGTGTGTGGATGCATTCTTACATGGTCGACCCTCATGAAAAAAATTGGCGCAACTGCATCAAAAATAATGACTTGAGGCCGAACTATAAATACATCAGCGATTCGAACTTTTTCACATGCATGACATTATCACATGTACGACTTTTACACCATGAATGCTATTCTCAAAAGCATTAGTTTCAGAATAAAAATCTTTGGTGTGTGGATGCATTTATACATGGTCTCTCTTCATGAAAAACATTGGCGCATTTGCTTCAAAAATCATAACTTTAGGTCGAACTATAAATACATCAGCGATTAGCACTTTTTCAAATGCATGACTTTTACACCATGAGAGCTATTCTCAAAAGTATTTGTTTCAGAATAAAAATCTTTGGTGTGTGGATGCATTCTTACATGGTCGACCCTCATGAAAAAAATTGGCGCAACTGCATCAAAAATAATGACTTGAGGCCGAACTATAAATACATCAGCGATTTGAACATTATCACATGCATGACTTTTACACCATGAGAGCTATTCTCAAAAGTATTAGTTTCAGAATAAAAATCTTTGGTGTGTGGATGCATTCTTACATGGTCGACCCTCATGAAAAAAATTGGCGCAACTGCATCAAAAATAATGACTTGAGGCCGAACTATAAATACATCAGCGATTTGAACATTATCACATGCATGACTTTTACACCATGAATGCTATTCTCAAAAGTATTAGTTTCAGAATAAAAATATTTGGTGTGTGGACGCATTCTGACATGGTCTACCTTCATAAAAAAATTAGTGCAACTGCATCAAAAATCATGACTAGTGGCCGAACTATAAATACATCAGCGATTCAAACTTTTTCACATGCATGACTTTTACACCATGAATGCTATTCTCAAAAGTATTAGTTTCAGAATAAAAATCTTTGGTGTGTGGATGCATTCTTACATGGTTGACCGTCATGAAAAAAAATTGGTGCAACTGCATCAAAAATAATGACTTGAGGCCGAACTATAAATACATCAGCTATTCGAACATTATCACATGCATGACTTTTACACCATGAGAGCTATTCTCAAAAGTATTAGTTTCAGAATAAAAATCTTTGGTGTGTGGATGCATTCTTACATGGTCTACCTTCATGAAAACATTAGCGCATTTGCATCAAAAATCATGACTTGAGGCCGAACTATAAATACATCAGCGATTTGAACTTTTTCACATGCATGACTTTTACACCATGAGAGCTATTCTCAAAAGTATTAGTTTCAGAATAAAAATCTTTGGTGTGTGGATGCATTCTTACATGGTCGACCCTCATGAAAAAAATTGGCGCAACTGCGTAAAAAATAATGACTTGAGACCGAACTATAAATAGATCAGCGATTTGAACATTATCACATGCATGACTTTTACGCCATGAGAGCTATTCTCAGAAGTATTTCTTTCAAAATAAAAATCTTTGGTGTGTGGATGCATTCTTACATGGTCGACCCTCATGAAAAAAATTGGTGCAACTACATCAAAAATAATGACTTGAGGCCGACCTATAAATACATCAGCGATTCGAACATTTTCACATGCATGACATTATCACACGCACGACTTTTACACAATGAATGCTATTCTCAAAAGTATTAGTTTCAGAATAAAAATATTTGGTGTGTGGATGCATTTATACATGGTCTACCTTCAAGAAAAACATTAGCGCATTTGCATCAAAAATCATAACTTGAGGTCGAACTATAAATACATCAGCGATTTGAAGTTTTTCACATGCATGACTTTTACACCATGAGAGCTATTCTCAAAAGTATTTGTTTCAGAATAAAAATCTTTTGTGTGTGGATGCATTCTTACATGGTCGACCCTCATGAAAAAAATTGGCGTAACTGCATCAAAAATAATAACTTGATGTCGAACTATAAATACATCAGTGATTTGAACATTATCAAATGCATGACTTTTACGCCATGAGAGCTATTCTCAAAAGTATTTGTTTCAGAATAAAAATCTTTAGTGTGTGGATGCATTCTTACATGGTCGACCCTCATAAAAAAATTGGCGCAACTGCATCAAAAATAATGACTTGAGGCCGAACTATAAATACATCAGCGATTTGAACATTATCACATGCATGACTTTTACACCATGAGAGCTATTCTCAGAAGTATTTGTTTCAGAATAAAAATCTTTGGTGTGTGGATGCATTCTTACATGGTCGACCCTCATAAAAAAAATTGGCGCAACTGCATCAAAAATAATGACTTGAGGCCGAACTATAAATACATCAGCTATTCGAACATTATCACATGCATGACTTTTACGCCATGAGAGCTATTCTCAAAAGTATTACTTTCAGAATAAAAATCTTTGGTGTGTGGATGCATTCTGACATGGTCTACCTTCATGAAAGGATTTGGCGCATTTGCATCAAAATTCATGACTTGAGGTCGAACTATAAATACATCAGCGATTCGAACTTTTTCAAATGCATGACATTATCACACGCACGACTTTTACACCATGAATGCTATTCTCAAAAGTATTTGTTTCAGAATAAAAATCTTTGGTGTGTGGATGTATTCTTACATGGTCGACCCTCATGAATAAAATTGACACAACTGCATCAAAAATAATGACTTGACGCCGAACTATAAATACATCAGCGATTTGAACATTATCACATGCATGACATTATCACACGCACGACTTTTACACCATGAGAGCTATTCTCAAAAGTATTAGTTTCAGAATAAAAATCTTTGGTGTGTGGATGTATTCTTACATGGTCGACCCTCATGAATAAAATTGGCGCAACTGCATCAAAAATAATGACTTGAGGCCGAGCTATAAATACGTCAGCGATTTGAACATTATCACATTCATGACTTTTACGCCATGGGAGCTATTCTCAAAAGTATTAGTTTCAGAATAAAAATCTTTGTTGTGTGGATGCATTCTTACATGGTCGACCCTCATGAAAAAAATTGGCGCAACTGCATCAAAAATAATGACTTGAGGCCGAACTATAAATACATCAGCGATTTGAACATTATCACATGCATGACATTATCGCACGCACAACTTTTACACCATGAGAGCTATTCTGAAAGGTATTAGTTTCAGCATAAAAATCTTTGGTGTGTGGATGCATTCTGACATGGTCGACCCTCATGAAAAAAATTGGCGCAACTGCATCAAAAATAGTGACTTGAGGCCGAGATATAAATACGTCAGCGATTTGAACATTATCACATGCATGACTTTTACGCCATGAGAGCTATTCTCAAAAGTATTAGTTTCAGAATAAAAATCTTTGGTGTGTGGATGCATTCTAACATGGTCGACCCTCATGAAAAAAATTGGCGCAACTGCATCAAAATGAATGACTTGAGGCCGAACTATAAATACATCAGCGATTTGAACATTATCACACGCATGACATTATCACACGCACGACTATTACACCATGAGAGCTATTCTCAAAAGTATTAGTTTCAGAATAAAAATCTTTTGTGTGTGGATGCATTCTTACATGGTCGACCCTCATGAAAAAAATTGGCGCAACTGCATCAAAAATAATGACTTGAGGCCGAACTATAAATACATCAGCGATTTGAACATTATCACATGCGTGACTTTTACACCATGAGAGCTATTCTCAAAAGTATTAGTTTCAGAATAAAAATCTTTGGTGTGTGGATGCATTCTTACATGGTCGACCCTCATAAAAAAAATTGGCGCAATTGCATCAAAAATAATGACTTGAGGCCGAACTATAAATACATCAGCGATTCAAACTTTTTCACAAGCAAGAATTTTACGCCATTAGAGCTATTCTCAAAAGTATTTGTTTCAGAATAAAAATCTTTGGTGTGTGGATGCATTCTTACATGGTCGACCCTCATGAAAAAAATCTGCGCAACTGCATGAAAAATGATCACTTGATGTCGAACTATAAATACATCAGCGATTTGAACATTATCAAATGCATGACTTTTACGCCATGAGAGCTATTCTCAAAAGTATTTGTTTCAGAATAAAAATCTTTGGTGTGTGGATGCATTCTTACATGGTCGATCCTCATGAAAAACATTGGCGCAACTGCATCAAAAATCATGACTTGAGGCCGAACTATAAATACATCAGCGATTTGAACATTATCACATGCATGAATTTTACACCATGAGAGCTATTCTCAAAAGTATTTGTTTCAGAATAAAAATCTTTAGTGTGGATGCATTCTGACATGGTTGACCCTCATGAAAAAAATTGGCGCAACTGCATGAAAAATCATCACTTGAGGTCGAACTATAAATACATCAGCTATTCGAACATTATCACATGGATGACTTTTACGCCATGAGAGCTATTCTCAAAAGTATTTGTTTCAGAATAAAAATCTTTGGTGTGTGGATGCATTCTTACATGGTCTACCCTCATGAAAAAAATTGGCGCAACTGCATCAAAAATCATCACTTGAGGCAGAACTATAAATACATCAGCGATTTGAACATTATCACACGCATGACTTTTACACCATGAGAGCTATTCTCAAAAGTATTAGTTTCAGAATAAAAATCTTTGGTGTGTGGATGCATTCTCACATGGTCGACCCTCATGAAAAAAATTGGCACAACTGCATCAAAAATAATGACTTCAGGCCGAGCTATAAATACATCAGCGATTCAAACTTTTTCACATTCATGACTTTTACGCCATTAGAGCTATTCTCAAAAGTATTTGTTTCAGAATAAAAATCTTTGGTGTGTGGATGCATTCTTACATGGTCGACCCTCATGAAAAAAATTGGCGCAACTGCATCAAAAATAATGACTTGTGGCCGAACTATAAATACATCAGCGATTCGAACTTTTTCACATGCATGACATTATCACATGCACGACTTTTACACCATGAATGCTATTCTCAAAAGTATTAGTTTCAGAATAAAAATCTTTGGTGTGTGGATGCATTTATACATGGTCTCTCTTCATGAAAAACATTGGCGCATTTGCTTCAAAAATCAAAACTTTAGGTCGAACTATAAATACATCAGCGATTAGCACTTTTTCAAATGCATGACTTTTACACCATGAGAGCTATTCTCAAAAGTATTAGTTTCAGAATAAAAATCTTTGGTGTGTGGATGCATTCTTACATGGTCGACCCTCATGAATAAAATTGGCGCAACTGCATCAAAAATAATGACTTGAGGCCGAACTATAAATACATCAGCAATTTGAACATTATCACATGCATGACTTTTACACCATGAGAGCTATTCTCAAAAGTATTAGTTTCAGAATAAAAATCTTTGGTGTGTGGATGCATTCTTACATGGTCGACCCTCATGAAAAAAATTGGCGCAACTGCATCAAAAATAATGACTTGAGGCCGAACTATAAATACATCAGCGATTCAAACTTTTTCACATGCATGACTTTTACACCATGAATGCTATTCTCAAAAGTATTAGTTTCAGAATAAAAATCTTTGGTGTGTGGATGCATTCTTACATGGTTGACCGTCATGAAAAAAAATTGGTGCAACTGCATCAAAAATAATGACTTGAGGCCGAACTATAAATACATCAGCTATTCGAACATTATCACATGCACGACTTTTACACCATGAGAGCTATTCTCAAAAGTATTAGTTTCAGAAGAAAAATATTTGGTGTGTGGATGCATTCTTACATGGTCTACCTTCATGAAAACATTAGCGCATTTGCATCAAAAATCATGACTTGAGGCCGAACTATAAATACATCAGCGATTCGAACTTTTTCACATGCATGACTTTTACACCATGAGAGCTATTCTCAAAAGTATTAGTTTCAGAATAAAAATCTTTGGTGTGTGGATGCATTCTTACATGGTCGACCCTCATGAAAAAAATTGGCGCAACTGCATCAAAAATAATGACTTGAGACCGAACTATAAATAGATCAGCGATTTGAACATTATCACATGCATGACTTTTACGCCATGAGAGCTATTCTCAGAAGTATTTCTTTCAAAATAAAAATCTTTGGTGTGTGGATGCATTATGACATGGTCGACCCTCATGAAAAAAATTGGTGCAACTACATCAAAAATAATGACTTGAGGCCGAACTATAAATACATCAGCGATTCGAACTTTTTCACATGCATGACATTATCACACGCACGACTTTTACACAATGAATGCTATTCTCAAAAGTATTAGTTTCAGAATAAAAATATTTGGTGTGTGGATGCATTTATACATGGTCTACCTTCAAAAAAAACATTGGCGCATTTGCATCAAAAATCATAACTTGAGGTCGAACTATAAATACATCAGCGATTTGAACTTTTTCACATGCATGACTTTTACACCATGAGAGCTATTCTCAAAAGTATTTGTTTCAGAATAAAAATCTTTTGTGTGTGGATGCATTCTTACATGGTCGACCCTCATGAAAAAAATTGGCGTAACTGCATCAAAAATAATCACTTGATGTCGAACTATAAATACATCAGTGATTTGAACATTATCAAATGCATGACTTTTACACCATGAGAGCTATTCTCAAAAGTATTTGTTTCAGAATAAAAATCTTTAGTGTGTGGATGCATTCTTACATGGTCGACCCTCATAAAAAAATTGGCGCAACTGCATCAAAAATAATGACTTGAGGCCGAACTATAAATACATCAGCGATTTGAACATTATCACATGCATGACTTTTACACCATGAGAGCTATTCTCAGAAGTATTTGTTTCAGAATAAAAATCTTTGGTGTGTGGATGCATTCTTACATGGTCGACCCTCATAAAAAAAATTGGCGCAACTGCATCAAAAATAATGACTTGAGGCCGAACTATAAATACATCAGCTATTCGAACATTATCACATGCATGACTTTTACGCCATGAGAGCTATTCTCAAAAGTATTACTTTCAGAATAAAAATCTTTGGTGTGTGGATGCATTCTGACATGGTCTACCTTCATGAAAGGATTTGGCGCATTTGCATCAAAAATCATGACTTGAGGTCGAACTATAAATACATCAGCGATTCGAACTTTTTCAAATGCATGACATTATCACACGCACGACTTTTACACCATGAATGCTATTCTCAAAAGTATTAGTTTCAGAATAAAAATCTTTGGTGTGTGGATGCATTCTTACATGGTCGACCCTCATGAAAAAAATTGGCGCAACTGCATCAAAAGTAATGACTTGAGGCCGAACTATAAATACATCAGCGATTTGAACATTATCACATGCATGACTTTTACACCATTAGAGCTATTCTCAAAAGTATTATTTTCAGAATAAAAATCTTTGATGTGTGGATGCATTCTGACATGGTCGACCCTCATGAAAAAATTTGGCGCAACTGCATCAAAAATCATCACTTGAGGCCGAACTATAAATACATCAGCTATTCTAACATTATCACATGCATGACTTTTACGCCATGAGAGCTATTCTCAAAAGTATTAGTTTCAGAATAAAAATCTTTTATGTGTGGATGCATTCTTACATGGTCGACCCTCATGAAAAAAATTGGCGTAACTGCATGAAAAATAATCACTTGATGTCGAACTATAAATACATCAGCGATTTGAACATTATCAAATGCATGACTTTTACGCCATGAGAGCTATTCTCAAAAGTATTTGTTTCAGAATAAAAATCTTTGGTTTGTTGATGCATTCTTACATGGTCGACCCTCATAAAAAAAATTGTCGCAACTGCATCAAAAATAATGACTTGAGGCCGAACTATAAATACATCAGCGATTTGAACATTATCACATGCATGACTTTTACACCATGACAGCTATTCTCAGAAGTATTTCTTTCAGAATAAAAATCTTTGGTGTGTGGATGCATTCTTACATGGCCGACCCTCATAAAAAAAATTGGCGCAACTGCTCAAAAATAATGACTTTACGCCGAACTATAAATACATCAGCGATTTGAACATTATCACATGCATGACATTATCACACGCACGACTTTTACACCATGAGAGCTATTCTCAAAAGTATTCGTTTCAGAATAAAAATATTTGGTGTGTGGATGCATTCTTACATGGTCGATCCTCATGAAAAAAATTGGCGCAACTGCATCAAAAATAATGACTTGAGGCCGAACTATAAATACATCAGCCATTTGAATATTATCACATGCATGACATTATCACACGCACGACTTTTACACCATGAGAGCTATTCTCAAAAGTATTAGTTTCAGAATAAAAATCTTTGGTGTGTGGATGCATTCTTACATGGTCAATCCTCATGAAAAAAATTGGCGCAACTGCATCAAAAGTAATGACTTGAGGCCGAACTATAAATACATCAGCGATTCGAACTTTTTCACATGCATGACTTTTACGCCATGAGAGCTATTCTCAAAAGTATTAGTTTCAGAATAAAAATCTTTGGTGTGTGGATGCATTCTTACATGGACGACCTTCATGAAAAAAATTGGTGCAACTGCATCAAAAATAATGACTTGAGGCTGAACTATAAATACATCATCTATTCGAACATTATCACATGCATGACTTTTACGCCATGAGAGCTATTCTCAAAAGTATTACTTTCAGAATAAAAATCTTTGGTGTGTGGATGCATTCTGACATGGTCTACCTTCATGAAAGGATTTGGCGCATTTGCATCAAATCTCATGACTTGAGGTCGAACTATAAATACATCAGCGATTCGAACTTTTTCACATGCATAACTTTTACACCATGAGAGCTATTCTCAAAAGTATTAGTTTCAGAATAAAAATCAGTGGTGTGTGGATGCATTCTTACATGGTCGACCCTCATGATAAAATTGGCGCAACTGCATAAAAAATAATGACTTGAGGCCGAACTATAAATACATCAGCGATTCGAACTTTTTCACATCCATAACATTATCACACGCACGACTTTTACACCATGAATGCTATTCTCAAAAGTATTAGTTTCAGAATAAAAATCTTTGGTGTGTGGATGCATTCTTACATGGTCTACCCTCATGAAAAAAATTGGCGCAACTGCATCAAAAGTAATGACTTGAGGTGGAACTATAAATACATCAGCGATTTGAACATTATCACATGCATGACTTTTACACCATGAGAGCTATTCTCAAAAGTATTAGTTTCAGAATAAAAATCTTTGGTGTGTGGATGCATTCTTACATGGTTGACCGTCATGAAAAAAAATTGGTGCAACTGCATCAAAAATAATGACTTGAGGCCGAACTATAAATACATCAGCTATTCGAACATTATCACATGCATGACTTTTACACCATGAGAGCTATTCTCAAAAGTATTAGTTTCAGAAGAAAAATATTTGGTGTGTGGATGCATTCTTACATGGTCTACCTTCATGAAAACATTAGCGCATTTGCATCAAAAATCATGACTTGAAGCCGAACTATAAATACATCAGCGATTCGAACTTTTTCACATGCATGACTTTTACACCATGAGAGCTATTCTCAAAAGTATTAGTTTCAGAATAAAAATCTTTGGTGTGTGGATGCATTCTTACATGGTCGACCCTCATGAAAAAAATTGGCGCAACTGCATCAAAAATAATGACTTGAGGCCGAACTATAAATAGATCAGCGATTTGAACATTATCACATGCATGACTTTTACGCCATGAGAGCTATTCTCAGAAGTATTTCTTTCAAAATAAAAATCTTTGGTGTGTGGATGCATTATGACATGGTCGACCCTCATGAAAAAAATTGGTGCAACTACATCAAAAATAATGACTTGAGGCCGAACTATAAATACATCAGCGATTCGAACTTTTTCACATGCATGACATTATCACACGCACGACTTTTACACAATGAATGCTATTCTCAAAAGTATTAGTTTCAGAATAAAAATATTTGGTGTGTGGATGCATTTATACATGGTCTACCTTCAAGAAAAACATTGGCGCATTTGCATCAAAAATCATAACTTGAGGTCGAACTATAAATACATCAGCGATTTGAACTTTTTCACATGCATGACTTTTACACCATGAGAGCTATTCTCAAAAGCATTTGTTTCAGAATAAAAATCTTTTGTGTGTGGATGCATTCTTACATGGTCGACCCTCATGAAAAAAATTGGCGTAACTGCATCAAAAATAATCACTTGATGTCGAACTATAAATACATCAGTGATTTGAACATTATCAAATGCATGACTTTTACACCATGAGAGCTATTCTCAAAAGTATTTGTTTCAGAATAAAAATCTTTAGTGTGTGGATGCATTCTTACATGGTCGACCCTCATAAAAAAATTGGCGCAACTGCATCAAAAATAATGACTTGAGGCCGAACTATAAATACATCAGCGATTTGAACATTATCACATGCATGACTTTTACACCATGAGAGCTATTCTCAGAAGTATTTGTTTCAGAATAAAAATCTTTGGTGTGTGGATGCATTCTTACATGGTCGACCCTCATAAAAAAAATTGGCGCAACTGCATCAAAAATAATGACTTGAGGCCGAACTATAAATACATCAGCTATTCGAACATTATCACATACATGACTTTTACGCCATGAGAGCTATTCTCAAAAGTATTACTTTCAGAATAAAAATCTTTGGTGTGTGGATGCATTCTGACATGGTCTACCTTCATGAAAGGATTTGGCGCATTTGCATCAAAAATCATGACTTGAGGTCGAACTATAAATACATCAGCGATTCGAACTTTTTCAAATGCATGACATTATCACACGCACGACTTTTACACCATGAATGCTATTCTCAAAAGTATTAGTTTCAGAATAAAAATCTTTGGTGTGTGGATGCATTCTTACATGGTCGACCCTCATGAAAAAAATTGGCGCAACTGCATCAAAAGTAATGACTTGAGGCCGAACTATAAATACATCAGCGATTTGAACATTATCACATGCATGACTTTTACACCATTAGAGCTATTCTCAAAAGTATTATTTTCAGAATAAAAATCTTTGATGTGTGGATGCATTCTGACATGGTCGACCCTCATGAAAAAATTTGGCGCAACTGCATCAAAAATCATCACTTGAGGCCGAACTATAAATACATCAGCTATTCTAACATTATCACATGTATGACTTTTACGCCATGAGAGCTATTCTCAAAAGTATTAGTTTCAGAATAAAAATCTTTTATGTGTGGATGCATTCTTACATGGTCGACCCTCATGAAAAAAATTGGCGTAACTGCATGAAAAATAATCACTTGATGTCGAACTATAAATACATCAGCGATTTGAACATTATCAAATGCATGACTTTTACGCCATGAGAGCTATTCTCAAAAGTATTTGTTTCAGAATAAAAATCTTTGGTTTGTGGATGCATTCTTACATGGTCGACCCTCATAAAAAAAATTGGCGCAACTGCATCAAAAATAATGACTTGAGGCCGAACTATAAATACATCAGCGATTTGAACATTATCACATGCATGACTTTTACACCATGAGAGCTATTCTCAGAAGTATTTCTTTCAGAATAAAAATCTTTGGTGTGTGGATGCATTCTTACATGGCCGACCCTCATAAAAAAAATTGGCGCAACTGCTAAAAAATAATGACTTTACGCCGAACTATAAATACATCAGCGATTTGAACATTATCACATGCATGACATTATCACACGCACGACTTTTACACCATGAGAGCTATTCTCAAAAGTATTCGTTTCAGAATAAAAATATTTGGTGTGTGGATGCATTCTTACATGGTCGATCCTCATGAAAAAAATTGGCGCAACTGCATCAAAAATAATGACTTGAGGCCGAACTATAAATACATCAGCCATTTGAATATTATCACATGCATGACATTATCACACGCACGACTTTTACACCATGAGAGCTATTCTCAAAAGTATTAGTTTCAGAATAAAAATCTTTGGTGTGTGGATGCATTCTTACATGGTCAATCCTCATGAAAAAAATTGGCGCAACTGCATCAAAAGTAATGACTTGAGGCCGAACTATAAATACATCAGCGATTCGAACTTTTTCACATGCATGACTTTTACGCCATGAGAGCTATTCTCAAAAGTATTAGTTTCAGAATAAAAATCTTTGGTGTGTGGATGCATTCTTACATGGACGACCTTCATGAAAAAAATTGGTGCAACTGCATCAAAAATAATGACTTGAGGCTGAACTATAAATACATCATCTATTCGAACATTATCACATGCATGACTTTTACGCCATGAGAGCTATTCTCAAAAGTATTACTTTCAGAATAAAAATCTTTGGTGTGTGGATGCATTCTGACATGGTCTACCTTCATGAAAGGATTTGGCGCATTTGCATCAAATCTCATGACTTGAGGTCGAACTATAAATACATCAGCGATTCGAACTTTTTCACATGCATAACTTTTACACCATGAATGCTATTCTCAAAAGTATTAGTTTCAGAATAAAAATCAGTGGTGTGTGGATGCATTCTTACATGGTCGACCCTCATGATAAAATTGGCGCAACTGCATAAAAAATAATGACTTGAGGCCGAACTATAAATACATCAGCGATTCGAACTTTTTCACATCCATAACATTATCACACGCACGACTTTTACACCATGAATGCTATTCTCAAAAGTATTAGTTTCAGAATAAAAATCTTTGGTGTGTGGATGCATTCTTACATGGTCTACCCTCATGAAAAAAATTGGCGCAACTGCATCAAAAGTAATGACTTGAGGTGGAACTATAAATACATCAGCGATTTGAACATTATCACATGCATGACTTTTACACCATGAGAGCTATTCTCACAAGTATTTGTTTCAGAATAAAAATCTTTGGTGTGTGGATGCATTCTTACATGGTCGACCCTCATAAAAAAATTGGCGCAACTGCATCAAAAATAATGACTTGAGGCCGAACTATAAATACATCAGCGATTCGAACTTTTTCACATGCATGACTTTTACGCCATGAGAGCTATTCTCAAAAGTATTAGTTTCAGAATAAAAATCTTTGATCTGTGGATGCATTCTTACATGGTCGACCCTCATGAAAAAAATTGGCGCAACTGCATCAAAAGTAATGACTTGAGGCCGAACTATAAATACATCAGCGATTTGAACATTATCACACGCATGACTTTTACGCCATGAGAGCTATTCTCAGAAGTATTAGTTTCAGAATAAAAATCTTTGGTGTGTGGATGCATTCTTACATGGTCGACCCTCATGAAAAAAATTGGCGCAACTGCATCAAAAATAATGACTTTACGCCGAACTATAAATACATCAGCGATTTGAACATTATCACGTGCATGACATTATCACACGCACGACTTTTACACCATGAATGCTATTCTCAAAAGTATTAGTTTCAGAATAAAAATCTTTGGTGTGTGGATGCATTCTTACATGGTCGACCCTCATGAAAAAAATTGGCGTAACTGCATGAAAAATAATCACTTGATGTCGAACTATAAATACATCAGCGATTTGAACATTATCAAATGCATGACTTTTACGCCATGAGAGCTATTCTCAGAAGTATTTGTTTCAGAATAAAAATCTTTGGTGTGTGGATGCATTCTTACATGGTCGACCCTCATAAAAAAAATTGGCGCAACTGCATCAAAAATAATGACTTGAGGCCGAACTATAAATACATCAGCCATTTGAACATTATCACATGCATGACTTTTACACCATGAGAGCTATTCTCAGAAGTATTTGTTTCAGAATAAAAATCTTTGGTGTGTGGATGCATTCCTACATGGTCGACCCTCATAAAAAAAATTGGCGCAACTGCTTCAAAAATAATGACTTGAGGCCGAACTATAAATACATCAGCTATTCGAACATTATCACATGCATGACTTTTACGCCATGAGAGCTATTCTCAAAAGTGTTAGTTTCAGAATAAAAATCTTTGGTGTGTGGATGCATTCTGACATGGTCTACCTTCATAAAAGGATTTGGCGCATTTCCATCAAAAATCATGACTTGAGGTCGAACTCTAAATACATCAGCGATTCGAACTTTTTCACATGCATGACTTTTACAGCATGAGAGCTATTCTCAAAAGTATTAGTTTCAGAATAAAAATCTTTGGTGTGTGGATGCATTCTTACATGGTCGACCCTCATGATAAAATTGGCGCAACTGCATCAAAAATAATGACTTGAGGCCGAACTATAAATACATCAGCGATTTGAACTTTTTCACATGCATGACATTATCACACGCACGACTTTTACACCATGAATGCTATTCTCAAAAGTATTAGTTTCAGAATAAAAATCTTTGGTGTGTGGATGCATTTTTACATGGTCGACCCTCATGAAAAAAATTGGCGCAACTGCATCAAAAGTAATGACTTGAGGTCGAACTATAAATACATCAGCGATTTGAACATTATCACATGCATGACTTTTACACCATTAGAGCTATTCTCAAAAGTATTATTTTCAGAATAAAAATCTTTGATGTGTGGATGCATTCTGACATGGTCAACCGTCATGAAGAAAATTGGCGCAACTGCATCAAAAATCATCACTTGAGTCCGAACTATAAATACATCAGCTATTCGAACATTATCACATGCATGACTTTTACGCTATGAGAGCTATTCTCAAAAGTATTAGTTTCAGAATAAAAATCTTTGATGTGTGGATGCATTCTTACATGGTTGACCCTCATGAAAAAAATTGGCGTAACTGCATGAAAAATAATCACTTGATGTCGAACTATAAATACATCAGCGATTTGAACATTATCAAATGCATGTCTTTTAAGCCTTGAGAGCTATTCTCAAAAGTATTTGTTTCAGAATAAAAATCTTTGGTGTCTGGATGCATTCTTACATGGTCGACTCTCATAAAAAGAATTGGCGCAACTGCATCAAAAATAATGACTTGAGGCCGAACTATAAATACATCAGCGATTTGAACATTATCACATGCATGACTTTTACACCATGAGAGCTATTCTCAGAAGTATTTGTTTCAGAATAAAAATCTTTGGTGTGTGGATGCATTCTTACATGGTCGACCCTCATAAAAAAAATTGAAGCAACTGCTTCAAAAATAATGACTTTACGCCGAACTATAAATACATCAGCGATTTGAACTTTATCACATGCATGACATTATCACACGCATGACTTTTACACCATGAGAGCTATTCTCAAAAGTATTAGTTTCAGAATAAAAATCTTTGGTGTGTGGATGCATTCTTACATGGTCAATCCTCATGAAAAAAATTGGCGCAACTGCATCAAAAGTAATGACTTGAGGCCGAACTATAAATACATCAGCGATGCGAATTTTTTCACATGCATGACTTTTACGCCATGAGAGCTACTCTCAAAAGTATTAGTTTCAGAATAAAAATCTTTGGTGTGTGGATGCATTCTTACATGGTCGACCTTCATGAAAAAAATTGGCGCAACTGCATCAAAAATAATTACTTCAGGCCGAACTATAAATACATCAGCGATTCGAACATTATCACATGCATGACTTTTACGCCATGAGAGCTATTCTCAAAAGTATTACTTTCAGAATAAAAATCTTTGGTGTGTGGATGCATTCTGACATGGTCTACCTTCATGAAAGAATTTGGTGCATTTGCATCAAAAATCATGACTTGAGGTCGAACTTTAAATACATCAGCGATTCGAACTTTTTCACATGCATGACTTTTACACCATGAGAGCTATTCTCAAAAGTATTAGTTTCAGAATAAAAATCTTTGGTGTGTGGATGCATTCTTACATGGTCGACCCTCATGATAAAATTGGCGCAACTGCATCAAAAATAATGACTTGAGGCCGAAGTATAAATACATCAGCGATTCGAACTTTTTCAAATGCATGACATTACCACACGCATGACTTTTACACCATGAATGCTATTCTCAAAAGTATTAGTTTCAGAATAAAAATCTTTGGTGTGTGGATGCATTCTTACATGGTCGACCCTCATAAAAAAAATTGGCGCAACTGCATCAAAAATAATGACTTGAGGCCGAACTATAAATACATCAGCGATTTGAACATTATCACATGCATGACTTTTACACCATGAGAGCTATTCTCAGAAGTATTTGTTTCAGAATAAAAATCTTTGGTGTGTGGATGCATTCTTACATGGTCGACCCTCATAAAAAAAATTGGCGCAACTGCATCAAAAATAATGACTTGAGGCCGAACTATAAATACATCAGCTATTCGAACATTATCACATCCATGACTTTTACGCCATGAGAGCTATTCTCAAAAGTATTACTTTCAGAATAAAAATCTTTGGTGTGTGGATGCATTCTGACATGGTCTACCTTCATGAAAGGATTTGGCACATTTGCATCAAAAATCATGACTTGAGGTCGAACTATGAATACATCAGCGATTCGAACTTTTTCACATGCATGACTTTTACACCATGATAGCTATTCTCAAAAGTATTAGTTTCAGAATAAAAATCTTTGGTGTGTGGATGCATTCTTACATGGTCGACCCTCATGCAAAAAAATTGGTGCAACTGCATCAAAAATAATGACTTGAGGCTGAACTATAAATATATCAGCGATTTGAACATTATCACATGCATGACATTATCACATGCACGACTTTTACACCACGAATGCTATTCTCAAAAGTATTAGTTTCAGAATAAAAATCTTTGGTGTGTGGATGCATTCTTACATGGTCGACCCTCATGAAAAAAATTGGCGCAACTGCATCAAAAGTAATGACTTGAGGTCGAACTATAAATACATCAGCGATTTGAACATTATCACATGCATGACTTTTACACCATGAGAGCTATTCTCAAAAGTATTAGTTTCAGAATAAAAATCTTTGGTGTGTGGATGCATTCTTACATGGTCGACCCTCATGAAAAAAATTGGCGCAACTGCATCAAAAATCATCACTTGAGGCCGAACTATAAATACATCAGCTATTCGAACATTATCACATGCATGACTTTTACACCATGAGAGCTATTCTCAAAAGTATTAGTTTCAGAATAAAAATCTTTGATGTCTGGATGCATTCTTACATGGTCGACCCTCATAAGAAGAATTGGCGCAACTGCATCAAAAATAATGACTTGAGGCCGAACTATAAATACATCAGCCATTTGAACATTATCACATGCATGACTTTTACACCATGAGAGCTATTCTCAGAAGTATTTGTTTCAGAATAAAAATCTTTGGTGTGTGGATGCATTCTTACATGGTCGACCCTCATAAAAAAAATTGGCGCAACTGCATCAAAAATAATGACTTGAGGCCGAACTATAAATACATCAGCTTTTCGAACATTATCACATGCATGACTTTTACGCCATGAGAGCTATTCTCAAAAGTATTACTTTCAGAATAAAAATCTTTGGTGTGTGGATGCATTCTGACATGGTCTACCTTCATGAAAGGATTTGGCGCATTTGCATCAAAAATCATGACTTGAGGTCGAACTATAAATACATCAGCGATTCGAACTTTTTCACATGCATGACTTTTACACCATGAGAGCTATTCTCAAAAGTATTAGTTTCAGAATAAAAATCTTTGGTGTGTGGATGCATTCTTACATGGTCGACCCTCATGATAAAATTGGCGCAACTGCATAAAAAATAATGACTTGAGGCCGAACTATAAATACATCAGCGATTTGAACTTTTTCACATGCATGACATTATCACACGCGCTACTTTTACACCATGAATGCTATTCTCAAAAGTATTAGTTTCAGAATAAAAATCTTTGGTGTGTGGATGCATTCTTACATGGTCGACCCTCATGAAAAAAATTGGCGCAACTGCATCAAAAATCATCATTTGAGGCCGAACTATAAATACATCAGCTATTCGAACATTATCACATGCATGACTTTTATGCCATGAGAGCTATTCTCAAAAGTATTAGTTTCAGAATAAAAATCTTTGATGTGTGGATGCATTCTTACATGGTCGACCCTCATGAAAAAAATTGGCGTAACTGTATGAAAAATAATCACTTGATACCGAACTATAAATACATCAGCGATTTGAACATTATCAAATGCATGACTTTTACGCCATGAGAGCTATTCTCAAAAGTATTAGTTTCAGAATAAAAATCTTTGGTGTGTGGATGCATTCTTACATGGTCGACCCTCATGAAAAAAATTGGCGCAACTGCATCAAAAATCATGACTTGAGGCCGAACTATAAATACATCAGCGATTTGAACATTATCACATGCATGACTTTTACACCATGAGAGCTATTCTCAGAAGTATTTGTTTCAGAATAAAAATCTTTGGTGTGTGGATGCATTCTTACATGGTCGACCCTCATAAAAAAAATTGGCGCAACTGCATCAAAAATAATGACTTGAGGCCGAACTATAAATACATCAGCTATTCGAACATTATCACATGCATGACTTTTACGCCATGAGAGCTATTCTCAAAAGTATTACTTTCAGAATAAAAATCTTTGGTGTGTGGATGCATTCTGACATGGTCTACCTTCATGAAAGGATTTGGCGCATTTGCATCAAAAATCATGACTTGAGGTCGAACTATAAATACATCAGCGATTCGAACTTTTTCACATGCATGACATTTACACCATGATAGCTATTCTCAAAAGTATTAGTTTCAGAATAAAAATCTTTGGTGTGTGGATGCATTCTTACATGGTCGACCCTCATGCAAAAAAATTGGTGCAACTGCATCAAAAATAATGACTTGAGGCCGAACTATAAATACATCAGCGATTTGAACATTATCACATGCATGACATTATCACACGCACGACTTTTACACCATGAATGCTATTCTCAAAAGTATTAGTTTCAGAATAAAAATCTTTGGTGTGTGGATGCATTCTTACATGGTCGATCCTCATGAAAAAAATTGGCGCAACTGCATCAAAAGTAATGACTTGAGGCCGAACTATAAATACATCAGCGATTCGAACTTTTTCACATGCATGACTTTTACACCATGAGAGCTATTCTCAAAAGTATTAGTTTCAGAATAAAAATCTTTGGTGTGTGGATGCATTCTTACATGGTCGACCTTCATGAAAACAATTGGCGCAACTGCATCAAAAATAATGACTTGAGGCCGAACTATAAATACATCAGCTATTCGAACATTATCACATGCATGACTTTTACGCCATGAGAGCTATTCTCAAAAGTATTACTTTCAGAATAAAAATCTTTGGTGTGTGGATGCATTCTGACATGGTCTACCTTCATGAAAGGATTTGGCGCATTTGCATCAAAAATCATGACTTGAGGTCGAACTATAAATACATCAGCGATTCGAACTTTTTCACATGCATGACTTTTACACCATGAGAGCTATTCTCAAAAGTATTAGTTTCAGAATAAAAATCTTTGGTGTGTGGATGCATTCTTACATGGTCGACCCTCATGATAAAATTGGCGCAACTGCATCAAAAATAATGACTTGAGGCCGAACTATAAATACATCAGCGATTCGAACTTTTTCAAATGCATGACATTATCACACGCACGACTTTTACACCATGAATGCTATTCTCAAAAGTATTAGTTTCAGAATAAAAATCTTTGGTGTGTGGATGCATTCTTACATGGTCGACCCTCATGAAAAAAATTGGCGCAACTGCATCAAAAGTAATGACTTGAGGTCGAACTATAAATACATCAGCGATTTGAACATTATCACATGCATGACTTTTACACCATGAGAGCTATTCTCAAAAGTATTAGTTTCAGAATAAAAATCTTTGGTGTCTGGATGCATTCTTACATGGTCGACCCTCATGAAAAAAATTGGCGCAACTGCATCAAAAATCATCACTTGAGGCCGAACTATAAATACATCAGCTATTCGAACATTATCACATGCATGACTTTTACACCATGAGAGCTATTCTCAAAAGTATTAGTTTCAGAATAAAAATCTTTGATGTCTGGATGCATTCTTACATGGTCGACCCTCATAAGAAGAATTGGCGCAACTGCATCAAAAATAATGACTTGAGGCCGAACTATAAATACATCAGCCATTTGAACATTATCACATGCATGACTTTTACACCATGAGAGCTATTCTCAGAAGTATTTGTTTCAGAATAAAAATCTTTGATGTGTGGATGCATTCTTACATGGTCGACCCTCATAAAAAAAATTGGCGCAACTGCATCAAAAATAATGACTTGAGGCCGAACTATAAATACATCAGCTTTTCGAACATTATCACATGCATGACTTTTACGCCATGAGAGGTATTCTCAAAAGTATTAGTTTCAGAATAAAAATCTTTGGTGTGTGGATGCATTCTTACATGGTCGACCCTCATGATAAAATTGGCGCAACTGCATAAAAAATAATGACTTGAGGCCGAACTATAAATACATCAGCGATTTGAACTTTTTCACATGCATGACATTATCACACGCGCTACTTTTACACCATGAATGCTATTCTCAAAAGTATTAGTTTCAGAATAAAAATCTTTGGTGTGTGGATGCATTCTTACATGGTCGACCCTCATGAAAAAAATTGGCGCAACTGCATCAAAAATCATCATTTGAGGCCGAACTATAAATACATCAGCTATTCGAACATTATCACATGCATGACTTTTATGCCATGAGAGCTATTCTCAAAAGTATTAGTTTCAGAATAAAAATCTTTGATGTGTGGATGCATTCTGACATGGTCTACCTTCATGAAAGGATTTGGCGCATTTGTATCAAAAATCATGACTTGAGGTCGAACTATAAATACATCAGCGATTCGAACTTTTTCACATGCATGACTTTTACACCATGAGAGCTATTATCAAAAGTATTAGTTTCAGAATAAAAATCTTTGGTGTGTGGATGCATTCTTACATGGTCGACCCTCATGATAAAATTGGCGCAACTGCATAAAAAATAATGACTTGAGGCCGAACTATAAATACATCAGCGATTTGAACTTTTTCACATGCATGACATTATCACACGCGCTACTTTTACACCATGAATGCTATTCTCAAAAGTATTAGTTTCAGAATAAAAATCTTTGGTGTGTGGATGCATTCTTACATGGTCGACCCTCATGAAAAAAATTGGCGCAACTGCATCAAAAATCATCATTTGAGGCCGAACTATAAATACATCAGCTATTCGAACATTATCACATGCATGACTTTTATGCCATGAGAGCTATTCTCAAAAGTATTAGTTTCAGAATAAAAATCTTTGATGTGTGGATGCATTCTTACATGGTCGACCCTCATGAAAAAAATTGGCGTAACTGTATGAAAAATAATCACTTGATACCGAACTATAAATACATCAGCGATTTGAACATTATCAAATGCATGACTTTTACGCCATGAGAGCTATTCTCAAAAGTATTAGTTTCAGAATAAAAATCTTTGGTGTGTGGATGCATTCTTACATGGTCGACCCTCATGAAAAAAATTGGCGCAACTGCATCAAAAATAATGACTTGAGGCCGAACTATAAATACATCAGCGATTTGAACATTATCACATGCATGACTTTTACACCATGAGAGCTATTCTCAGAAGTATTTGTTTCAGAATAAAAATCTTTGGTGTGTGGATGCATTCTTACATGGTCGACCCTCATAAAAAAAATTGGCGCAACTGCATCAAAAATAATGACTTGAGGCCGAACTATAAATACATCAGCTATTCGAACATTATCACATGCATGACTTTTACGCCATGAGAGCTATTCTCAAAAGTATTACTTTCAGAATAAAAATCTTTGGTGTGTGGATGCATTCTGACATGGTCTACCTTCATGAAAGGATTTGGCGCATTTGCATCAAAAATCATGACTTGAGGTCGAACTATAAATACATCAGCGATTCGAACTTTTTCACATGCATGACTTTTACACCATGATAGCTATTCTCAAAAGTATTAGTTTCAGAATAAAAATCTTTGGTGTGTGGATGCATTCTTACATGGTCGACCCTCATGCAAAAAAATTGGTGCAACTGCATCAAAAATAATGACTTGAGGCCGAACTATAAATACATCAGCGATTTGAACATTATCACATGCATGACATTATCACACGCACGACTTTTACACCATGAATGCTATTCTCAAAAGTATTAGTTTCAGAATAAAAATCTTTGGTGTGTGGATGCATTCTTACATGGTCGATCCTCATGAAAAAAATTGGCGCAACTGCATCAAAAGTAATGACTTGAGGCCGAACTATAAATACATCAGCGATTCGAACTTTTTCACATGCATGACTTTTACACCATGAGAGCTATTCTCAAAAGTATTAGTTTCAGAATAAAAATCTTTGGTGTGTGGATGCATTCTTACATGGTCGACCTTCATGAAAACAATTGGCGCAACTGCATCAAAAATAATGACTTGAGGCCGAACTATAAATACATCAGCTATTCGAACATTATCACATGCATGACTTTTACGCCATGAGAGCTATTCTCAAAAGTATTACTTTCAGAATAAAAATCTTTGGTGTGTGGATGCATTCTGACATGGTCTACCTTCATGAAAGGATTTGGCGCATTTGCATCAAAAATAATGACTTGAGGTCGAACTATAAATACATCAGCGATTCGAACTTTTTCACATGCATGACTTTTACACCATGAGAGCTATTCTCAAAAGTATTAGTTTCAGAATAAAAATCTTTGGTGTGTGGATGCATTCTTACATGGTCGACCCTCATGATAAAATTGGCGCAACTGCATAAAAAATAATGACTTGAGGCCGAACTATAAATACATCAGCGATTCGAACTTTTTCAAATGCATGACATTATCACACGCACGACTTTTACACCATGAATGCTATTCTCAAAAGTATTAGTTTCAGAATAAAAATCTTTGGTGTGTGGATGCATTCTTACATGGTCGACCCTCATGAATAAAATTGGCGCAACTGCATCAAAAATCATCACTTGAGGCCGAACTATAAATACATCAGCGATTTGACCATTATCAAATGCATGACTTTTACGCCATGAGAGCTATTCTCAAAAGTATTTGTTTCAGAATAAAAATCTTTGATGTGTGGATGCATTCTTACATGGTCGACCCTCATGAAAAAAATTGGCGTAACTGCATGAAAAATAATCACTTGATGTCGAACTATAAATACATCAGCGATTTGAACATTATCACATGCATGACTTTTACACCATGAGAGCTATTCTCAGAAGTATTTGTTTCAGAATAAAAATCTTTGGTGTGTGGATGCATTCTTACATGGTCGACCCTCATAAAAAAAATTGGCGCAACTGCATCAAAAATAATGACTTGAGGCCGAACTATAAATACATCAGCTTTTCGAACATTATCACATGCATGACTTTTACGCCATGAGAGCTATTCTCAAAAGTATTACTTTCAGAATAAAAATCTTTAGTGTGTGGATGCATTCTGACATGGTCTACCTTCATGAAAGGATTTGGCGCATTTGCATCAAAAATCATGACTTGAGGTCGAACTATATATACATCAGCGATTCGAACTTTTTCACATGCATGACTTTTACACCATGAGAGCTATTCTCAAAAGTATTAGTTTCAGAATAAAAATCTTTGGTGTGTGGATGCATTCTTACATGGTCGACCCTCATGATAAAATTGGCGCAACTGTATTAAAAATAATGACTTGAGGCCGAACTATAAATACATCAGCGATTTGAACTTTTTCACATGCATGACATTATCACACGCACGACTTTTACACCATGAATGCTATTCTCAAAAGTATTAGTTTCAGAATAAAAATCTTTGGTGTGTGGATGCATTCTTACATGGTCGACCCTCATGAAAAAAATTGGCGCAACTGCATCAAAAGTAATGACTTGAGGTCGAACTATAAATACATCAGCGATTTGAACATTATCACATGCATGACTTTTACACCATTAGAGCTATTCTCAAAAGTATTATTTTCAGAATAAAAATCTTTGATGTGTGGATGCATTCTGACATGGTCGACCCTCATGAAAAAAATTGGCGCAACTGCATCAAAAATCATCACTTGAGGCCGAACTATAAATACATCAGCTATTCGAACATTATCACATGCATGACTTTTACGCCATGAGAGCTATTCTCAAAAGTATTAGTTTCAGAATAAAAATCTTTGATGTGTGGATGCATTGTTACATGGTCGACCCTCATGAAAAAAATTGGCGTAACTGCATCAAAAATCATCACTTGATGTCGAACTATAAATACATCAGCGATTTGAACATTATCAAATGCATGACTTTTACGCCATGAGAGCTATTCTCAAAAGTATTTGTTTCAGAATAAAAATCTTTGGTGTGTGGATGCATTCTTACATGGTCGACCCTCATAAAAAAAATTGGCGCAACTGCATCAAAAATAATGACTTGAGGCCGAACTATAAATACATCAGCGATTTGAACATTATCACATGCATGACTATTACACCATGAGAGCTATTCACAGAAGTATTTGTTTCAGAATAAAAATCTTTGGTGTGTGGATGCATTCTTACATGGTCGACCCTCATAAAAAAAATTGGCGCAACTGCATCAAAAATAATGACTTGAGGCCGAACTATAAATACATCAGCTATTCAAACTTTTTCACATTCTTGACTTTTACGCCATTAGAGCTATTCTCAAAAGTATTTGTTTCAGAATAAAAATCTTTGGTGTGTGGATGCATTCTTACATGGTCGACCCTCATGAAAAAAATTGGCGCAACTGCATCAAAAATCATCACTTGATGTCGAACTATAAATACATCAGCTATTCGAACATTATCACATGCATGACTTTTACACCATGAGAGCTATTCTCAAAAGTATTAGTTTCAGAATAAAAATCTTTGATGTGTGGATGCATTCTTACATGGTCGACCCTCATGAAAAAAATTGGCGTAACTGCATGAAAAATAATCACTTGATGTCGAACTATAAATACATCAGCGATTTGAACATTATCACATGCATGACTTTTACACCATGAGAGCTATTCTCAGAAGTATTTGTTTCAGAATAAAAATCTTTGGTGTGTGGATGCATTCTTACATGGTCGACCCTCATAAAAAAAATTGGCGCAACTGCATCAAAAATAATGACTTGAGGCCGAACTATAAATACATCAGCTTTTCGAACATTATCACATGCATGACTTTTACGCCATGAGAGCTATTCTCAAAAGTATTACTTTCAGAATAAAAATCTTTGGTGAGTGGATGCATTCTGACATGGTCTACCTTCATGAAAGGATTTGGCGCATTTGCATCAAAAATCATGACTTGAGGTCGAACTATATATACATCAGCGATTCGAACTTTTTCACATGCATGACTTTTACACCATGAGAGCTATTCTCAAAAGTATTAGTTTCAGAATAAAAATCTTTGGTGTGTGGATGCATTCTTACATGGTCGACCCTCATGATAAAATTGGCGCAACTGCATTAAAAATAATGACTTGAGGCCGAACTATAAATACATCAGCGATTTGAACTTTTTCACATGCATGACATTATCACACGCACGACTTTTACACCATGAATGCTATTCTCAAAAGTATTAGTTTCAGAATAAAAATCTTTGGTGTGTGGATGCATTCTTACATGGTCGACCCTCAGGAAAAAAATTGGCGCAACTGCATCAAAAGTAATGACTTGAGGTCGAACTATAAATACATCAGCGATTTGAACATTATCACATGCATGACTTTTACACCATTAGAGCTATTCTCAAAAGTATTATTTTCAGAATAAAAATCTTTGATGTGTGGATGCATTCTGACATGGTCGACCCTCATGAAAAAAATTGGCGCAACTGCATCAAAAATCATCACTTGAGGCCGAACTATAAATACATCAGCTATTCGAACATTATCACATGCATGACTTTTACGCCATGAGAGCTATTCTCAAAAGTATTTGTTTCAGAATAAAAATCTTTGGTGTCTGGATGCATTCTTACATGGTCGACCCTCATGAAAAAATTGGCGCAACTGCATCAAAAATAATGACTTGAGGCCGAACTATAAATACATCAGCGATTTGAACATTATCACATGCATGACTATTACACCATGAGAGCTATTCTCAGAAGTATTTGTTTCAGAATAAAAATCTTTGGTGTGTGGATGCATTCTTACATGGTCGACCCTCATAAAAAAAATTGGCGCAACTGCATCAAAAATAATGACTTGAGGCCGAACTATAAATACATCAGCGATTCAAACTTTTTCACATTCTTGACTTTTACGCCATTAGAGCTATTCTCAAAAGTATTTGTTTCAGAATAAAAATCTTTGGTGTGTGGATGCATTCTTACATGGTCGACCCTCATGAAAAAAATTGGCGCAACTGCATCAAAAATCATCACTTGATGTCGAACTATAAATACATCAGCTATTCGAACATTATCACATGCATGACTTTTACACCATGAGAGCTATTCTCAAAAGTATTAGTTTCAGAATAAAAATCTTTGATGTGTGGATGCATTCTTACATGGTCGACCCTCATGAAAAAAATTGGCGTAACTGCATGAAAAATAATCACTTGATGTCGAACTATAAATACATCAGCGATTTGAACATTATCACATGCATGACTTTTACACCATGAGAGCTATTCTCAAAAGTATTAGTTTCAGAATAAAAATCTTTGATGTGTGGATGCATTCTTACATGGTCGACCCTCATGAAAAAAATTGGCGTAACTGCATGAAAAATAATCACTTGATGTCGAACTATAAATACATCAGCGATTTGAACATTATCACATGCATGACTTTTACACCATGAGAGCTATTCTCAGAAGTATTTGTTTCAGAATAAAAATC
Organism: Haliotis cracherodii; assembly: GCF_022045235.1. Lineage (NCBI taxonomy): Eukaryota > Metazoa > Mollusca > Gastropoda > Lepetellida > Haliotidae > Haliotis > Haliotis cracherodii. The sequence goes on along the minus strand of NW_027266291.1, from coordinate 2,677,233 downwards.
TTTGGTTTGTGGATGCATTCTTACATGGTCGACCCTCATAAAAAAAATTGGCGCAACTGCATCAAAAATAATGACTTGAGGCCGAACTATAAATACATCAGCTTTTCGAACATTATCACATGCATGACTTTTACGCCATGAGAGCTATTCTCAAAAGTATTTGTTTCAGAATAAAAATCTTTGGTTTGTGGATGCATTCTTACATGGTCGACCCTCATAAAAAAAATTGGCGCAACTGCATCAAAAATAATGACTTGAGGCCGAACTATAAATACATCAGCTATTCGAACATTATCACATGCATGACTTTTACGCCATGAGAGCTATTCTCAAAAGTATTACTTTCAGAATAAAAATCTTTGGTGTGTGGATGCATTCTGACATGGTCTACCTTCATGAAAGGATTTGGCGCATTTGCATCAAAAATAATGACTTGAGGTCGAACTATAAATACATCAGCGATTCGAACTTTTTCACATGCATGACTTTTACACCATGAGAGCTATTCTCAAAAGTATTAGTTTCAGAATAAAAATCTTTGGTGTGTGGATGCATTCTTACATGGTCGACCCTCATGATAAAATTGGCGCAACTGCATAAAAAATAATGACTTGAGGCCGAACTATAAATACATCAGCGATTCGAACTTTTTCAAATGCATGACATTATCACACGCACGACTTTTACACCATGAATGCTATTCTCAAAAGTATTAGTTTCAGAATAAAAATCTTTGGTGTGTGGATGCATTCTTACATGGTCGACCCTCATGAATAAAATTGGCGCAACTGCATCAAAAATCATCACTTGAGGCCGAACTATAAATACATCAGCGATTTGACCATTATCAAATGCATGACTTTTACGCCATGAGAGCTATTCTCAAAAGTATTTGTTTCAGAATAAAAATCTTTGATGTGTGGATGCATTCTTACATGGTCGACCCTCATGAAAAAAATTGGCGTAACTGCATGAAAAATAATCACTTGATGTCGAACTATAAATACATCAGCGATTTGAACATTATCACATGCATGACTTTTACACCATGAGAGCTATTCTCAGAAGTATTTGTTTCAGAATAAAAATCTTTGGTGTGTGGATGCATTCTTACATGGTCGACCCTCATAAAAAAAATTGGCGCAACTGCATCAAAAATAATGACTTGAGGCCGAACTATAAATACATCAGCTTTTCGAACATTATCACATGCATGACTTTTACGCCATGAGAGCTATTCTCAAAAGTATTACTTTCAGAATAAAAATCTTTAGTGTGTGGATGCATTCTGACATGGTCTACCTTCATGAAAGGATTTGGCGCATTTGCATCAAAAATCATGACTTGAGGTCGAACTATATATACATCAGCGATTCGAACTTTTTCACATGCATGACTTTTACACCATGAGAGCTATTCTCAAAAGTATTAGTTTCAGAATAAAAATCTTTGGTGTGTGGATGCATTCTTACATGGTCGACCCTCATGATAAAATTGGCGCAACTGTATTAAAAATAATGACTTGAGGCCGAACTATAAATACATCAGCGATTTGAACTTTTTCACATGCATGACATTATCACACGCACGACTTTTACACCATGAATGCTATTCTCAAAAGTATTAGTTTCAGAATAAAAATCTTTGGTGTGTGGATGCATTCTTACATGGTCGACCCTCATGAAAAAAATTGGCGCAACTGCATCAAAAGTAATGACTTGAGGTCGAACTATAAATACATCAGCGATTTGAACATTATCACATGCATGACTTTTACACCATTAGAGCTATTCTCAAAAGTATTATTTTCAGAATAAAAATCTTTGATGTGTGGATGCATTCTGACATGGTCGACCCTCATGAAAAAAATTGGCGCAACTGCATCAAAAATCATCACTTGAGGCCGAACTATAAATACATCAGCTATTCGAACATTATCACATGCATGACTTTTACGCCATGAGAGCTATTCTCAAAAGTATTAGTTTCAGAATAAAAATCTTTGATGTGTGGATGCATTGTTACATGGTCGACCCTCATGAAAAAAATTGGCGTAACTGCATCAAAAATCATCACTTGATGTCGAACTATAAATACATCAGCGATTTGAACATTATCAAATGCATGACTTTTACGCCATGAGAGCTATTCTCAAAAGTATTTGTTTCAGAATAAAAATCTTTGGTGTGTGGATGCATTCTTACATGGTCGACCCTCATAAAAAAAATTGGCGCAACTGCATCAAAAATAATGACTTGAGGCCGAACTATAAATACATCAGCGATTTGAACATTATCACATGCATGACTATTACACCATGAGAGCTATTCACAGAAGTATTTGTTTCAGAATAAAAATCTTTGGTGTGTGGATGCATTCTTACATGGTCGACCCTCATAAAAAAAATTGGCGCAACTGCATCAAAAATAATGACTTGAGGCCGAACTATAAATACATCAGCTATTCAAACTTTTTCACATTCTTGACTTTTACGCCATTAGAGCTATTCTCAAAAGTATTTGTTTCAGAATAAAAATCTTTGGTGTGTGGATGCATTCTTACATGGTCGACCCTCATGAAAAAAATTGGCGCAACTGCATCAAAAATCATCACTTGATGTCGAACTATAAATACATCAGCTATTCGAACATTATCACATGCATGACTTTTACACCATGAGAGCTATTCTCAAAAGTATTAGTTTCAGAATAAAAATCTTTGATGTGTGGATGCATTCTTACATGGTCGACCCTCATGAAAAAAATTGGCGTAACTGCATGAAAAATAATCACTTGATGTCGAACTATAAATACATCAGCGATTTGAACATTATCACATGCATGACTTTTACACCATGAGAGCTATTCTCAGAAGTATTTGTTTCAGAATAAAAATCTTTGGTGTGTGGATGCATTCTTACATGGTCGACCCTCATAAAAAAAATTGGCGCAACTGCATCAAAAATAATGTCTTGAGGCCGAACTATAAATACATCAGCTTTTCGAACATTATCACATGCATGACTTTTACGCCATGAGAGCTATTCTCAAAAGTATTACTTTCAGAATAAAAATCTTTGGTGAGTGGATGCATTCTGACATGGTCTACCTTCATGAAAGGATTTGGCGCATTTGCATCAAAAATCATGACTTGAGGTCGAACTATATATACATCAGCGATTCGAACTTTTTCACATGCATGACTTTTACACCATGAGAGCTATTCTCAAAAGTATTAGTTTCAGAATAAAAATCTTTGGTGTGTGGATGCATTCTTACATGGTCGACCCTCATGATAAAATTGGCGCAACTGCATTAAAAATAATGACTTGAGGCCGAACTATAAATACATCAGCGATTTGAACTTTTTCACATGCATGACATTATCACACGCACGACTTTTACACCATGAATGCTATTCTCAAAAGTATTAGTTTCAGAATAAAAATCTTTGGTGTGTGGATGCATTCTTACATGGTCGACCCTCAGGAAAAAAATTGGCGCAACTGCATCAAAAGTAATGACTTGAGGTCGAACTATAAATACATCAGCGATTTGAACATTATCACATGCATGACTTTTACACCATTAGAGCTATTCTCAAAAGTATTATTTTCAGAATAAAAATCTTTGATGTGTGGATGCATTCTGACATGGTCGACCCTCATGAAAAAAATTGGCGCAACTGCATCAAAAATCATCACTTGAGGCCGAACTATAAATACATCAGCTATTCGAACATTATCACATGCATGACTTTTACGCCATGAGAGCTATTCTCAAAAGTATTTGTTTCAGAATAAAAATCTTTGGTGTCTGGATGCATTCTTACATGGTCGACCCTCATGAAAAAATTGGCGCAACTGCATCAAAAATAATGACTTGAGGCCGAACTATAAATACATCAGCGATTTGAACATTATCACATGCATGACTATTACACCATGAGAGCTATTCTCAGAAGTATTTGTTTCAGAATAAAAATCTTTGGTGTGTGGATGCATTCTTACATGGTCGACCCTCATAAAAAAAATTGGCGCAACTGCATCAAAAATAATGACTTGAGGCCGAACTATAAATACATCAGCGATTCAAACTTTTTCACATTCTTGACTTTTACGCCATTAGAGCTATTCTCAAAAGTATTTGTTTCAGAATAAAAATCTTTGGTGTGTGGATGCATTCTTACATGGTCGACCCTCATGAAAAAAATTGGCGCAACTGCATCAAAAATCATCACTTGATGTCGAACTATAAATACATCAGCTATTCGAACATTATCACATGCATGACTTTTACACCATGAGAGCTATTCTCAAAAGTATTAGTTTCAGAATAAAAATCTTTGATGTGTGGATGCATTCTTACATGGTCGACCCTCATGAAAAAAATTGGCGTAACTGCATGAAAAATAATCACTTGATGTCGAACTATAAATACATCAGCGATTTGAACATTATCACATGCATGACTTTTACACCATGAGAGCTATTCTCAAAAGTATTAGTTTCAGAATAAAAATCTTTGATGTGTGGATGCATTCTTACATGGTCGACCCTCATGAAAAAAATTGGCGTAACTGCATGAAAAATAATCACTTGATGTCGAACTATAAATACATCAGCGATTTGAACATTATCACATGCATGACTTTTACACCATGAGAGCTATTCTCAGAAGTATTTGTTTCAGAATAAAAATCTTTGGTTTGTGGATGCATTCTTACATGGTCGACCCTCATAAAAAAAATTGGCGCAACTGCATCAAAAATAATGACTTGAGGCCGAACTATAAATACATCAGCTTTTCGAACATTATCACATGCATGACTTTTACGCCATGAGAGCTATTCTCAAAAGTATTTGTTTCAGAATAAAAATCTTTGGTGTGTGGATGCATTCTGACATGGTCTACCTTCATGAAAGGATTTGGCGCATTTGCATCAAAAATCATGACTTGAGGTCGAACTATAAATACATCAGCGATTCGAACTTTTTCACATGCATGACTTTTACACCATGAGAGCTATTCTCAAAAGTATTAGTTTCAGAATAAAAATCTTTGGTGTGTGGATGCATTCTTACATGGTCGACCCTCATGATAAAATTGGCGCAAGTGCATAAAAAATCATGACTTGAGGCCGAACTATAAATACATCAGCGATTTGAACTTTTTCACATGCATGACATTATCACACGCACGACTTTTACACCATGAATGCTATTCTCAAAAGTATTAGTTTCAGAATAAAAATCTTTGGTGTGTGGATGCATTCTTACATGGTCGACCCTCATGAAAAAAACTGGCGCAACTGCATCAAAAATAATGACTTGAGGTCGAACTATAAATACATCAGCGATTTGAACATTATCACATGCATGACTTTTACACCATTAGAGCTATTCTCAAAAGCATTATTTTCAGAATAAAAATCTTTGATGTGTGGATGCATTCTGACATGGTCGACCCTCATGAAAAAAATTGGCGCAACTGCATCAAAAATCATCACTTGAGGCCGAACTATAAATACATCAGCTATTCGAACATTATCACATGCATGACTTTTACGCCATGAGAGCTATTCTCAAAAGTATTAGTTTCAGAATAAAAATCTTTGATGTGTGGATGCATTGTTACATGGTCGACCCTCATGAAAAAAATTGGCGTAACTGCATCAAAAATCATCACTTGATGTCGAACTATAAATACATCAGCGATTTGAACATTATCAAATGCATGACTTTTACGCCATGAGAGCTATTCTCAAAAGTATTTGTTTCAGAATAAAAATCTTTGGTGTGTGGATGCATTCTTACATGGTCGACCCTCATAAAAAAAATTGGCGCAACTGCATCAAAAATAATGACTTGAGGCCGAACTATAAATACATCAGCGATTTGAACATTATCACATGCATGACTATTACACCATGAGAGCTATTCTCAGAAGTATTTGTTTCAGAATAAAAATCTTTGGTGTGTGGATGCATTCTTACATGGTCGACCCTCATAAAAAAAATTGGCGCAACTGCATCAAAAATAATGACTTGAGGCCGAACTATAAATACATCAGCGATTCAAACTTTTTCACATTCTTGACTTTTACGCCATTAGAGCTATTCTCAAAAGTATTTGTTTCAGAATAAAAATCTTTGGTGTGTGGATGCATTCTTACATGGTCGACCCTCAGGAAAAAAATTGGCGCAACTGCATCAAAAATCATCACTTGATGTCGAACTATAAATACATCAGCGATTTGAACATTATCACACGCTTGACTTTTACGCCATGAGAGCTATTCTCAAAAGTATTAGTTTCAGAATAAAAATCTTTGGTGTGTGGATGCATTCTTACATGGTCGACCCTCATGAAAAAAATTGGCTCAACTGCATCAAAAATAATGACTTTACGCCGAACTATAAATACATCAGCGATTTGAATATTATCACATGCATGACATTATCACACGCACGACTTTTACACCATGAGAGCTATTCTCAAAAGTATTAGTTTCAGAATAAAAATCTTTGGTGTTTTTACATGCATTCTTACATGGTCGACCCTCATGAAAAAAATTGGCGCAACTGCATCAAAAATAATGACTTGAGGCCGAGCTATTAATACATCAGCTATTCGAACATTATCACATGCATGACTTTTACGCCATGAGAGCTATTCTCAAAAGTATTACTTTCAGAATAAAAATCTTTGGTGTGTGGATGCATTCTGACATGGTCTACCTTCATGAAAGGATTTGGCGCATTTGCATCAAAAATCATGACTTGAGGTCGAACTATAAATACATCTGCGATTCGAACTTTTTCACATGCATGACTTTTACACCATGAGAGCTATTCTCAAAAGTATTAGTTTCAGAATAAAAATCTTTGGTGTGTGGATGCATTCTTACATGGTCGACCTTCATGATAAAATTGGCGCAACTGCATAAAAAATAATGACTTGAGGCCGAACTATAAATACATCAGCGATTTGAACTTTTTCACATGCATGACATTATCACACGCACGACTTTTACACCATGAATGCTATTCTCAAAAGTATTAGTTTCAGAATAAAAATCTTTGGTGTGTGGATGCATTCTTACATGGTCGACCCTCAGGAAAAAAATTGGCGCAACTGCATCAAAAAGTAATGACTTGAGGTCGAACTATAAATACATCAGCGATTTGAACATTATCACATGCATGACTTTTACACCATTAGAGCTATTCTCAAAAGTATTATTTTCAGAATAAAAATCTTTGGTGTGTGGATGCATTCTGACATGGTCGACCTTCATGAAAAAAATTGGCGCAACTGCATCAAAAATCATCACTTGAGGCCGAACTATAAATACATCAGCTATTCGAACATTATGACATGCATGATTTTTACGCCATGAGAGCTATTCTCAAAAGTATTAGTTTCAGAATAAAAATCTTTGATGTGTGGATGCATTGTTACATGGTCGACCCTCATGAAAAAAATTGGCGTAACTGCATCAAAAATCATCACTTGATGTCGAACTATAAATACATCAGCGATTTGAACATTATCAAATGCATGACTTTTACGCCATGAGAGCTATTCTCAAAAGTATTTGTTTCAGAATAAAAATCTTTGGTGTGTGGATGCATTCTTACATGGTCGACCCTCATAAAAAAAATTGGCGCAACTGCATCAAAAATAATGACTTGAGGCCGAACTATAAATACATCAGCGATTTGAACATTATCACATGCATGACTATTACACCATGAGAGCTATTCTCTGAAGTATTTGTTTCAGAATAAAAATCTTTGGTGTGTGGATGCATTCTTACATGGTCGACCCTCATAAAAAAAATTGGCGCAACTGCAACAAAAATAATGACTTGAGGCCGAACTATAAATACATCAGCGATTCAAACTTTTTCACATTCTTGACTTTTACGCCATTAGAGCTATTCTCAAAAGTATTTGTTTCAGAATAAAAATCTTTGGTGTGTGGATGCATTCTTACATGGTCGACCCTCATGAAAAAAATTGGCGCAACTGCATCAAAAATCATCACTTGATGTCGAACTATAAATACATCAGCGATTTGAACATTATCACAAAAATGACTTTTACGCCATGAGAGCTATTCTCAAAAGTATTACTTTCAGAATAAAAATCTTTGGTGTGTGGATGCATTCTTACATGGTCGACCCTCATGAAAAAAATTGGCTCAACTGCATCAAAAATAATGAATTTACGCCGAACTATAAATACATCAGCGATTTGAACATTATCACATGCATGACATTATCACACGCACGACTTTTACACCATGAGAGCTATTCTCAAAAGTATTAGTTTCAGAATAAAAATCTTTGGTGTGTGGATGCATTCTTACATGGTCGACCCTCATGAAAAAAATTGGCGCAACTGCATCAAAAATAATGACTTGAGGCCGAGCTATTAATACATCAGCTATTCGAACATTATCACATGCATGACTTTTACGCCATGAGAGCTATTCTCAAAAGTATTACTTTCAGAATAAAAATCTTTGGTGTGTGGATGCATTCTGACATGGTCTACCTTTATGAAAGGATTTGGCGCATTTGCATCAAAAATCATGACTTGAGGTCGAACTATAAATACATCAGCGATTCGAACTTTTTCACATGCATGACTTTTACACCATGAGAGCTATTCTCAAAAGTATTAGTTTCAGAATAAAAATCTTTGGTGTGTGGATGCATTCTTACATGGTCGACCCTCATGATAAAATTGGCGCAACTGCATAAAAAATAATGACTTGAGGACGAACTATAAATACATCAGCGATTTGAACTTTTTCATATGCATGACATTATCACACGCACGACTTTTACACCATGAATGCTATTCTCAAAAGTATTAGTTTCAGAATAAAAATCTTTGGTGTGTGGATGCATTCTTACATGGTCGACCCTCAGGAAAAAAATTGGGGCAACTGCACCAAAAGTAATGACTTGAGGTCGAACTATAAATACATCAGCGATTTGAACATTATCACATGCATGACTTTTACACCATTAGAGCTATTCTCAAAAGTATTATTTTCAGAATAAAAATCTTTGGTGTGTGGATGCATTCTGACATGGTCGACCCTCATGAAAAAAATTGGCGCAACTGCATCAAAAATCATCACTTGAGGCCGAACTATAAATACATCAGCTATTCGAACATTATCACATGCATGACTTTTACGCCATAAGAGCTATTCTCAAAAGTATTAGTTTCAGAATAAAAATCTTTGATGTGTGGATGCATTGTTACATGGTCGACCCTCATGAAAAATATTGGCGTAACTGCATCAAAAATCATCACTTGATGTCGAACTATAAATACATCAGCGATTTGAACATTATCAAATGCATGACTTTTACGCCATGAGAGCTATTCTCAAAAGTATTTGTTTCAGAATAAAAATCTTTGGTGTCTGGATGCATTCTTACATGGTCGACCCTCATAAAAAAAATTGGCGCAACTGCATCAAAAATAATGACTTGAGGCCGAACTATAAATACATCAGCGATTTGAACATTATCACATGCATGACTATTACACCATGAGAGCTATTCTCAGAAGTATTTGTTTCAGAATAAAAATCTTTGGTGTGTGGATGCATTCTTACATGGTCGACCCTCATGAAAAAAATTGGCGCAACTGCATCAAAAATAATGACTTGAGGCCGAACTATAAATACATCAGCGATTCAAACTTTTTCACATTCTTGACTTTTACGCCATTAGAGCTATTCTCAAAAGTATTTGTTTCAGAATAAAAATCTTTGGTGTGTGGATGCATTCTTACATGGTCGACCCTCATGAAAAAAATTGGCGCAACTGCATCAAAAATCATCATTTGATGTCGAACTATAAATACATCAGCGATTTGAACATTATCACAAAAATGACTTTTACGCCATGAGAGCTATTCTCAAAAGTATTAGTTTCAGAATAAAAATCTTTGGTGTGTGGATGCATTCTTACATGGTCGACCCTCATGAAAAAAATTGGCGCAACTGCATCAAAAATAATGACTTGAGGCCGAGCTATAAATACATCAGCGATTCGAACATTATCACATGCATGACTTTTATACCATGAGAGCTATTCTCAAAAGTATTACTTTCAGAATAAAAATCTTTGGTGTGTGGATGCATTCTGACATGGTCTACCTTCATGAAAGGATTTGGCGCATTTGCATCAAAAATCATGACTTCAGGTCGAACTATAAATACATCAGCAATTCGAACTTTTTCACATGCACGACTTTTACACCATGAGAGCTATTCTCAAAAGTATTAGTTTCAGAATAAAAATCTTTGGTGTGTGGATGCATTCTTACATGGTCGACTATCATGATAAAATTGGCGCAACTGCATATAAAATAATGACTTGAGGCCGAACTATAAATACATCAGCGATTCAAACTTTTTCACATGCATGACATTATCACACGCACGACTTTTACACCATGAATGCTATTCTCAAAAGTATTAGTTTCAGAATAAAAATCTTTGGTGTGTGGATGCATTCTTACATGGTCGACCCTCATGAAAAAAATTGGCGCAACTGCATCAAAAATAATGACTTGAGGCCGAACTATAAATACATCAGCGATTTGAACATTATCATATGCATGACATTATCACACGCACGAATTTTACACCATGAGAGCTATTCTCAAAAGTATTAGTTTCAGAATAAAAATTTTTGGCGTGTGGATGCATTCTTACATGGTCGACCCTCATGAAAAAAATTGGCGCAACTGCATCAAAAATAATGACTTGAGGCCGAGCTATAAATACATCAGCTATTCGAACATTATCACATGCATGACTTTTACGCCATGAGAGCTATTCTCAAAAGTATTACTTTCAGAATAAAAATCTTTGGTGTGTGGATGCATTCTGACATGGTCTTCCTTCATGAAAGGATTTGGCGCATTTGCATCAAAAATCATGACTTGAGGTCGAACTATAAATACATCAGCGATTCGAACTTTTTCACATGCACGACTTTTACACCATGAGAGCTATTCTCAAAAGTATTAGTTTCAGAATAAAAATCTTTGGTGTGTGGATGCATTCTTACATGGTCGACTATCATGATAAAATTGGCGCAACTGCATATAAAATAATGACTTGAGGCCGAACTATAAATACATCAGCGATTCAAACTTTTTCACATGCATGACATTATCACACGCACGACTTTTACACCATGAATGCTATTCTCAAAAGTATTAGTTTCAGAATAAAAATCTTTGGTGTGTGGATGCATTCTTACATGGTCTACCTTCATGAAAACATTAGCCCATTTGCATCAAAAATTATGACTTGAGGCCGAACTATAAATACATCAGCAATTTGAACATTATCACATGCATGACTTTTATGCCATTAGAGCTATTCTCAAAAGTATTAGTTCCAGAATAAAAATCTTTGGTGTGTGGATGCATTCTGACATGGTCGACCCTCATGAATAAAATTGGCGCAACTGCATCAAAAATAATGACTTGAGGCCGAACTATAAATACATCAGCGATTTGAACATTATCACATGCATGACATTATCACACGCACGACTTTTTCACCATGAGAGCTATTCTCAAAAGTATTAGTTTCAGAATAAAAATCTTTGGTGTGTGGATGCATTCTTACATGGTCGACCCTCATGAAAAAAATTGGCGCAACTACATCAAAAATAATGACTTGAGGCCGAACTATAAATACATCAGTGATTTGAACATTATCACATGCATGACTTTTACACCATGAGAGCTATTCTCAAAAGTATTAGTTTCAGAATAAAAATCTTTGGTGTGTGGATGCATTCTTACATGGTCGACCCTCATGAAAAAAATTGGCGCAACTGCATAAAAAAAAATGACTTTACGCCGAACTATAAATACATCAGCGATTTTAACATTATCACATGCATGACATTATCACACGCCCAACCTTTACACCATAAGAGATATTCTCAAAAGTATTAGTTTCAGAATAAAAATCTTTGATGTGTGGATGCATTCTGACATGGTCTACCTTCATGAAAGGATTTGGTGCATTTGCATCAAAAATCATGACTTGAGGTCGAACTATAAATACATCAGCGATTCAAAAAATTTTCACATGCATGACTTTTACACCATGAGAGCTATTCTCAAATTTATAGTTTCAGAATAAAAATCTTTGGTGTGTGGATGCATTCTTACATGGTCGACCCTCATGATAAAACTGGCGCAACTGCATCAAAAATAATGACTTGAGGCCGAACTATAAATACATCAGCGATTCGAACATTTTCACGTGCATGACATTATCACACGCACGACTTTTACACCATGAATGCTATTCTCAAAAGTATTAGTTTCAGAATAAAAATCTTTGGTGTGTGGATGCATTCTTACATGGTCGACCTTCATGAAAAAAATTGGCGCAACTGCATCAAAAATAATGACTTGAGGCCGAGCTATAAATACATCAGCGATTCGAACATTATCACATGCATGACTTTTATACCATGAGAGCTATTCTCAAAAGTATTACTTTCAGAATAAAAATCTTTGGTGTGTGGATGCATTCTGACATGGTCTACCTTCATGAAAGGATTTGGCGCATTTGCATCAAAAATCATGACTTCAGGTCGAACTATAAATACATCAGCAATTCGAACTTTTTCACATGCACGACTTTTACACCATGAGAGCTATTCTCAAAAGTATTAGTTTCAGAATAAAAATCTTTGGTGTGTGGATGCATTCTTACATGGTCGACTATCATGATAAAATTGGCGCAACTGCATATAAAATAATGACTTGAGGCCGAACTATAAATACATCAGCGATTCAAACTTTTTCACATGCATGACATTATCACACGCACGACTTTTACACCATGAATGCTATTCTCAAAAGTATTAGTTTCAGAATAAAAATCTTTGGTGTGTGGATGCATTCTTACATGGTCGACCCTCATGAAAAAAATTGGCGCAACTGCATCAAAAATAATGACTTGAGGCCGAACTATAAATACATCAGCGATTTGAACATTATCATATGCATGACATTATCACACGCACGAATTTTACACCATGAGAGCTATTCTCAAAAGTATTAGTTTCAGAATAAAAATTTTTGGCGTGTGGATGCATTCTTACATGGTCGACCCTCATGAAAAAAATTGGCGCAACTGCATCAAAAATAATGACTTGAGGCCGAGCTATAAATACATCAGCTATTCGAACATTATCACATGCATGACTTTTACGCCATGAGAGCTATTCTCAAAAGTATTACTTTCAGAATAAAAATCTTTGGTGTGTGGATGCATTCTGACATGGTCTTCCTTCATGAAAGGATTTGGCGCATTTGCATCAAAAATCATGACTTGAGGTCGAACTATAAATACATCAGCGATTCGAACTTTTTCACATGCACGACTTTTACACCATGAGAGCTATTCTCAAAAGTATTAGTTTCAGAATAAAAATCTTTGGTGTGTGGATGCATTCTTACATGGTCGACTATCATGATAAAATTGGCGCAACTGCATATAAAATAATGACTTGAGGCCGAACTATAAATACATCAGCGATTCAAACTTTTTCACATGCATGACATTATCACACGCACGACTTTTACACCATGAATGCTATTCTCAAAAGTATTAGTTTCAGAATAAAAATCTTTGGTGTGTGGATGCATTCTTACATGGTCTACCTTCATGAAAACATTAGCCCATTTGCATCAAAAATTATGACTTGAGGCCGAACTATAAATACATCAGCAATTTGAACATTATCACATGCATGACTTTTATGCCATTAGAGCTATTCTCAAAAGTATTAGTTCCAGAATAAAAATCTTTGGTGTGTGGATGCATTCTGACATGGTCGACCCTCATGAATAAAATTGGCGCAACTGCATCAAAAATAATGACTTGAGGCCGAACTATAAATACATCAGCGATTTGAACATTATCACATGCATGACATTATCACACGCACGACTTTTTCACCATGAGAGCTATTCTCAAAAGTATTAGTTTCAGAATAAAAATCTTTGGTGTGTGGATGCATTCTGACATGGTCGACCCTCATGAAAAAAATTGGCGCAACTACATCAAAAATAATGACTTGAGGCCGAACTATAAATACATCAGTGATTTGAACATTATCACATGCATGACTTTTACACCATGAGAGCTATTCTCAAAAGTATTAGTTTCAGAATAAAAATCTTTGGTGTGTGGATGCATTCTTACATGGTCGACCCTCATGAAAAAAATTGGCGCAACTGCATAAAAAAAAATGACTTTACGCCGAACTATAAATACATCAGCGATTTTAACATTATCACATGCATGACATTATCACACGCCCAACCTTTACACCATAAGAGATATTCTCAAAAGTATTAGTTTCAGAATAAAAATCTTTGATGTGTGGATGCATTCTGACATGGTCTACCTTCATGAAAGGATTTGGTGCATTTGCATCAAAAATCATGACTTGAGGTCGAACTATAAATACATCAGCGATTCAAAAAATTTTCACATGCATGACTTTTACACCATGAGAGCTATTCTCAAATTTATAGTTTCAGAATAAAAATCTTTGGTGTGTGGATGCATTCTTACATGGTCGACCCTCATGATAAAACTGGCGCAACTGCATCAAAAATAATGACTTGAGGCCGAACTATAAATACATCAGCGATTCGAACATTTTCACGTGCATGACATTATCACACGCACGACTTTTACACCATGAATGCTATTCTCAAAAGTATTAGTTTCAGAATAAAAATCTTTGGTGTGTGGATGCATTCTTACATGGTCGACCTTCATGAAAAAAATTGGCGCAACTGCATCAAAAATCATCACTTGAGGCCGAACTATAAATACATCAGCGATTCGAATTTTTTCACATGCATGACTTTTACGCCATGAGAGCTATTCTCAAAAGTATTAGTTTCAGAATAAAAATCTTTGGTGTGTGGATGCATTCTTACATGGTCGACCTTCATGAAAAAAATTGTCGCAACTGCATAAAAAATAATGACTTGAGGCCGAACTATAAATACATCAGCTATTCGAACATTATCACATTCATGACTTTTACGCCATGAGAGCTATTCTCAAAAGTCTTAGTTTCAGAATAAAAATCTTTGGTGTGTGGATGCATTCTTACAAGGTCTACCTTCATGAAAACATTAGCGCATTTCCATCAAAAATCATGACTTGATGCCGAACTATAAATACATCAGCGATTTGAACATTATCACATGCATGACATTATCACACGCATTACTTTTATACCATGAGAGCTATTCTCAAAAGTATTAGTTTCAGAATAAAAATCTTTGATGTGTGGATGCATTCTGACATGGTCGACCCTCATGAAAAAAATTAGCGCAACTGCATTAAAAATCATCACTTGAGGTCGAACTATAAATACATCAGCTATTCGAACATTATCACATGCATGACTTTTACGCCATGAGAGCTATTCTCAAAAGTATTAGTTTCAGAATAAAAATCTTTGATGTGTGGATGCATTTATACATGGTCTACCTTCATGAAAAACATTGGCGCATTTGCATCAAAAATCATAACTTGAGGTCGAACTATAAATACATCAGCGTTTTGAACATTATCAGATGCATGACTTTTACACCATGAGAGCTATTCTCAAAAGTATTAGTTTCAGAATAAAAATCTTTGGTGTGTGGATGCATTCTGACATGGTCGACCCTCATGAAAACAATTGGCGCAACTGCATCAAAAATAATGACTTGAGGCCGAACTATAAATACATCAGCGATTTTAACATTATCAGACGCATGACTTTTTCACCATGAGAGCTATTCTCAAAAGAATTTGTTTCAGAATAAAAAAATCTTTGGTGTGTGGATGCATTCTTACATGGTCGACACTCATGAAAAAAATTGGCGCAACTGCATCAAAAATAATGACTTGAGGTCTAACTAAAAATACATCAGCTATTCGAACATTATCACATGCATGACTTTTACACCATGAATGCTATTCTAAAATGTATTAGTTTCAGAATAAAAATCTTTGGTGTGTGGATGCATTCTGGCATGGTCGACCCTCATGAAAAAAATTGGCACAAATGCATCAAAAATCATGACTTGTGGCCCAACTATAAATACATCAGCGATTCGAACTTTTTCACATGCATGACTTTTACACCATGAATGCTATTCTCAAAAGTATTAGTTTCAGAATAAAAATCTTTGGTGTGTGGATGCATTCTTACTTGGTTGACCGTCATGAAAAAAAATGGTGCAACTACATCAAAAATAATGACTTGAGGCCGAACTATAAATACATCAGCGATTTGAACATTATCACATGCATCACTTTTACACCATGAGAGCTATTCTCAAAAGTCTTAGTTTCAGAATAAAAATCTTTGGTGTGTGGATGCATTCTTACATGGTCTACCTTCATGAAAACATTAGCGCATTTGCATCAAAAATAATGACTTGAGGCCGAACTATAAAAACATCAGCGATTTGAACATTATCACACGCATGACTTTTATGCCATGAGAGCTATTCTCAAAAGTATTAGTTCCAGAATAAAAATCTTTGGTGTGTGGATGCATTCTTACATGGTCGACCCTCATGAAAAAAATTGGCGCAACTGCATCAAAAGTAATGACTTGAGGCCGAACTATAAATACATCAGCGATTTGAACATTATCACATGCATGACATTATCACACGCACGACTTTTTCACCATGAGAGCTATTCTCAAAAGTATTAGTTTCAGAATAAAAATCTTTGGTGTGTGGATGCATTCTTACATGGTCGACCCTCATGATAAAACTGGCGCAACTGCATAAAAAATAATGACTTCAGGCCGAACTATAAATACATCAGCTATTCGAACTTTTTCACGTTCATGACATTATCACACGCAAGACTTTTACACCATGAATGCTATTCTCAAAAGTATTAGTTTCAGAATAAAAATCTTTGGTGTGTGGATGCATTCTGACATGGTCGACCCTCATGAAAAAAATTAGCGCAACTGCATCAAAAGTAATGACTTGAGGCCGAACTATAAATACATCAGCGATTTGAACATTATCACATGCATGACTTTTCCACCATGAGAGCTATTCTCAAAAGTATTAGTTTCAGAATAAAAATCTTTGATGTGTGGATGCATTCTGACATGGTCGACCCTCATGAAAAAAATTGGCGCAACTGCATCAAAAATCATCACTTGAGGTCGAACTATAAATACATCAGCTATTCGAACATTATCACATGCATGACTTTTACGCCATGAGAGCTATTCTCAAAAGTATTAGTTTCAGAATAAAAATCTTTGATGTGTGGATGCATTCTTACATGGTCGACCCTCATGAAAAAAATTGGCGTAACTGCATGAAAAATAATCACTTGATGTCGAACTATAAATACATCAGCGATTTGAACATTATCAAATGCACGACTTTTACGCCATGAGAGCTATTCTCAAAAGTATTTGTTTCAGAATAAAAATCTTTGGTGTCTGCATGCATTCTTACATGGTCGACCCTCATAAAAAAAATTGGCGCAACTGCATAAAAAATAATGACTTGAAGCCGAACTATAAATACATCAGCGATTTGAACATTATCACATGCATGACTTTTACACCATGAGAGCTATTCTCAGAAGTATTAGTTTCAGAATAAAAATCTTTGGTGTGTGGATGCATTCTTACATGGTCGACCCTCATAAAAAAAATTGGCGCAACTGCATAAAAAATAATGACTTGAGGCCGAACTATAAATACATCAGCGATTCAAACTTTTTCACATTCATGACTTTTACGCCATGAGAGCTATTCTCAAAAGTATTAGTTTCAGAATAAAAATCTTTGATGTGTGGATGCATTCGTACATGGTCGACCCTCATGAAAACAATTGGCGCAACTGGATCAAAAATAATGACTTGAGGTCTAACTATAAATACATCAGCTATTCGAACATTATCACATGCATGACTTTTATGCCATGAGAGCTATTCTCAAAAGTATTAGTTTCAGAATAAAAATCTTTGGTGTGTGGATGCATTCTTACATGGTCGACCCTCATGATAAAATTGGCGCATTTGCATCAAAAATCATGACTTGAGGCCGAACTTTAAATACATCAGCGATTCGAACTTTTTCACATGCATAACATTATCACGCGCACGACTTTTACACCATGAATGCTATTCTCAAAAGTATTAGTTTCAGAATAAAAATCTTTGGTGTGTGGATGCATTCTTACATGGTCGACCCTCATGAAAAAAATTGGCGCAACTGCATCAAAAATCATCACTTGAGGTCGAACTATAAATACATCAGCGATTTGAACATTATCACATGCATGACTTTTACACCATTAGAGCTATTCTCAAAAGTATTATTTTCAGAATAAAAATCTTTGATGTGTGGATGCATTCTGACATGGTCGACCCTCATGAAAAAAATTAGCGCAACTGCATCAAAAATCATCACTTGAGGTCGAACTATAAATACATCAGCTATTCGAACATTATCACATGCATGACTTTTACGCCATGAGAGCTATTCTCAAAAGTATTAGTTTCAGAATAAAAATCTTTGATGTGTGGATGCATTTATACATGGTCTACCTTCATGAAAAACATTGGCGCATTTGCATCAAAAATCATAACTTGAGGTCGAACTATAAATACATCAGCGATTCGAACTTTTTCAAATGCATGACTTTTACACCATGAAAGCTATTCTAAAATGTATTAGTTTCAGAATAAAAATCTTTGGTGTGTGGATGCATTCTGACATGGTCGACCCTCATGAAAAAAATTGGCGCAACTGCATCAAAAATAATGACTTGAGGTCGAACTATAAATACATCAGCTATTCGAACATTATCACATGCATGACTTTTACACCATGAATGCTATTCTCAAAAGTATTAGTTTCAGAATAAAAATCTTTGGTGTGTGGATGCATTCTTACTTGGTTGACCGTCATGAAAACATTAGCGCATTTGCATAAAAAATCATGACTTGAGGCCGAACTATAAATACATCAGCGATTTGAACCTTATCACACGCATGACTTTTATGCCATGAGAGCTATTCTCAAAAGTATTAGTTCCAGAATAAAAGTCTTTGGTGTGTGGATGCATTCTTACATGGTCGACCCTCATGAAAAAAATTGGCGCAACTGCATCAAAAGTAATGACTTGAGGCCGAACTATAAATACATCAGCGATTTGAACATTATCACATGCATGACATTATCACACGCACGACTTTTTCACCATGAGAGCTATTCTCAAAAGTATTAGTTTCAGAATAAAAATCTTTGGTGTGTGGATGCATTCTTACATGGTCGACCCTCATGATAAAACTGGCGCAACTGCATAAAAAATAATGACTTCAGGCCAAACTATAAATACATCAGCGATTCGAACTTTTTCACGTGCATGACATTATCACACGCATGACTTTTACACCATGAATGCTATTCTCAAAAGTATTAGTTTCAGAATAAAAATCTTTGGTGTGTGGATGCATTCTGACATGGTCGACCCTCATGAAAAAAATTGGCGCAACTGCATCAAAAGTAATGACTTGAGGCCGAACTATAAATACATCAGCGATTTGAACATTATCACATGCATGACTTTTACACCATGAAAGCTATTCTCAAAAGTATTAGTTTCAGAATAAAAATCTTTGGTGTCTGGATGCATTCTGACATGGTCGACCCTCATAAAAAAAATTGGCGCAACTGCATAAAAAATAATGACTTGAAGCCGAACTATAAATACATCAGCGATTTGAACATTATCACACGCATGACTTTTACACCATGAGAGCTATTCTCAGAAGTATTTGCTTCAGAATAAAAATCTTTGGTGTGTGGATGCATTCTTACATGGTCGACCCTCATAAAAAAAATTGGCGCAACTGCATCAAAAATAATGACTTGAGGCCGAACTATAAATACATCAGCGATTCAAACTTTTTCACATTCATGACTTTTACGCCATTAGAGCTATTCTGAGAAGTATAAGTTTCAGAATAAAAATCTTTGGTGTGTGGATGCAATCTTACATGGTCGACCCTCATGAAAAAAATTGGCGAAACTGCATCAAAAATAATGACTTTACGCCGAACTATAAATACATCAGCGATTTGAACATTATCACATGCATGACATTATCACGCGCACGACTTTTATACCATGAGAGCTATTCTCAAAAGTATTAGTTTCAGAATAAAAATCTTTGGTGTGTGGATGCATTCTGACATGGTCTACCTTCATGAAAGGATTTGGCGCATTTGCATCAAAAATCATGACTTGAGGTCGAACTATAAATACATCAGCAATTCGAACTTTTTCACAAGCATGACTTCTACACCATGAGAGCTATTCTCAAAAGTATTAGTTTCAGAATAAAAATCTTTGGTGTGTGGATGCATTCTTACATGGTCGACCCTCATGATAAAATTGGCGCAACTGCATCAAAAATAAAGACTTGAGGCCGAACTTTAAATACATCAGCGATTCGAACTTTTTCACATGCATAACATTATCACACGCACGACTTTTACACCATGAATGCTATTCTCAAAAGTATTAGTTTCAGAATAAAAATCTTTGGTGTGTGGATGCATTCTTACATGGTCGACCCTCATGAAAAAAATTGGCGCAACTGCATCAAAAGTAATGACTTGAGGTCGAACTATAAATACATCAGCGATTTGAACATTATCACATGCATGACTTTTACACCATTAGAGCTATTCTCAAAAGTATTATTTTCAGAATAAAAATCTTTGATGTGTGGATGCATTCTGACATGGTCGACCCTCATGAAAAAAATTAGCGCAACTGCATCAAAAATCATCACTTGAGGCCGAACTATAAATACATCAGCTATTCGAACATTATCACATGCATGACTTTTACACCATGAGAGCTATTCTCAAAAGTATTAGTTTCAGAATAAAAATCTTTGATGTGTGGATGCATTTATACATGGTCTACCTTCATGAAAAACATTGGCGCATTTGCATCAAAAATCATAACTTGAGGTCGAACTATAAATACATCAGCGATTCGAACTTTTTCAAATGCATGACTTTTACACCATGAAAGCTATTCTCTAAAGTATTAGTTTCAGAATAAAAATCTTTGGTGTGTGGATGTATTCTTACATGGTCGACCCTCATGAATAAAATTGGCGCAACTGCATCAAAAATAATGACTTGAGGCCGAACTATAAATACATCAGCGATTTGAACATTATTACATGCATGACTTTTACACCATGAGAGCTATTCTCAAAAGTATTAGTTTCAGAATTAAAATCTTTGGTGTGTGGATGCATTCTGACATGGTCGACCCTCATGAAAAAAATTGGCGCAACTGCATAAAAAGTAATGACTTGAGGCCGAACTATAAATACATCAGCGATTTGAACATTATCACATGCATGACTTTTACACCATGAGAGCTATTCTCAAAAGTATTAGTTTCAGAATAAAAATCTTTGGTGTCTGGATGCATTCTTACATGGTCGACCCTCATAAAAAAAATTGGCGAAACTGCATCAAAAATAATGACTTGAAGCCGAACTATAAATACATCAGCGATTTTAACATTATCACATGCATGACTTTTACACCATGAGAGCTATTCTCAGAAGTATTTGTTTCAGAATAAAAATATTTGGTGTGTGGATGCATTCTTACATGGTCGACCCTCATGAAAAAAATTGGCGAAACTGCATCAAAAATAATGACTTTACGCCGAACTATAAATACATCAGCGATTTGAAGATTATCATAAGCATGACATTATCACACGCACGACTTTTATACCATGAGAGCTATTCTCAAAAGTATTAGTTTCAGAATAAAAATCTTTGGTGTGTGGATGCATTCTGACATGGTCTACCTTCATGAAAGGATTTGGCGCATTTGCATCAAAAATCATGACTTGAGGTCGAACTATAAATACATCAGCAATTCGAACTTTTTCACAAGCATGACTTCTACACCATGAGAGCTATTCTCAAAAGTATTAGTTTCAGAATAAATATCTTTGGTGTGTGGATGCATTCTTACATGGTCGACCCTCATGAAAAAAATTGGCGAAACTGCATCAAAAATAATGACTTTACGCCGAACTATAAATACATAAGCGATTTGAACATTATCACATGCATGACATTATCACACGCACGACTTTTATACCATGAGAGCTATTCTCAAAAGTATTAGTTTCAGAATAAAAATCTTTGGTGTGTGGATGCATTCTTACATGGTCGATCCTCATGAAAAAAATTGGCGCAACTGCATCAAAAATAATGACTTGAGGCCGAACTATCAATACATCAGCCATTTGAACATTATCACATGCATGACATTATCACACACACGACTTTTACACCATGAATGCTATTCTCAAAAGTATTAGTTTCAGAATAAAAATCTTTGGTGTGTGGATGCATTCTGACATGGTCGACCCTCATGAAAAAAATTGGCGCAACTGCCTCAAAAGTAATGACTTGAGGTCGAACTATAAATACATCAGCGATTTGAACATTATCACATGCATGACTTTTACACCATTAGAGCTATTCTCAAAAGTATTAGTTTCAGAATAAAAATCTTTGATGTGTGGATGCATTCTGACATGGTCGACCCTCATGAAAAAAATTGGCGCAACTGCATCAAAAATCATCACTTGAGGTCGAACTATAAATACATCAGCTATTCGAACATTATCACATGCATGACTTTTACGCCATGAGAGCTATTCTCAAAAGTATTAGTTTCAGAATAAAAATCTTTGATGTGTGGATGCATTTATACATGGTCTACCTTCATGAAAAACATTGGCGCATTTGCATCAAAAATCATAACTTGAGGTCGAACTATAAATACATCAGCGATTCGAACTTTTTCAAATGCATGACTTTTACACCATGAAAGCTATTCTCAAAAGTATTAGTTTCAGAATAAAAATCTTTGGTGTGTGGATGCATTCTTACATGGTCGACCCTCATGAATAAAATTGGCGCAACTGCATAAAAAATAATGACTTGAGGCCGAACTATAAATACATCAGCGATTTGAACATTATCACATGCATGACTTTTACACCATGAGACCTATTCTCAAAAGTATTAGTTTCAGAATAAAAATCTTTGGTGTGTGGATGCATTCTGACATGGTCGACCCTCATGAAAAAAATTGGCGCAACTGCATCAAAAATAATGACTTGAGGCCAAACTATAAATACATCAGCGATTTGAACATTATCAGACGCATGACTTTTTCACCATGAGAGCTATTCTCAAAAGTATTAGTTTCAGAATAAAATTTGTTGTGTGGATGCATTCTTACATGGTCGACCCTCATGATAAAACTGGCGCAACTGCATCAAAAATAATGACTTCAGGCCGAACTATAAATACATCAGCAATTCGAACTTTTTCACAAGCATGACTTCTACACCATGAGAGCTATTCTCAAAAGTATTAGTTTCAGAATAAAAATCTTTGGTGTGTGGATGCATTCTTACATGGTCGACCCTCATGATAAAATTGGCGCAACTGCATCAAAAATAATGACTTGAGGCCGAACTTTAAATACATCAGCGATTCGAACTTTTTCACATGCATAACATTATCACACGCACGACTTTTACACCATGAATGCTATTCTCAAAAGTATTAGTTTCAGAATAAAAATCTTTGGTGTGTGGATGCATTCTTACATGGTCGACCCTCATGAAAAAAATTGGCGCAACTGCATCAAAAGTAATGACTTGAGGTCGAACTATAAATACATCAGCGATTTGAACATTATCACATGCATGACTTTTACACCATTAGAGCTATTCTCAAAAGTATTATTTTCAGAATAAAAATCTTTGATGTGTGGATGCATTCTGACATGGTCGACCCTCATGAAAAAAATTAGCGCAACTGCATCAAAAATCATCACTTGAGGCCGAACTATAAATACATCAGCTATTCGAACATTATCACATGCATGACTTTTACACCATGAGAGCTATTCTCAAAAGTATTAGTTTCAGAATAAAAATCTTTGATGTGTGGATGCATTTATACATGGTCTACCTTCATGAAAAACATTGGCGCATTTGCATCAAAAATCATAACTTGAGGTCGAACTATAAATACATCAGCGATTCGAACTTTTTCAAATGCATGACTTTTACACCATGAAAGCTATTCTCTAAAGTATTAGTTTCAGAATAAAAATCTTTGGTGTGTGGATGTATTCTTACATGGTCGACCCTCATGAATAAAATTGGCGCAACTGCATCAAAAATAATGACTTGAGGCCGAACTATAAATACATCAGCGATTTGAACATTATTACATGCATGACTTTTACACCATGAGAGCTATTCTCAAAAGTATTAGTTTCAGAATTAAAATCTTTGGTGTGTGGATGCATTCTGACATGGTCGACCCTCATGAAAAAAATTGGCGCAACTGCATAAAAAGTAATGACTTGAGGCCGAACTATAAATACATCAGCGATTTGAACATTATCACATGCATGACTTTTACACCATGAGAGCTATTCTCAAAAGTATTAGTTTCAGAATAAAAATCTTTGGTGTCTGGATGCATTCTTACATGGTCGACCCTCATAAAAAAAATTGGCGAAACTGCATCAAAAATAATGACTTGAAGCCGAACTATAAATACATCAGCGATTTTAACATTATCACATGCATGACTTTTACACCATGAGAGCTATTCTCAGAAGTATTTGTTTCAGAATAAAAATATTTGGTGTGTGGATGCATTCTTACATGGTCGACCCTCATAAAAAAAATTGGCGCAACTGCATCAAAAATAATGACTTGAGGCCGAACTATAAATACATCAGCGATTCAAACTTTTTCACATTCATGACTTTTACGCCATTAGAGCTATTCTGAGAAGTATAAGTTTCAGAATAAAAATCTTTGGTGTGTGGATGCATTCTTACATGGTCGACCCTCATGAAAAAAATTGGCGAAACTGCATCAAAAATAATGACTTTACGCCGAACTATAAATACATCAGCGATTTGAAGATTATCACAAGCATGACATTATCACACGCACGACTTTTATACCATGAGAGCTATTCTCAAAAGTATTAGTTTCAGAATAAAAATCTTTGGTGTGTGGATGCATTCTGACATGGTCTACCTTCATGAAAGGATTTGGCGCATTTGCATCAAAAATCATGACTTGAGGTCGAACTATAAATACATCAGCAATTCGAACTTTTTCACAAGCATGACTTCTACACCATGAGAGCTATTCTCAAAAGTATTAGTTTCAGAATAAATATCTTTGGTGTGTGGATGCATTCTTACATGGTCGACCCTCATGAAAAAAATTGGCGAAACTGCATCAAAAATAATGACTTTACGCCGAACTATAAATACATAAGCGATTTGAACATTATCACATGCATGACATTATCACACACACGACTTTTATACCATGAGAGCTATTCTCAAAAGTATTAGTTTCAGAATAAAAATCTTTGGTGTGTGGATGCATTCTTACATGGTCGATCCTCATGAAAAAAATTGGCGCAACTGCATCAAAAATAATGACTTGAGGCCGAACTATCAATACATCAGCCATTTGAACATTATCACATGCATGACATTATCACACACACGACTTTTACACCATGAATGCTATTCTCAAAAGTATTAGTTTCAGAATAAAAATCTTTGGTGTGTGGATGCATTCTGACATGGTCGACCCTCATGAAAAAAATTGGCGCAACTGCCTCAAAAGTAATGACTTGAGGTCGAACTATAAATACATCAGCGATTTGAACATTATCACATGCATGACTTTTACACCATTAGAGCTATTCTCAAAAGTATTAGTTTCAGAATAAAAATCTTTGATGTGTGGATGCATTCTGACATGGTCGACCCTCATGAAAAAAATTGGCGCAACTGCATCAAAAATCATCACTTGAGGTCGAACTATAAATACATCAGCTATTCGAACATTATCACATGCATGACTTTTACGCCATGAGAGCTATTCTCAAAAGTATTAGTTTCAGAATAAAAATCTTTGATGTGTGGATGCATTTATACATGGTCTACCTTCATGAAAAACATTGGCGCATTTGCATCAAAAATCATAACTTGAGGTCGAACTATAAATACATCAGCGATTCGAACTTTTTCAAATGCATGACTTTTACACCATGAAAGCTATTCTCAAAAGTATTAGTTTCAGAATAAAAATCTTTGGTGTGTGGATGCATTCTTACATGGTCGACCCTCATGAATAAAATTGGCGCAACTGCATAAAAAATAATGACTTGAGGCCGAACTATAAATACATCAGCGATTTGAACATTATCACATGCATGACTTTTACACCATGAGACCTATTCTCAAAAGTATTAGTTTCAGAATAAAAATCTTTGGTGTGTGGATGCATTCTGACATGGTCGACCCTCATGAAAAAAATTGGCGCAACTGCATCAAAAATAATGACTTGAGGCCAAACTATAAATACATCAGCGATTTGAACATTATCAGACGCATGACTTTTTCACCATGAGAGCTATTCTCAAAAGTATTAGTTTCAGAATAAAATTTGTTGTGTGGATGCATTCTTACATGGTCGACCCTCATGATAAAACTGGCGCAACTGCATCAAAAATAATGACTTCAGGCCGAACTATAAATACATCAGCGATTCGAACTTTTTCACGTGCATGACATTATCACACGCAAGACTTTTACACCATGAATGCTATTCTCAAAAGTATTAGTTTCAGAATAAAAATCTTTGGTGTGTGGATGCATTCTGACATGGTCGACCCTCATGAAAAAAATTGGCGCAACTGCATCAAAAGTAATGACTTGAGGCCGAACTATAAATACATCAGCGATTTGAACATTATCACATGCATGACTTTTACACCATGAGAGCTATTCTCAAAAGTATTAGTTTCAGAATAAAAATCTTTGATGTGTGGATGCATTCTGACATGGTCGACCCTCATGAAAAAAATTGGCGCAACTGCATCAAAAATCATCACTTGAGGTCGAACTATAAATACATCAGCTATTCGAACATTATCACATGCATGACTTTTACGCCATGAGAGCTATTCTCAAAAGTATTAGTTTCAGAATAAAAATCTTTGATGTGTGGATGCATTCTTACATGGTCGACCCTCATGAAAAAAATTGGCGAAACTGCATAAAAAATCATAACTTGATGTCGAACTATAAATACATCAGCGATTTGAACATTATCAAAAGCATGACTTTTACGCCATGAGAGCTATTCTCAAAAGTATTTGTTTCAGAATAAAAATCTTTGGTGTCTGGATGCATTCTTACATGGTCGACCCTCATAATAAAAATTGGCGCAACTGCATAAAAAATAATGACTTGAAGCCCAACTATAAATACATCAGCGATTCAAACTTTTTCACATTCATGACTTTTACGCCATTAGAGCTATTCTCAGAAGTATTAGTTTCAGAATAAAAATCTTTGGTGTGTGGATGCATTCTTACATGGTCGACCCTCATGAAAAAAATTGGCGAAACTGCATCAAAAATAATGACTTTACTCCGAACTATAAATACATCAGCGATTTGAACATTATCACAAGCATGACATTATCACATGCACGACTTTTATACCATGAATGCTATTCTCAAAAGTATTAGTTTCAGAATAAAAATCTTTGGTGTGTGGATGCATTCTTACATGGTCGATCCTCATGAAAAAAATTGGCGCAACTGCATCAAAAATAATGACCTGAGGCCGAACTATCAATACATCAGCCATTTGAACATTATCACATGCATGACATTATCACACACACGACTTTTACACCATGAATGCTATTCTCAAAAGTATTAGTTTCAGAATAAAAATCTTTGGTGTGTGGATGCATTCTTACATGGTCGACCCTCATGAAAAAAATTGGCGCAACTGCATCAAAAGTAATGACTTGAGGTCGAACTATAAATACATCAGCGATTTGAACATTATCACATGCATGACTTTTACACCATTAGAGCTATTCTCAAAAGTATTATTTTCAGAATAAAAATCTTTGATGTGTGTATGCATTCTGACATGGTCGACCCTCATGAAAAAAATTGGCGCAACTGCATCAAAAATCATCACTTGAGGTCGAACTATAAATACATCAGCTATTCGAACATTATCACATGCATGACTTTTACGCCATGAGAGCTATTCTCAAAAGTATTAGTTTCAGAATAAAAATCTTTGATGTGTGGATGCATTTATACATGGTCTACCTTCATGAAAAACATTGGCGCATTTGCATCAAAAATCATAACTTGAGGTCGAACTATAAATACATCAGCGATTCGAACTTTTTCAAATGCATGACTTTTACACCATGAAAGCTATTCTCAAAAGTATTAGTTTCAGAATAAAAATCTTTGGTGTGTGGATGCATTCTTACATGGTCGACTCTCATGAATAAAATTGGCGCAACTGCATCAAAAATAATGACTTGAGGCCAAACTATAAATACATCAGCAATTTGAACATTATCACATGCATGACTTTTACACCATGAGAGCTATTCTCAAAAGTATTAGTTTCAGAATAAAAATCTTTGGTGTGTGGATGCATTCTGACATGGTCGACCCTCATGAAAAAAATTGGCGAAACTGCATCAAAAATAATGACTTGAGGCCAAACTATAAATACATCAGCGATTTGAACATTATCACACGCATGACTTTTTCACCATGAGAGCTATTCTCAAAAGTATTTGTTTCAGAATAAAACAATCTTTGGTGTGTGGATGCATTCTGACATGGTCGACCCTCATGAAAACAATTGGCGCAACTGCATCAAAAATAATGACTTGAGGTCTAACTATAAATACATCAGCTATTCGAACATTATCACATGCATGACTTTTACACCATGAATGCTATTCTAAAATGTATTAGTTTCAGAATAAAAATCTTTGGTGTGTGGATGCATTCTGACATGGTCGACCCTCATGAAAAAAATGGCGCAAATGCATTAAAAATAATGACTTGTGGCCCAACTATAAATACATCAGCGATTCGAACTTTTTCACATGCATGACTTTTACACCATGAATGCTATTCTCAAAAGTATTAGTTTCAGAATAAAAATCTTTGGTGTGTGGATGCATTTTTACATGGTCTACCTTCATGAAAACATTGCCGCATTTGCATCAAAAATCATGACTTGAGGCCGAACTATAAATACATCAGCGATTTGAACATTATCACACGCATGACTTTTATGCCATGAGAGCTATTCTCAAAAGTATTAGTTTCAGAATAAAAATCTTTGGTGTGTGGATGCATTCTTACATGGTCGACCCTCATGAAAAAAATTGGCGCAACTGCATCAAAAGTAATGACTTGAGGCCGAACTATAAATACATCAGCGATTTGAACATTATCACATGCATGACATTATCACACGCACGACTTTTTCACCATGAGAGCTATTCTCAAAAGTATTAGTTTCAGAATAAAAATCTTTGGTGTGTGGATGCATTCTTACATGGTCGACCCTCATGATAAAACTGGCGCAACTGCATAAAAAATAATGACTTCAGGCCGAACTATAAATACATCAGCGATTCGAACTTTTTCACGTGCATGACATTATCACACGCAATACTTTTACACCATGAATGCTATTCTCAAAAGTATTAGTTTCAGAATAAAAATCTTTGGTGTGTGGATGCATTCTGACATGGTCGACCCTCATGAAAAAAATTGGCGCAACTGCATCAAAAGTAATGACTTGAGGCCGAACTATAAATACATCAGCGATTTGAACATTATCACATGCATGACTTTTACACCATGAGAGCTATTCTCAAAAGTATTAGTTTCAGAATAAAAATCTTTGGTGTGTGGATGCATTCTGACATGGTCGACCCTCATGAAAAAAATTGGCGCAACTGCATCAAAAATCATCACTTGAGGTCGAACTATAAATACATCAGCTATTCGAACATTATCACATGCATGACTTTTACGCCATGGGAGCTATTCTCAAAAGTATTAGTTTCAGAATAAAAATCTTTGGTGTGTGGATGCATTCTTACATGGTCGACGCTCATAAAAAAAATTGGCGCAACTGCATCAAAAATAATGACTTGAGGTCGAACTATAAATACATCAGCGATTTGAACATTATCACATGCATGACTTTTACACCATGAGAGCTATTCTCAAAAGTATTATTTTCAGAATAAAAATCTTTGATGTGTGGATGCATTCTGACATGGTCGACCCTCATGAAAAAAATTGGCGCAACTGCATCAAAAATCATCACTTGAGGTCGAACTATAAATACATCAGCTATTCGAACATTATCACATGCATGACTTTTACGCCATGAGAGCTATTCTCAAAAGTATTAGTTTCAGAATAAAAATCTTTGATGTGTGGATGCATTTATACATGGTCTACCTTCATGAAAAACATTGGCGCATTTGCATCAAAAATCATAACTTGAGGTCGAACTATAAATACATCAGCGATTCGAACATTATCAGACGCATGACTTTTTCACCATGAGAGCTATTCTCAAAAGTATTAGTTTCAGAATAAAATTTGGTGTGTGGATGCATTCTTACATGGTCGACCCTCATGATAAAACTGGCGCAACTGCATTAAAAATAATGACTTCAGGCCGAACTATAAATACATCAGCGATTCGAACATTATCACATGCATGACTTTTACACCATGAGACCTATTCTCAAAAGTATTAGTTTCAGAATAAAAATCTTTGGTGTGTGGATGCATTCTTACATGGTCGACCCTCATGATAAAACTGGCGCAACTGCATAAAAAATAATGACTTCAGGCCGAACTATAAATACATCAGCGATTCGAACTTTTTCACGTGCATGACATTATCACACGCAAGACTTTTACACCATGAATGCTATTCTCAAAAGTATTAGTTTCAGAATAAAAATCTTTGGTGTGTGGATGCATTCTGACATGGTCGACCCTCATGAAAAAAATTGGCGCAACTGCATCAAAAATAATGACTTGAGGCCGAACTATAAATACATCAGCGATTTGAACATTATCACATGCATGACTTTTACACCATGAGATCTATTCTCAAAAGTATTAGTTTCAGAATAAAAATCTTTGATGTGTGGATGCATTCTGACATGGTCGACCCTCATGAAAAAAATTGGCGCAACTGCATCAAAAATCATCACTTGAGGTCGAACTATAAATACATCAGCTATTCGAACATTATCACATGCATGACTTTTACGCCATGAGAGCTATTCTCAAAAGTATTAGTTTCAGAATAAAAATCTTTGATGTGTGGATGCATTCTTACATGGTCGACCCTCATGAAAAAAATTGGCGAAACTGCATGAAAAATCATAACTTGATGTCGAACTATAAATACATCAGCGATTTGAACATTATCAAAAGCATGACTTTTACGCCATGAGAGCTATTCTCAAAAGTATTTGTTTCAGAATAAAAATCTTTGGTGTCTGGATGCATTCTTACATGGTCGACCCTCATAAAAAAAATTGGCGCAACTGCATCAAAAATAATGACTTGAAGCCGAACTATAAATACATCAGCGATTCAAACTTTTTCACATTCATGACTTTTACGCCATTAGAGCTATTCTGAGAAGTATAAGTTTCAGAATAAAAATCTTTGGTGTGTGGATGCATTCTTACATGGTCGACCCTCATGAAAAAAATTGGCGAAACTGCATCAAAAATAATGACTTTACGCCGAACTATAAATACATCAGCGATTTGAACATTATCACATGCATGACATTATCACACGCACGACTTTTATACCATGAATGCTATTCTCAAAAAGTATTAGTTTCAGAATAAAAATGTTTGGTGTGTGGATGCATTCTTACATGGTCGATCCTCATGAAAAAAATTGGCGCAACTGCATCAAAAATAATGACCTGAGGCCGAACTATCAATACATCAGCCATTTGAACATTATCACATGCATGACATTATCACACACACGACTTTTACACCATGAATGCTATTCTCAAAAGTATTAGTTTCAGAATAAAAATCTTTGGTGTGTGGATGCATTCTTACATGGTCGACCCTCATGAAAAAAATTGGCGCAACTGCATCAAAAGTAATGACTTGAGGTCGAACTATAAATACATCAGCGATTTGAACATTATCACATGCATGACTTTTACACCATTAGAGCTATTCTCAAAAGTATTATTTTCAGAATAAAAATCTTTGATGTGTGTATGCATTCTGACATGGTCGACCCTCATGAAAAAAATTGGCGCAACTGCATCAAAAATCATCACTTGAGGTCGAACTATAAATACATCAGCTATTCGAACATTATCACATGCATGACTTTTACGCCATGAGAGCTATTCTCAAAAGTATTAGTTTCAGAATAAAAATCTTTGATGTGTGGATGCATTTATACATGGTCTACCTTCATGAAAAACATTTGCGCATTTGCATCAAAAATCATAACTTGAGGTCGAACTATAAATACATCAGCGATTCGAACTTTTTCAAATGCATGACTTTTACACCATGAAAGCTATTCTCAAAAGTATTAGTTTCAGAATAAAAATCTTTGGTGTGTGGATGCATTCTTACATGGTCGACCCTCATGAATAAAATTGGCGCAACTGCATCAAAAATCATGACTTGAGGCCGAACTATAAATACATCAGCGATTTGAACATTATCACATGCATGACTTTTACACCATGAGAGCTATTCTCAAAAGTATTAGTTTCAGAATAAAAATCTTTGATGTGTGGATGCATTCTTACATGGTCGACCCTCATGAAAAAAATTGGCGTAACTGCATGAAAAATAATCACTTGATGTCGAACTATAAATACATCAGCGATTTGAACATTATCAAATTTATGACTTTTACGCCATGAGAGCTATTCTCAAAAGTATTAGTTTCAGAATAAAAATCTTTGATGTGTGGATGCATTCTTACATGGTCGACCCTCATGAAAAAAATTGGCGTAACTGCATAAAAAATAATCACTTGAGGTCGAACTATAATTACATCAGCGATTTGAACATTATCAAATGCATGACTTTTACGCCATGAGAGCTATTCTCAAAAGTATTTGTTTCAGAATAAAAATCTTTGGTGTCTGGATGCATTCTTACATGGTCGACCCTCATAAAAAAAATTGGCGCAACTGCATCAAAAATAATGACTTGAAGCCGAACTATAAATACATCAGCGATTTGAACATTATCACATGCATGACTTTTACACCATGAGAG
Organism: Haliotis cracherodii; assembly: GCF_022045235.1. Taxonomy (NCBI): domain Eukaryota; kingdom Metazoa; phylum Mollusca; class Gastropoda; order Lepetellida; family Haliotidae; genus Haliotis; species Haliotis cracherodii. The sequence continues at coordinate 2,643,811 of NW_027266291.1, read as the reverse complement.
CTATTCTCAGAAGTATTTGTTTCAGAATAAAAATCTTTGGTGTGTGGATGCATTCTTACATGGTCGACCCTCATAAAAAAAATTGGCGCAACTGCATAAAAAATAATGACTTGAGGCCGAACTATAAATACATCAGCGATTCAAACTTTTTCACATTCATGACTTTTACGCCATTTGAGCTATTCTCAGAAGTATTAGTTTCAGAATAAAAATCTTTGGTGTGTGGATGCATTCTTACATGGTCGACCCTCATGAAAAAAATTGGCGAAACTGCATCAAAAATAATGACTTTAAGCCGAACTATAAATGCATCAGCCATTTGAACATTATCACACGCATGACATTATCACACGCACGACTTTTACACCATGAGAGCTATTCTCAAAAGTATTAGTTTCAGCATAAAAATCTTTGGTGTGTGGATGCATTCTTACATGGTCGACCCTCATGAATAAAATTGGCGCAACTGCATCAAAAATAATGACTTGAGGCCGAACTATAAATACATCAGCGATTTGAACATTATCACATGCATGACTTTTACACCATGAGAGCTATTCTCAAAAGTATTAGTTTCAGAATAAAAATCTTTGGTGTGTGGATGCATTCTGACATGGTCGACCCTCATGAAAAAAATTGGCGCAACTGCATCAAAAATAATGACTTGAGGCCGAACTATAAATACATCAGCGATTTGAACATTATCAGACGCATGACTTTTTCACCATGAGAGCTATTCTCAAAAGTATTTGTTTCAGAATAAAAAAATCTTTGGTGTGTGGATGCATTCTTACATGGTCGACCCTCATGATAAAAATTGGCGCAACTGCATCAAAAATAATGACTTGAGGTCTAACTATAAATACATCAGCTATTCGAACATTATCACATGCATGACTTTTACACCATGAATGCTATTCTAAAATGTATTAGTTTCAGAATAAAAATCTTTGGTGTGTGGATGCATTCTGACATGGTCGACCCTCATGAAAAAAATTGGCGCAACTGCATCAAAAATCATGACTTGTGGCCCAACTATAAATACATCAGCGATTCAAACTTTTTCACATTCATGACTTTTACGCCATTTGAGCTATTCTCAGAAGTATTAGTTTCAGAATAAAAATCTTTGGTGTGTGGATGCATTCTTACATGGTCGACCCTCATGAAAAAAATTGGCGAAACTGCATCAAAAATAATGACTTTACGCCGAACTATAAATGCATCAGCCATTTGAACATTATCACACACATGACATTATCACACGCACGACTTTTATACCATGAGAGCTATTCTCAAAAGTATTAGTTTCAGAATAAAAATCTTTGGTGTGTGGATGCATTCTTACATGGTCGACCCTCATGAATAAAATTGGCTTAACTGCATCAAAAATAATGATTTGAGGCCGAACTATAAATACATCAGCGATTTGAACATTATCACATGCATGACTTTTACACCATGAGAGCTATTCTCAAAAGTATTAGTTTCAGAATAAAAATCTTTGGTGTGTGGATGCATTCTGACATGGTCGACCCTCATGAAAAAAAATGGCGCAACTGCATCAAAAATAATGACTTGAGGCCGAACTATAAATACATCAGCGATTTGAACATGATCAGACGCATGACTTTTTCACCATGAGAGCTATTCTCAAAAGTATTTGTTTCAGAATAAAAAAATCTTTGGTGTGTGGATGCATTCTTACATGGTCGACCCTCATGATAAAAATTGGCGCAACTGCATCAAAAATAATGACTTGAGGTCTAACTATAAATACATCAGCTATTCGAACATTATCACATGCATGACTTTTACACCATGAATGCTATTCTAAAATGTATTAGTTTCAGAATAAAAATGTTTGGTGTGTGGATGCATTCTGACATGGTCGACCCTCATGAAAAAAATTGGCGCAACTGCATCAAAAATCATGACTTGTGGCCCAACTATAAATACATCAGCGATTCGAACTTTTTCACATGCATGACTTTTACACCATGAATGCTATTCTCAAAAGTATTAGTTTCAGAATAAAAATCTTTGATGTGTGGATGCATTCTTACATGGTTGACCGTCATCAAAAAAAATGGTGCAACTATATCAAAAATCATGACTTGAGGCCGAACTATAAATACATCAGCGATTCGAACATTATCACATGCATGACTTTTACACCATGAGAGCTATTCTCAAAAGTATTAGTTTCAGAATAAAAATCTTTGGTGTGTGGATGCATTCTTACATGGTCGACCTTCATGAAAAAAATTGGCGCAACTGCATCAAAAATAATGACTTGAGGCCGAACTATAAATACATCAGCGATTCGAATTTTTTCAAATGCATGACTTTTACGCCATGAGAGCTATTCTCAAAAGTATTAGTTTCAGAATAAAAATCTTTGGTGTGTGGATGCATTCTTACATGGTCGACCCTCATGAAAAAAATTGGCGCAACTGCATCAAAAATCATGACTTGAGGCCGAACTATAAATACATCAGCGGTTTGAACATTATCACATGCATGACTTTTACACCATGAGAGCTATTCTCAGAAGTATTTGTTTCAGAATAAAAATCTTTGGTGTGTGGATGCATTCTTACATGGTTGACCCTCATAAAAAAAATTGGCGCAACTGCATCAAAAATAATGACTTGAGGCCGAACTATAAATACATCAGCGATTCAAACTTTTTCACATTCATGACTTTTACGCCATGAGAGCTATTCTCAAAAGTATTTGTTTCAGAATAAAAATCTTTGGTGTGTGGATGCATTCTTACATGGTCGACCCTCATGAAAAAAATTGGCGCAACTGCATCAAAATTAATGACTTTAAGCGGAACTATAAATACATCAGCGATTTGAACATTATCACACGCATGACTTTTACACCATGAGAGCTATTCTCAAAAGTATTAGTTTCAGAATAAAAATCTTTGGTGTGTGGATGCATTCTTACATGGTCGACCCTCATGAAAAAAATTGGCGCAACTGCATTAAAAGTAATGACTTGAGGCCGAACTATAAATACATCAGCGATTTGAACATTATCACATGCATGACATTATCACACGCACGACTTTTCACCATGAGAGCTATTCTCAAAAGTATTAGTTTCAGAATAAAAATCTTTGGTGTGTGGATGCATTCTGACATGGTCGACCCTCATGAAAAAAATTGGCGCAACTACATCAAAAATAATGACTTCAGGCCGAGCTATAAATACATCAGTGATTTGAACATTATCACATGCATGACTTTTACGCCATGAGAGCTCTTCTCAAAAGTATTCGTTTCAGAATAAAAATCTTTGATGTGTGGATGCATTCTTACATGGTCGACCCTTATGAAAAAAATTGGCGCAACTGCATCAAAAATAATGACTTTGAGGCCGAACTATAAATACATCAGCGATTTTAACATTATCACATGCATGACATTATCACACGCACGACCTTTACACCATAATAAAAAAAATTGACGCAACTGCATCAAAAATCATGACTTGAGGCCGAACTATAAATACATCAGCGATTCGAACTTTTTCACATTCATGACTTTTACGCCATTAGAGCTATTCTCAAAAGTATTTGTTTCAGAATAAAAATCTTTGCTGTGTGGATGCATTCTTACATGGTCGACCCTCAATAAAAAAAATTGGCGCAACTGCATCAAAAATCATCACTTGATGTCGAACTATAAATACATCAGCGATTTGAACATTATCACACGCATGACTTTCACACCATGAGAGCTATTCTCAAAAGTATTAGTTTCAGAATAAAAATCTTTGGTGTGTGGATGCATTCTTACATGGTCGACCCTCATGAAAAAAAATTGGCGCAACTGCATCAAAAATAATGACTTGAGGCCGAACTATAAATACATCAGCGATTTGAACATTATCACACGCATGACTTTTATGCCATGAGAGCTATTCTCAAAAGTATTAGTTTCAGAATAAAAATCTTTGGTGTGTGGATGCATTCTTACATGGTTGACCCTCATGAAAACAATTGGCGCAACTGCATCAAAAATAATGACTTGAGGCCGAACTATAAATACATCAGCGATTTGAACATTATCACATGCATGACTTTTTCACCATGAGAGCTATTCTCAAAAGTATTTGTTTCAGAATAAAAAACTTTGGTGTGTGGATGCATTCTTACATGGTCGACCCTCATGAAAAAAATTGGTGCAACTGCATCAAAAATAATGACTTGAGGTCTAACTATAAATAAATCAGGTATTCGACCATTATCACATGCATGACTTTTACACCATGAATGCTATTCTCAAAAGTATTAGTTTCAGAATAAAAATGTTTGGTGTGTGGATGCATTCTGACATGGTCGACCCTCATGAAAAAAATTGGCGCAACTACATCAAAAATAATGACTTGAGGCCGAACTATAAATACATCAGCGATTCGAACATTATCACATGCATGACTTTTACACCATGAGAGCTATTCTCAAAAGTATTAGTTTCAGAATAAAAATCTTTGGTGTGTGGATGCATTCTTACATGGTCTACCTTCATGAAAACATTAGCGCATTTGCGTCAAAAATCATGACTTGAGGCCGAACTATAAATACATCAGCGATTCGAACTTTTTCACATGCATGACTTTTACACCATGAGAGCTATTCTCAAAAGTATTAGTTTCAGAATAAAAATCTTTGGTGTGTGGATGCATTCTTACATGGTCGACCCTCATGAAAAAAATTGGCGCAACTGCATCAAAAATAATGACTTGAGGCCGAACTATAAATACATCAGCGATTTTAACATTATCACATGCATGACATTATCACAGGCACGACCTTTACACCATAATGAAAAAGATTGACGCAACTGCATCAAAAATCATGACTTGAGACCGAACTATAAATACATCAGCAATTTTAACATTATCACATGCATGACATTATCACAGGCACGACCTTTACACCATAATGAAAAAAATTGGCGCAACTGCATCAAAAATAATGACTTGAGGCCGAACTATAAATACATCAGCGATTCGAACTTTTTCACATGCATGACTTTTACGCCATTAGAGCTATTCTCAAAAGTATTAGTTTCAGAATAAAAATCTTTGGTGTGTGGATGCATTCTTACATGGTCGACCCTCATGAAAAAAATTGGCGCAACTGCATCAAAAATCATCACTTGATGTCGAACTATAAATACATCAGCGATTTGAACATTATCACATGCATGACTTTTACACCATGAGAGCTATTCTCAAAAGTATTAGTTTCAGAATAAAAATCTTTGGTGTGTGGATGCATTCTTACATGGTTGACCCTCATGAAAAAAAATTGGTGCAACTGCATCAAAAATAATGACTTTACGCCGAACTATAAATACATCAGCGATTTGAACATTATCACACGCATGACTTTTACACCATGAGAGCTATTCTCAAAAGTATTAGTTTCAGAATAAAAATCTTTGGTGTGTGGATGCATTCTTACATGGTCGACCCTGATGAAAAAAATTGGTGCAACTGCATCAAAAATAATGACTTGAGGTCTAACTATAAATAAATCAGGTATTCGACCATTATCACATGCATGACTTTTACACCATGAATGCTATTCTCAAAAGTATTAGTTTCAGAATAAAAATCTTTGGTGTGTGGATGCATTCTTACATGGTTGACCCTCATGAAAAAAATTGGCGCAACTACATCAAAAATAATGACTTCAGGCCGAGCTATAAATACATCAGTGATTTGAACATTATCACATGCATGACTTTTACACCATGAGAGCTATTCTCAAAAGTGTTAGTTTCAGAATAAAAATCTTTGGTGTGTGGATGCATTCTTACATGTTCGACCCTCATGAAAAAAATTGGCGCAACTGCATCAAAAATAATGACTTTGAGGCCGAACTATAAATACATCAGCGATTTTAACATTATCACATGCATGACATTATCACACGCACGACCTTTACACCATAATAAAAAAAATTGACGCAACTGCACCAAAAATCATGACTTGAGGCCGAACTATAAATACATCAGCGATTCGAACTTTTTCACATTCATGACTTTTACGCCATTAGAGCTATTCTCAAAAGTATTTGTTTCAGAATAAAAATCTTTGGTTTGTGGATGCATTCTTACATGGTCGACACTCATGAAAAAAATTGGCGCAACTGCATCAAAAATCATCACTTGATGTCGAACTATAAATACATCAGCGATTTGAACATTATCACATGCATGACTTTCACACCATGAGAGTTATTCTCAAAAGTATTAGTTTCAGAATAAAAATCTTTGGTGTGTGGATGCATTCTTACATGGTCGACCCTCATGAAAAAAAATTGGCGCAACTGCATCAAAAATAATGACTTGAGGCCGAACTATAAATACATCAGCGATTTGAACATTATCACACGCATGACTTTTACACCATGAGAGCTATTCTCAAAAGTATTAGTTTCAGAATAAAAATCTTTGGTGTGTGGATGCATTCTTACATGGTTGACCCTCATGAAAACAATTGGCGCAACTGCATCAAAAATAATGACTTGAGGCCGAACTATAAATACATCAGCGATTTGAACATTATCACACGCATGACTTTTACACCATGAGAGCTATTCTCAAAAGCATTTGTTTCAGAATAAAAAACTTTGGTGTGTGGATGCATTCTTACATGGTCGACCCTCATGAAAAAAATTGGTGCAACTGCATCAAAAATAATGACTTGAGGTCTAACTATAAATAAATCAGGTATTCGACCATTATCACATGCATGACTTTTACACCATGAATGCTATTCTCAAAAGTATTAGTTTCAGAATAAAAATCTTTGGTGTGTGGATGCATTCTGACATGGTTGACCGTCATGAAAAAAAATTGGTGCAACTGCATCAAAAATAATGACTTGAGGCCGAACTATAAATACATCAGCGATTCGAACATTATCACATGCATGACTTTTACGCCATGAGAGCTATTCTCAAAAGTCTTAGTTTCAGAATAAAAATCTTTGGTGTGTGGATGCATTCTTACATGGTCTACCTTCATGAAAACATTAGCGCATTTGCGTCAAAAATCATGACTTGAGGCCGAACTATAAATACATCAGCGATTCGAACTTTTTCACATGCATGACTTTTACACCATGAGAGCTATTCTCAAAAGTATTAGTTTCAGAATAAAAATCTTTGGTGTGTGGATGCATTCTTACATGGTTGACCCTCATGAAAACAATTGGCGCAACTGCATCAAAAATAATGACTTGAGGCCGAACTATAAATACATCAGTGATTTGAACATTATCACATGCATGACTTTTACACCATGAGAGCTATTCTCAGAAGTATTTGTTTCAGAATAAAAATCTTTGGTGTGTGGATGCATTCTTACATGGTCATCCCTCATAAAAAAAATTGGCGCAACTGCATCGAAAATAATGACTTGAGGCCGAACTATAAATACATCAGCAATTCGAACTTTTTCACATCATGACTTTTACGCCATTAGAGCTATTCTCAAAAGTATTTGTTTCAGAATAAAAATCTTTGGTGTGTGGATGCATTCTTACATGGTCGACCGTCATGAAAAAAATTGGCGCAACTGCATCAAAAATCATCACTTGATGTCGAACTATAAATACATCAGCGATTTGAACATTATCACATGCATGACTTTTACACCATGAGAGCTATTCTCAAAATTATTAGTTTCAGAATAAAAATGTTTGGTGTGTGGATGCATTCTTACATGGTCGACCCTCATGAAAAAAAATTGGTGCAACTGCATCAAAAATAATGACTTGAGGCCGAACTATAAATACATCAGCGATTTGAACATTATCACACGCATGACTTTTACACCATGAGAGCTATTCTCAAAAGTATTAGTTTCAGAATAAAAATCTTTGGTGTGTGGATGCATTCTTACATGGTTGACCCTCATGAAAACAATTGGCGCAACTGCATCAAAAATAATGACTTGAGGCCGAACTATAAATACATCAGCGATTTGAACATTATCACATGCATGACTTTTACACCATGAGAGCTATTCTCAAAAGTATTTGTTTCAGAATAAAAAACTTTGGTGTGTGGATGCATTCTTACATGGTCGACCCTCATGAAAAAAATTGGTGCAACTGCATCAAAAATAATGACTTGAGGTCTAACTATAAATAAATCAGGTATTCGACCATTATCACATGCATGACTTTTACACCATGAATGCTATTCTCAAAAGTATTAGTTTCAGAATAAAAATCTTTGGTGTGTGGATGCATTCTGACATGGTTGACCGTCATGAAAAAAAATTGGTGCAACTCCATCAAAAATAATGACTTGAGGCCGAACTATAAATACATCAGCGATTCGAACATTATCACATGCATGACTTTTACACCATGAGAGCTATTCTCAAAAGTCTTAGTTTCAGAATAAAAATCTTTGGTGTGTGGATGCATTCTTACATGGTCTACCTTCATGAAAACATTAGCGCATTTGCATCAAAAATCATGACTTGAGGCCGAACTATAAATACATCAGCGATTCGAACTTTTTCACATGCATGACTTTTACACCATGAGAGCTATTCTCAAAAGTATTAGTTTCAGAATAAAAATCTTTGGTGTGTGGATGCATTCTTACATGGTCGACCCTCATGAAAAAAATTGGCGCAACTGCATCAAAAATAATGACTTGAGGCCGAACTATAAATACATCAGCGATTTTAACATTATCACATGCATGACATTATCACAGGCACGACCTTTACACCATAATGAAAAAAATTGACGCAACTGCATCAAAAATCATGACTTGAGGCCGAACTATAAATACATCAGCGATTTGAACATTATCACATGCATGACTTTTACACCATGAGAGCTATTCTCAGAAGTATTTGTTTCAGAATAAAAATCTTTGGTGTGTGGATGCATTCTTACATGGTCATCCCTCATAAAAAAAATTGGCGCAACTGCATCAAAAATAATGACTTGAGGCCGAACTATAAATACATCAGCGATTCGAACTTTTTCACATTCATGACTTTTACGCCATGAGAGCTATTCTCAAAAGTATTTGTTTCAGAATAAAAATCTTTGGTGTGTGGATGCATTCTTACATGGTCGACCCTCATGAAAAAAATTGGCGCAACTGCATCAAAAATCATCACTTGATGTCGAACTATAAATACATCAGCGATTTGAACATTATCACATGCATGACTTTTACACCATGAGAGCTATTCTCAAAAGTATTAGTTTCAGAATAAAAATCTTTGGTGTGTGGATGCATTCTTACATGGTCGACCCTCATGAAAAAAAATTGGCGCAACTGCATCAAAAATAATGACTTTACGCCGAACTATAAATACATCAGCGATTTGAACATTATCACATGCATGACTTTTTCACCATGAGAGCTATTCTCAAAAGTATTTGTTTCAGAATAAAAAACTTTGGTGTGTAGATGCATTCTTACATGGTCGACCCTCATGAAAAAAATTGGTGCAACTGCATCAAAAATAATGACTTGAGGTCTAACTATAAATAAATCAGGTATTCGACCATTATCACATGCATGACTTTTACACCATGAATGCTATTCTCAAAAGTATTAGTTTCAGAATAAAAATCTTTGGTGTGTGGATGCATTCTTACATGGTTGACCGTCATGAAAAAAAATTGGTGCAACTGCATCAAAAATAATGACTTGACACCGAACTATAAATACATCAGCGATTCGAACATTATCACATGCATGACTTTTACACCATGAGAGCTATTCTCAAAAGTATTAGTTTCAGAATAAAAATCTTTGGTGTGTGGATGCATTCTTACATGGTCTACCTTCATGAAAACATTAGCGCATTTGCGTCAAAAATCACGACTTGAGGCCGAACTATAAATACATCAGCGATTCGAACTTTTTCACATGCTTGACTTTTACACCATGAGAGCTATTCTCAAAAGTATTAGTTTCAGAATGAAAATCTTTGGTGTGTGGATGCATTATGACATGGTCGACCCTCATGAAAACAATTGGCGCAACTGCATCAAAAATAATGACTTGAGGCCGAACTATAAATACATCAGCGATTTTAACATTATCACATGCATGACATTATCACACGCACGACCTTTACACCATAATGAAAAAAATTGACGCAACTGCATCAAAAATAATGACTTGAGGCCGAACTATAAATACATCAGCGATTTGAAAATTATCACATGCATGACTTTTACACCATGAGAGCTATTCTCAGAAGTATTTGTTTCAGAATAAAAATCTTTGGTGTGTGGATGCATTCTTACATGGTTATCCCTCATAAAAAAAATTGGCGCAACTGCATCAAAAATAATGACTTGAGGCCGAACTATAAATACATCAGCGATTCGAACTTTTTCATATTCATGACTTTTACGCCATTAGAGCTATTCTCAAAAGTATTTGTTTCAGAATAAAAATCTTTGGTGTGTGGATGCATTCTTACATGGTTGACCCTCATGAAAACAATTGGCGCAACTGCATCAAAAATAATGACTTGAGGCCGAACTATAAATACATCAGCGATTTGAACATTATCACATGCATGACTTTTTCACCATGAGAGATATTCTCAAAAGTATTTGTTTCAGAATAAAAAAACTTTGGTGTGTGGATGCATTCTTACATGGTCGACCCTCATGAAAAAAATTGGTGCAACTGCATCAAAAATAATGACTTGAGGTCTAACTATAAATAAATCAGGTATTCGACCATTATCACATGCATGACTTTTACACCATGAATGCTATTCTCAAAAGTATTAGTTTCAGAATAAAAATCTTTGGTGTGTGGATGCATTCTGACATGGTTGACCGTCATGAAAAAAAAATTGGTGCAACTGCATCAAAAATAATGACTTGAGGCCGAACTATAAATACATCAGCGATTCGAACATTATCACATGCATGACTTTTACACCATGAGAGCTATTCTCAAAAGTCTTAGTTTCAGAATAAAAATCTTTGGTGTGTGGATGCATTCTTACATGGTCTACCTTCATGAAAACATTAGCGCATTTTTGTCAAAAATCATGACTTGAGGCCGAACTATAAATACATCAGCGATTCGAACTTTTTCACATGCATGACTTTTACACCATGAGAGCTATTCTCAAAAGTATTAGTTTCAGAATAAAAATCTTTGGTGTGTGGATGCTTTTTTTTACATGGTCGACCCTCATGAAATAAATTGGCGCAACTGCATCAAAAATAATGACTTGAGGCCGAACTATAAATACATCAGCGATTTGAACATTATCACATGCATGACTTTTATGCAATGAGAGCTATTCTCAAAAGTATTTGTTTCAGAATAAAAATCTTTGGTGTGTGGATGCATTCTTACATGGTCGACCCTCATGAAAACAAATTGGTGCAACTGCATCAAAAATAATGACTTGACGCCGAACTATAAATACATCAGCGATTTGAACATTATCACATGCATGACATTATCACACGCACGACTTTTACACCATGAGAGCTATTCTCAAAAGTATTAGTTTCAGAATAAAAATCTTTGGTGTGTGGATGCATTCTGACATGGTCGACCCTCATGAAAAAAATTGGCGCAACTACATAAAAAATAATGACTTGAGGCCGAACTATAAATACATCAGTGATTTGAACATTATCACATGCATGACTTTTACGCCATGAGAGCTATTCTCAAAAGTATTTGTTTCAGAATAAAAATCTTTGGTGTGTGGATGCATTCTTACATGGTCGACCCTCATGAAAAAAATTGGCGCAACTGCATAAAAAATAATGACTTTACGCCGAACTATAAATACATCAGCGATTTGAACATTATCACATGCATGACTTTTACACCATGAGAGCTATTCTCAAAAGTATTAGTTTCAGAATAAAAATCTTTGGTGTGTGGATGCATTCTTACATGGTCGACCCTCATGAAAAAAATTGGCGCAACTGCATCAAAAATAATGACTTGAGGCCGAGCTATAAATACATCAGCGATTCAAACTTTTTCACATTCATGACTTTTACGCCATGAGAGCTATTCTCAAAAGTATTTGTTTCAGAATAAAAATCTTTGGTGTGTGGATGCATTCTTACATGGTCGACCCTCATGAAAAAAATTGGCGCAACTGCATAAAAAATCAACACTTGAGGTCGAACTATAAATACATCAGCGATTTGAACATTATCACACGCGTGAATTTTACACCATGAGAGCTATTCTCAAAAGAATTAGTTTCAGAATAAAAATCTTTGGTGTGTGGATGCATTATGACATGGTCGACCCTCATGATAAAAATTGGCGCAACTGCATCAAAAATAATGACTTGAGGCCGAACTATAATTACATCTGCAATTCAAACTTTTTCACATTCATGCCTTTTACACCATGAGAGCTATTCTCAAAAGTATTAGTTTCAGAATAACAATCTTTGGTGTGTGGATGCATTCTTACATGGTCGACCCTCATGAAAAAAATTGGCGCAACTGCATCAAAAATCATCACTTGAGGTCGAACTATAAATACATCAGCGATTTGAACATTATCACACGCATGACTTTTACGCCATGAGAGCTATTCTCAAAAGTATTAGTTTCAGAATAAAAATCTTTGGTGTGTGGATGCATTCTTACATGGTCGACCCTCATGAAAAAAATTGGCGCAACTGCATCAAAAATAATGACTTGAGGCCGAACTATAAATACATCAGCGATTCAAACTTTTTCACATTCATGCCTTTTACGCCATGAGAGCTATTCGCAAAAGTATTTGTTTCAGAATAAAAATCTTTGGTGTGTGGATGCATTCTTACATGGTCGACCCTCATGAAAAAAATTGGCGCAACTGCATCAAAAATCATCACTTGATGTCGAACTATAAATACATCAGCGATTTGAACATTATCACACGCATGACTTTTACACCATGAGAGCTATTCTCAAAAGTATTAGTTTCAGAATAAAAATCTTTGGTGTGTGGATGCATTCTTACATGGTCGACCCTCATGATAAAAATTGGCGCAACTGCATGATAAATAATGACTTTACGCCGAACTATAAATACATCAGCGATTCGAACATTATCACATGCATGACTTTTACACCATGAGAGCTATTCTCAAAAGTCTTAGTTTCAGAATAAAAATCTTTGGTGTGTGGATGCATTCTTACATGGTCTACCTTCATGAAAACATCAGCGCATTTGCGTCAAAAATCATGACTTGAGGCCGAACTATAAATACATCAGCGATTCGAACTTTTTCACATGCATGACTTTTACACCATGAGAGCTATTCTCAAAAGTATTAGTTTCAGAATAAAAATCTTTGGTGTGTGGATGCATTCTTACATGGTCGACCCTCATGAAATAAATTGGCGCAACTGCATCAAAAATAATGACTTGAGGCCGAACTATAAATACATCAGCGATTTGAACATTATCACATGCATGACTTTTATGCAATGAGAGCTATTCTCAAAAGTATTTGTTTCAGAATAAAAATGTTTGGTGTGTGGATGCATTCTTACATGGTCGACCCTCATGAAAAAAATTGGTGCAACTGCATCAAAAATAATGACTTGACGCCGAACTATAAATACATCAGCGATTTGAACATTATCACATGCATGACATTATCACACGGACGACTTTTTCACCATGAGAGCTATTCTCAAAAGTATTAGTTTCAGAATAAAAATCTTTGGTGTGTGGATGCATTCTGACATGGTCGATCCTCATGAAAAAAATTGGCGCAACTACATCAAAAATAATGACTTGAGGCCGAGCTATAAATACATCAGTGATTTGAACATTATCACATGCATGACTTTTACGCCATGAGAGCTATTCTCAAAAGTATTTGTTTCAGAATAAAAAACTTAGGTGTGTGGATGCATTCTGACATGGTCGACCCTCATGAAAAAAATTGGTGCAACTGCATCAAAAATAATGACTTGAGGTCTAACTATAAATAAATCAGGTATTCGACCATTATCACATGCATGACTTTTACACCATGAATGCTATTCTCAAAAGTATTAGTTTCAGAATAAAAATCTTTGGTGTGTGGATGCATTCTGACATGGTTGACCGTCATGAAAAAAAATTGGTGCAACTGCATCAAAAATAATGACTTGACACCGAACTATAAATACATCAGCGATTCGAACATTATCACATGCATGACTTTTACACCATGAGAGCTATTCTCAAAAGTATTAGTTTCAGAATAAAAATCTTTGGTGTGTGGATGCATTCTTACATGGTCTACCTTCATGAAAACATTAGCGCATTTGCGTCAAAAATCACGACTTGAGGCCGAACTATAAATACATCAGCGATTCGAACTTTTTCACATGCATGACTTTTACACCATGAGAGCTATTCTCAAAAGTATTAGTTTCAGAATAAAAATCTTTGGTGTGTGGATGCATTATGACATGGTCGACCCTCATGAAAAAAATTGGCGCAACTGCATCAAAAATAATGACTTGAGGCCGAACTATAAATACATCAGCGATTTGAACATTATCACATGCATGACATTATCACACGCACGACCTTTACACCATAATGAAAAAAATTGACGCAACTGCATCAAAAATCATGACTTGAGGCCGAACTATAAATACATCAGCGATTTGAACATTATCACATGCATGACTTTTACACCATGAGAGCTATTCTCAGAAGTATTTGTTTCAGAATAAAAATCTTTGGTGTGTGGATGCATTCTTACATGGTTATCCCTCATAAAAAAAATTGGCGCAACTGCATCAAAAATAATGACTTGAGGCCGAACTATAAATACATCAGCGATTCGAACTTTTTCATATTCATGACTTTTACGCCATTAGAGCTATTCTCAAAAGTATTTGTTTCAGAATAAAAATCTTTGGTGTGTGGATGCATTCTTACATGGTTGACCCTCATGAAAAAAATTGGCGCAACTGCATCAAAAATAATGACTTGAGGCCGAACTATAAATACATCAGCGATTTGAACATTATCACATGCATGACTTTTTCACCATGAGAGATATCCTCAAAAGTATTTGTTTCAGAATAAAAAAACTTTGGTGTGTGGATGCATTCTTACATGGTCGACCCTCATGAAAAAAATTGGTGCAACTGCATCAAAAATAATGACTTGAGGTCTAACTATAAATAAATCAGGTATTCGACCATTATCACATGCATGACTTTTACACCATGAATGCTATTCTCAAAAGTATTAGTTTCAGAATAAAAATCTTTGGTGTGTGGATGCATTCTGACATGGTTGACCGTCATGAAAAAAAATTGGTGCAACTGCATCAAAAATAATGACTTGAGGCCGAACTATAAATACATCAGCGATTCGAACATTATCACATGCATGACTTTTACACCATGAGAGCTATTATCAAAAGTCTTAGTTTCAGAATAAAAATCTTTGGTGTGTGGATGCATTCTTACATGGTCTACCTTCATGAAAACATTAGCGCATTTTTGTCAAAAATCATGACTTGAGGCCGAACTATAAATACATCAGCGATTCGAACTTTTTCACATGCATGACTTTTACACCATGAGAGCTATTCTCAAAAGTATTAGTTTCAGAATAAAAATCTTTGGTGTGTGGATGCTTTCTTACATGGTCGACCCTCATGAAATAAATTGGAGCAACTGCATCAAAAATAATGACTTGAGGCCGAACTATAAATACATCAGCGATTTGAACATTATCACATGCATGACTTTTATGCAATGAGAGCTATTCTCAAAAGTATTTGTTTCAGAATAAAAATCTTTGGTGTGTGGATGCATTCTTACATGGTCGACCCTCATGAAAAAAATTGGTGCAACTGCATCAAAAATAATGACTTGACGCCGAACTATAAATACATCAGCGATTTGAACATTATCACATGCATGACATTATCACACGCACGAATTTTACACCATGAGAGCTATTCTCAAAAGTATTAGTTTCAGAATAAAAATCTTTGGTGTGTGGATGCATTCTGACATGGTCGACCCTCATGAAAAAAATTGGCGCAACTACATCAAAAATAATGACTTGAGGCCGAGCTATAAATACATCAGTGATTTGAACATTATCACATGCATGACTTTTACGCCATGAGAGCTATTCTCAAAAGTATTTGTTTCAGAATAAAAATCTTTGGTGTGTGGATGCATTCTTACATGGTCGACCCTCATGAAAAAAATTGGCGCAACTACATCAAAAATAATGACTTTACGCCGAACTATAAATACATCAGCGATTTGAACATTATCACATGCATGACTTTTACACCATGAGAGCTATTCTCAAAAGTATTAGTTTCAGAATAAAAATCTTTGGTGTGTGGATGCATTCTGACATGGTCGATCCTCATGAAAAAAATTGGCGCAACTACATCAAAAATAATGACTTGAGGCCGAGCTATAAATACATCAGTGATTTGAACATTATCACATGCATGACTTTTACGCCATGAGAGCTATTCTCAAAAGTATTTGTTTCAGAATAAAAAACTTTGGTGTGTGGATGCATTCTGACATGGTCGACCCTCATGAAAAAAATTGGTGCAACTGCATCAAAAATAATGACTTGAGGTCTAACTATAAATAAATCAGGTATTCGACCATTATCACATGCATGACTTTTACACCATGAATGCTATTCTCAAAAGTATTAGTTGCAGAATAAAAATCTTTGGTGTGTGGATGCATTCTGACATGGTTGACCGTCATGAAAAAAAATTGGTGCAACTGCATCAAAAATAATGACTTGACACCGAACTATAAATACATCAGCGATTCGAACATTATCACATGCATGACTTTTACACCATGAGAGCTATTCTCAAAAGTATTAGTTTCAGAATAAAAATCTTTGGTGTGTGGATGCATTCTTACATGGTCTACCTTCATGAAAACATTAGCGCATTTGCGTCAAAAATCACGACTTGAGGCCGAACTATAAATACATCAGCGATTCGAACTTTTTCACATGCATGACTTTTACACCATGAGAGCTATTCTCAAAAGTATTAGTTTCAGAATAAAAATCTTTGGTGTGTGGATGCATTATGACATGGTCGACCCTCATGAAAAAAATTGGCGCAACTGCATCAAAAATAATGACTTGAGGCCGAACTATAAATACATCAGCGATTTTAACATTATCACATGCATGACATTATCACACGCACGACCTTTACACCATAATGAAAAAAATTGACGCAACTGCATCAAAAATAATGACTTGAGGCCGAACTATAAATACATCAGCGATTTGAAAATTATCACATGCATGACTTTTACACCATGAGAGCTATTCTCAGAAGTATTTGTTTCAGAATAAAAATCTTTGGTGTGTGGATGCATTCTTACATGGTTATCCCTCATAAAAAAAATTGGCGCAACTGCATCAAAAATAATGACTTGAGGCCGAACTATAAATACATCAGCGATTCGAACTTTTTCATATTCATGACTTTTACGCCATTAGAGCTATTCTCAAAAGTATTTGTTTCAGAATAAAAATCTTTGGTGTGTGGATGCATTCTTACATGGTTGACCCTCATGAAAAAAATTGGCGCAACTGCATCAAAAATAATGACTTGAGGCCGAACTATAAATACATCAGCGATTTGAACATTATCACATGCATGACTTTTTCACCATGAGAGATATCCTCAAAAGTATTTGTTTCAGAATAAAAAAACTTTGGTGTGTGGATGCATTCTTACATGGTCGACCCTCATGAAAAAAATTGGTGCAACTGCATCAAAAATAATGACTTGAGGTCTAACTATAAATAAATCAGGTATTCGACCATTATCACATGCATGACTTTTACACCATGAATGCTATTCTCAAAAGTATTACTTTCAGAATAAAAATCTTTGGTGTGTGGATGCATTCTGACATGGTTGACCGTCATGAAAAAAAATTGGTGCAACTGCATCAAAAATAATGACTTGAGGTCTAACTATAAATAAATCAGGTATTCGAACATTATCACATGCATGACTTTTACACCATGAGAGCTATTCTCAAAAGTCTTAGTTTCAGAATAAAAATCTTTGGTGTGTGGATGCATTCTTACATGGTCTACCTTCATGAAAACATTAGCGCATTTTTGTCAAAAATCATGACTTGAGGCCGAACTATAAATACATCAGCGATTCGAACTTTTTCACATGCATGACTTTTACACCATGAGAGCTATTCTCAAAAGTATTAGTTTCAGAATAAAAATCTTTGGTGTGTGGATGCTTTCTTACATGGTCGACCCTCATGAAATAAATTGGCGCAACTGCATCAAAAATAATGACTTGAGGCCGAACTATAAATACATCAGCGATTTGAACATTATCACATGCATGACTTTTATGCAATGAGAGCTATTCTCAAAAGTATTTGTTTCAGAATAAAAATCTTTGGTGTGTGGATGCATTCTGACATGGTCGATCCTCATGAAAAAAATTGGCGCAACTACATAAAAAATAATGACTTGAGGCCGAGCTATAAATACATCAGTGATTTGAACATTATCACATGCATGACTTTTACGCCATGAGAGCTATTCTCAAAAGTATTAGTTTCAGAATAACAATCTTTGGTGTGTGGATGCATTCTTACATGGTCGACCCTCATGAAAAAAATTGGCGCAACTGCATCAAAAATAATGACTTGAGGCCGAACTATAAATACATCAGCGATTTGAACATTATCACATGCATGACATTATCACACGCACGACCTTTACACCATAAGAGCTATTCTCAAAAGTATTTCTTTCAGAATAAAAATCTTTAGTGTGTGGATGCATTCTTACATGGTCGACATCCATGAAAAAAATTGGCGCAACTGCATCAAAAATCATCACTTGAGGCCGAACTATAAATACATCAGCGATTTGAACATTATCACATGCATGACTTTTACACCATGAGAGCTATTCTCAAAAGTATTAGTTTCAGAATAAAAATCTTTGGTGTGTGGATGCATTCTTACATGGTCGACCCTCATAAAAAAAATTGGCGCAACTACATCAAAAATAATGACTTGAGGCCGAACTATAAATACATCAGCGATTCAAACTTTTTCACATTCATGACTTTTACACCATGAGAGCTATTCTCAAAAGTATTTGTTTCAGAATAAAAATCTTTGGTGTGTGGATGCATTTTTACATGGTCGACCCTCATGAAAAAAATTGGCGCAACTGCATCAAAAATCATCACTTGATGTCGAACTATAAATACATCAGCGATTTGAACATTATCACATGCATGACTTTTACGCCATGAGAGCTATTCTCAAAAGTATTAGTTTCAGAATAAAAATCTTTGGTGTGTGGATGCATTCTTACATGGTCGACCCTCATGAAAAAAATTGGCGCAACTGCATAAAAAATAATGACTTTACGCCGAACTATAAATACATCAGCGATTTGAACATTATCACAAGGATGAATTTTACACCATGAGAGCTATTCTCAAAAGTATTAGTTTCAGAATAAAAATCTTTGGTGTGTGGATGCATTCTGACATGGTCGACCCTCATGAAAAAAATTGGCGCAACTGCATCAAAAAAAATGACTTGTGGCCGAGCTATAAATACATCAGCGATTCAAACTTTTTCACATTCATGACTTTTACGCCATGAGAGCTATTCTGAGAAGTATTTGTTTCAGAATAAAAATCTTTGGTGTGTGGATGCATTCTTACATGGTCGACCCTCATGATAAAAATTGGCGCAACTGCATAAAAAATAATGACTTTACGCCGAACGATTAATACATCAGCGATTTGAACATTATCACATGCATGACTTTTACACCATGAGAGCTATTCTCAAAAGTATTTGTTTCAGAATAAAAATCTTTGGTGTGTGGATGCATTCTTACATGGTCGACCTTCATGAAAAATATTGGCGCAACTGCATCAAAAATCATCACTTGATGTCGAACGATAAATACATCAGCGATTTGAACATTATCACACGCATGACTTTTATACCATGAGAGCTATTCTCAAAAGTATTAGTTTCAGAATAAAAATCTTTGGTGTGTGGATGCATTCTTACATGGTCGACCCTCATGATAAAAATTGGCGCAACTGCATCAAAAATAATGACTTGAGGCCGAACTATAAATACATCAGCGATTTTAACATTATCACATGCATGACTTTTACGCAATGAGAGCTATTCTCAAAAGTATTAGTTTCAGAATAAAAAAAATTTGGTGTGTGGATGCATTCTTACATGGTCGACCCTCATGAAAAACATTGGTGCAACTGCATCAAAAAATAATGACTTGAGGTCTAACTATAAATACATTAGGTATTCGAACATTATCACATGCATGACTTTTACACCATAAATGCTATTCTCAAAAGTATTAGTTTCAGAATAAAAATCTTTGGTGTGTGGATGCATTCTGACATGGTCGACCCTCATGAAAAAAATTAGTGCAACTGCATCAAAAATCATCACTTGAGGCCGAACTATAAATACATCAGCGATTCGAACTTTTTCACATGCATGACTTTTACACCATGAATGCTATCCTCAAAAGTATTAGTTTCAGAATAAAAATCTTTGGTGTGTGGATGCATTCTTACATGGTTGACCGTCATGAAAAAAAATTAGTGCAACTGCATCAAAAATAATGACTTGAGGCCGAACTATAAATACATCAGCGATTTTAACATTATCACATGCATGACATTATCACACGCACGACCTTTACACCATAAGAGCTATTCTCAAAAGTATTTCTTTCAGAATAAAAATCTTTGGTGTGTGGATGCATTCTTACATGGTCGACCCTCATGAAAAAAATTGGCGCAACTGCATCAAAAATCATGACTTGAGGCCGAACTATAAATACATCAGCGATTTGAACATTATCACATGCATGACTTTTACACCATGAGAGCTATTCTCAAAAGTATTAGTTTCAGAATAAAAATCTTTGGTGTGTGGATGCATTCTTACATGGTCGACCCTCATGATAAAAATTGGCGCAACTGCATCAAAAATAATGACTTTACGCAGAACTATAAATACATCAGCGATTTGAACATTATCACATGCATGACTTTTACACCATGAGAGCTATTCTGAGAAGTATTTGTTTCAGAATAAAAATCTTTGGTGTGTGGATGCATTCTTACATGGTCGACCCTCATAAAAAAAATTGGCGCAATTGCATAAAAAATAATGACTTGATGCCGAACTATAAATACATCAGCGATTCAAACTTTTTCACATTCATGACTTTTACACCATGAGAGCTATTCTCAAAAGTATTAGTTTCAGAATAAAAATCTTTGGTGTGTGGATGCATTCTTACATGGTCTACCTTCATGAAAACATTAGCGCATTTGCGTCAAAAATCAGGACTTGAGGCCGAACTATAAATACATCAGCGATTCGAACTTTTTCACATGCTTGACTTTTACACCATGAGAGCTATTCTCAAAAGTATTAGTTTCAGAATAAAAATCTTTGGTGTGTGGATGCATTCTTACATGGTCGACCCTCATGAAAAAAATTGGCGCAACTGCATCAAAAATAATGACTTGAGGCCGAACTATAAATACATCAGCGATTTTAACATTATCACATGCATGACTTTTATGCAATGAGAGCTATTCTCAAAAGTATTAGTTTCAGAATAAAAAACTTTGGTGTGTGGATGCATTCTTACATGGTCGACCCTCATGAAAAAAATTGGTGCAACTGCATCAAAAATAATGACTTGAGGTCTAACTATAAATACACCAGGTATTCGAACATTATCACATGCATGACTTTTACACCATGAATGCTATTCTCAAAAGTATTAGTTTCAGAATAAAAATCTTTGGTGTGTGGATGCATTCTTACATGGTCGACCCTCATGAAAAAAATTGGCGCAACTGCATCAAAAATCATCACTTGATGTCGAACTATAAATACATCAGCGATTTGAACATTATCACAAGCATGACTTTTACGCCATGAGAGCTATTCTCAAAAGTATTAGTTTCAGAATAAAAATCTTTGGTGTGTGGATGCATTCTTACATGGTCGACCCTCATAAAAAAAATTGGCGCAACTGCATCAAAAATAATGACTTGAGGCCGAACTATAAATACATCAGCGATTTGAACATTATCACATGCATGACTTTTACACCATGAGAGCTATTCTCAAAAGTATTAGTTTCAGAATAAAAATCTTTGGTGTGTGGATGCATTCTGACATGGTCGACCCTCATGAAAAAAATTGGCGCAACTGCATCAAAAATAATGACTTGAAGCCGAACTATAAATACATCAGTGATTTGAACATTATCACATGCATGACTTTTACACCATGAGAGCTATTCTCAAAAGTATTAGTTTCAGAATAAAAATCTTTGGTGTGTGGATGCATTCTTACATGGTCGACCCTCATGAAAAAAATTGGCGCAACTGCATCAAAAATAATGACTTGAGGCCGAACTATAAATACATCAGCGATTTTAACATTATCACATGCATGACTTTTATGCAATGAGAGCTATTCTCAAAAGTATTAGTTTCAGAATAAAAAACTTTGGTGTGTGGATGCATTCTTACATGGTCGACCCTCATGAAAAAAATTGGTGCAACTGCATCAAAAATAATGACTTGAGGTCTAACTATAAATACACCAGGTATTCGAACATTATCACATGCATGACTTTTACACCATGAATGCTATTCTCAAAAGTATTAGTTTCAGAATAAAAATCTTTGGTGTGTGGATGCATTCTTACATGGTCGACCCTCATGATAAAAATTGGAGCAACTGCATCAAAAATAATGACTTTACGCCGAACTATAAATACATCAGCGATTTGAACATTATCACATGCATGACTTTTACACCATGAGAGCTATTCTCAGAAGTATTTGTTTCAGAATAAAAATCTTTGGTGTGTGGATGCATTCTTACATGGTTGACCCTCATAAAAAAAATTGGCGCAACTGCATCAAAAATAATGACTTGAGGCCGAACTATAAATACATTAGCGATTCAAACTTTTTCACATTCATGACTTTTACGCCATGAGAGCTATTCTCAAAAGTCTTAGTTTCAGAATAAAAATCTTTGGTGTGTGGATGCATTCTTACATGGTCTACCTTCATGAAAACATTGGCGCATTTGCATCAAAAATCATAACTTGAGGTCGAACTATAAATACTTTAGCGATTTGAACTTTTTCACATGCTTGACTTTTACACCATAAGAGCTATTCTCAAAAGTATTAGTTTCAGAATAAAAATCTTTGGTGTGTGGATGCATTCTGACATGGTCGACCCTCATGAAAAAAATTGGCACAACTGCATCAAAAATAATGACTTGAGGCCGGGCTATAAATACATCAGCGATTTGAACATTATCACATGCATGACTTTTACGCCATGAGAGCTATTCTCAAAAGTATTAGTTTCAGAATAAAAATCTTTGGTGTGTGGATGCATTCTTACATGGTCTACCTTCATGTAAACATTGGCGCATTTGCATCAAAAATCATAACTTGAGGTCGAACTATAAATACTTTAGCGATTTGAACTTTTTCACATACATGACTTTTACACCATGAGAGCTATTCTCAAAAGTATTAGTTTCAGAATAAAAATCTTTCGTGTGTGGATGCATTCTGACATGGTCGACCCTCATGAAAAAAATTGGCGCAACTGCATCAAAAATCATGACTTGAGGCCGAACTATAAATACATCAGCGATTTGAACATTATCACATGCATGACATTATCACACGCACGACCTTTACACCATAAGAGCTATTCTCAAAAGTATTTCTTTCAGAATAAAAATCTTTGGTGTGTGGATGCATTCTTACATGGTCGACCCTCATGAAAAAAATTGGCGCAACTGCATCAAAAATCATGACTTGAGGCCGAACTATAAATACATCAGCGATTTGAACATTATCACATGCATGACTTTTACACCATGAGAGCTATTCTCAGAAGTATTTCCTTCAGAATAAAAATCTTTGGTGTGTGGATGCATTCTTACATGGTCGACCCTCATGAAAACAATTGGCGCAACTGCATCAAAAATCATCACTTGATGTCGAACTATAAATACATCAGCGATTTGAACATTATCACAAGAATGACTTTTACACCATGAGAGCTATTCTCAAAAGTATTAGTTTCAGAATAAAAATCTTTGGTGTGTGGATGCATTCTTACATGGTCGACCCTCATGATAAAAATTGGCGCAACTGCATAAAAAATAATGACTTTACGCAGAACTATAAATACATCAGCGATTTGAACATTATCACATGCATGACTTTTACACCATGAGAGCTATTCTCAGAAGTATTTGCTTCAGAATAAAAATCTTTGGTGTGTGGATGCATTCTTACATGGTCGACCCTCATAAAAAAAATTGGCGCAATTGCATAAAAAATAATGACTTGAGGCCGAGCTATAAATACATCAGCGATTCAAACTTTTTCACATTCATGACTTTTACGCCATGAGAGCTATTCTCAAAAGTATTTGTTTCAGAATAAAAATCTTTCGTGTGTGGATGCATTCTTACATGGTCGACCCTCATGAAAAAAATTGGCGCAACTGCATCAAAAATCATCACTTGATGTCGAACTATAAATACATCAGCGATTTGAACATTATCACATTCATGACTTTTACGCCATGAGAGCTATTCTCAAAAGTATTAGTTTCAGAATAAAAATCTTTGGTGTGTGGATGCATTCTTACATGGTCGACCCTCATAAAAAAAATTGGCGCAACTGCATCAAAAATAATGACTTGAGGCCGAACTATAAATACATCAGCGATTTGAACATTATCACATGCATGACTTTTACACCATGAGAGCTATTCTCAAAAGTATTAGTTTCAGAATAAAAATCTTTGGTGTGTGGATGCATTCTTACATGGTCGACCCTCATGATAAAAATTGGCGCAACTGCATCAAAAATAATGACTTTACGCCGAACTATAAATACATCAGTGATTTGAACATTATCACATGCATGACTTTTACACCATGAGAGCTATTCTCAGAAGCATTTGTTTCAGAATAAAAATCTTTGGTGTGTGGATGCATTCTTACATGGTTGACCCTCATAAAAAAAATTGGCGCAACTGCATAAAAAATAATGACTTGAGGCCGAACTATAAATACATTAGCGATTCAAACTTTTTCACATTCATGACTTTTACGCCATGAGAGCTTTTCTCAAAAGTATTTGTTTCAGAATAAAAATCTTTGGTGTTTGGATGCATTTTTACATGGTCGACCCTCATGAAAACAATTGGCGCAACTGCATCAAAAATCATCACTTGATGTCGAACTATAAATACATCAGCGATTTGAACATTATCACAAGCATGACTTTTACACCATGAGAGCTATTCTCAGAAGCATTTGTTTCAGAATAAAAATCTTTCGTGTGTGGATGCATTCTGACATGGTCGACCCTCATGAAAAAAATTGGCGCAACTGCATCAAAAATCATGACTTGAGGCCGAACTATAAATACATCAGCGATTTGAACATTATCACATGCATGACATTATCACACGCACGACCTTTACACCATAAGAGCTATTCTCAAAAGTATTTCTTTCAGAATAAAAATCTTTGGTGTGTGGATGCATTCTTACATGGTCGACCCTCATGAAAAAAATTGGCGCAACTGCATCAAAAATCATGACTTGAGGCCGAACTATAAATACATCAGCGATTTGAACATTATCACATGCATGACTT
This sequence comes from Haliotis cracherodii, assembly GCF_022045235.1. Lineage (NCBI taxonomy): Eukaryota > Metazoa > Mollusca > Gastropoda > Lepetellida > Haliotidae > Haliotis > Haliotis cracherodii. Next base: position 2,617,978 of record NW_027266291.1, on the reverse strand, counting down.
TTACACCATGAGAGCTATTCTCAGAAGTATTTCCTTCAGAATAAAAATCTTTGGTGTGTGGATGCATTCTTACATGGTCGACCCTCATGAAAACAATTGGCGCAACTGCATCAAAAATCATCACTTGATGTCGAACTATAAATACATCAGCGATTTGAACATTATCACAAGAATGACTTTTACACCATGAGAGCTATTCTCAAAAGTATTAGTTTCAGAATAAAAATCTTTGGTGTGTGGATGCATTCTTACATGGTCGACCCTCATGATAAAAATTGGCGCAACTGCATAAAAAATAATGACTTTACGCAGAACTATAAATACATCAGCGATTTGAACATTATCACATGCATGACTTTTACACCATGAGAGCTATTCTCAGAAGTATTTGCTTCAGAATAAAAATCTTTGGTGTGTGGATGCATTCTTACATGGTCGACCCTCATAAAAAAAATTGGCGCAATTGCATAAAAAATAATGACTTGAGGCCGAGCTATAAATACATCAGCGATTCAAACTTTTTCACATTCATGACTTTTACGCCATGAGAGCTATTCTCAAAAGTATTTGTTTCAGAATAAAAATCTTTCGTGTGTGGATGCATTCTTACATGGTCGACCCTCATGAAAAAAATTGGCGCAACTGCATCAAAAATCATCACTTGATGTCGAACTATAAATACATCAGCGATTTGAACATTATCACATTCATGACTTTTACGCCATGAGAGCTATTCTCAAAAGTATTAGTTTCAGAATAAAAATCTTTGGTGTGTGGATGCATTCTTACATGGTCGACCCTCATAAAAAAAATTGGCGCAACTGCATCAAAAATAATGACTTGAGGCCGAACTATAAATACATCAGCGATTTGAACATTATCACATGCATGACTTTTACACCATGAGAGCTATTCTCAAAAGTATTAGTTTCAGAATAAAAATCTTTGGTGTGTGGATGCATTCTTACATGGTCGACCCTCATGATAAAAATTGGCGCAACTGCATCAAAAATAATGACTTTACGCCGAACTATAAATACATCAGTGATTTGAACATTATCACATGCATGACTTTTACACCATGAGAGCTATTCTCAGAAGCATTTGTTTCAGAATAAAAATCTTTGGTGTGTGGATGCATTCTTACATGGTTGACCCTCATAAAAAAAATTGGCGCAACTGCATAAAAAATAATGACTTGAGGCCGAACTATAAATACATTAGCGATTCAAACTTTTTCACATTCATGACTTTTACGCCATGAGAGCTTTTCTCAAAAGTATTTGTTTCAGAATAAAAATCTTTGGTGTTTGGATGCATTTTTACATGGTCGACCCTCATGAAAACAATTGGCGCAACTGCATCAAAAATCATCACTTGATGTCGAACTATAAATACATCAGCGATTTGAACATTATCACAAGCATGACTTTTACACCATGAGAGCTATTCTCAAAAGTATTAGTTTCAGAATAAAAATCTTTGGTGTGTGGATGCATTCTTACATGGTCGACCCTTATGATAAAAATTGGCGCAACTGCATCAAAAATAATGACTTTACGCAGAACTATAAATACATCAGCGATTTGAACATTATCACATGCATGACTTTTACACCATGAGAGCTATTCTCAGAAGTATTTGTTTCAGAATAAAAATCTTTGGTGTGTGGATGCATTCTTACATGGTCGACCCTCATAAAAAAAATTGGCGCAATTGCATCAAAAATAATGACTTGAGGCCGAACTATAAATACATCAGCGATTCAAACTTTTTCACATTCATGACTTTTACGCCATGAGAGCTATTCTCAAAAGTATTTGTTTCAGAATAAAAATCTTTGGTGTGTGGATGCATTCTTACATGGTCGACCCTCATGAAAAAAATTGGCGCAACTGCATCAAAAATCATCACTTGATGTCGAACTATAAATACATCAGCGATTTGAACATTATCACAAGCATGACTTTTACGCCATGAGAGCTATTCTCAAAAGTATTAGTTTCAGAATAAAAATCTTTGGTGTGTGGATGCATTCTTACATGGTCGACCCTCATGAAAACAATTGGCGCAACTGCATCAAAAATCATCACTTGATGTCGAACTATAAATACATCAGCGATTTGAACATTATCACAAGCATGACTTTTACACCATGAGAGCTATTCTCAAAAGTATTAGTTTCAGAATAAAAATCTTTGGTGTGTGGATGCATTCTTACATGGTCGACCCTCATGATAAAAATTGGCGCAACTGCATCAAAAATAATGACTTTACGCAGAACTATAAATACATCAGCGATTTGAACATTATCACATGCATGACTTTTACACCATGAGAGCTATTCTCAGAAGTATTTGTTTCAGAATAAAAATCTTTGGTGTGTGGATGCATTCTTACATGGTCGACCCTCATAAAAAAAATTGGCGCAATTGCATAAAAAATAATGACTTGAGGCCGAACTATAAATACATCAGCGATTCAAACTTTTTCACATTCATGACTTTTACGCCATGAGAGCTATTCTCAAAAGTATTTGTTTCAGAATAAAAATCTTTGGTGTGTGGATGCATTCTTACATGGTCGACCCTCATGAAAAAAATTGGCGCAACTGCATCAAAAATAATGACTTGAGGCCGAACTATAAATACATCAGCGATTTGAACATTATCACATGCATGACTTTTACACCATGAGAGCTATTCTCAAAAGTATTAGTTTCAGAATAAAAATCTTTGGTGTGTGGATGCATTCTGACATGGTCGACCCTCATGAAAAAAATTGGCGCAACTGCATCAAAAATAATGACTTGAAGCCAAACTATAAATACATAAGTGATTTGAACATTATCACATGCATGACTTTTACACCATGAGAGCTATTCTCAAAAGTATTAGTTTCAGAATAAAAATCTTTGGTGTGTGGATGCATTCTTACATGGTCGACCCTCATGAAAAAAATTGGCGCAACTGCATCAAAAATAATGACTTGAGGCCGAACTATAAATACATCAGCGATTTTAACATTATCACATGCATGACTTTTATGCAATGAGAGCTATTCTCAAAAGTATTAGTTTCAGAATAAAAATCTTTGGTGTGTGGATGCATTCTTACATGGTCGACCCTCATGAAAAAAATTGGTGCAACTGCATCAAAAATAATGACTTGAGGTCTAACTATAAATACACCAGGTATTCGAACATTATCACATGCATGACTTTTACACCATGAATGCTATTCTCAAAAGTATTAGTTTCAGAATAAAAATCTTTGGTGTGTGGATGCATTCTTACATGGTCGACCCTCATGATAAAAATTGGCGCAACTGCATCAAAAATAATGACTTTACGCCGAACTATAAATACATCAGCGATTTGAACATTATCACATGCATGACTTTTACACCATGAGAGCTATTCTCAAAAGTATTAGTTTCAGAATAAAAATATTTGGTGTGTGGATGCATTCTTACATGGTCGACCCTCATAATAAAAATTGGCGCAACTGCATCAAAAATAATGACTTTACGCCGAACTATAAATACATCAGTGATTTGAACATTATCACATGCATGACTTTTACACCATGAGAGCTATTCTCAGAAGTATTTGTTTCAGAATAAAAATCTTTGGTGTGTGGATGCATTCTTACATGGTTGACCCTCATAAAAAAAATTGGCGCAACTGCATAAAAAATAATGACTTGAGGCCGAACTATAAATACATTAGCGATTCAAACTTTTTCACATTCATGACTTTTACGCCATGAGAGCTATTCTCAAAAGTATTTGTTTCAGAATAAAAATCTTTAGTGTGTGGATGCATTTTTACATGGTCGACCCTCATGAAAACAATTGGCGCAACTGCATCAAAAATCATCACTTGATGTCGAACTATAAATACATCAGCGATTTGAACATTATCACAAGCATGACTTTTACACCATGAGAGCTATTCTCAAAAGTATTAGTTTCAGAATAAAAATCTTTGGTGTGTGGATGCATTCTTACATGGTCGACCCTTATGATAAAAATTGGCGCAACTGCATCAAAAATAATGACTTTACGCAGAACTATAAATACATCAGCGATTTGAACATTATCACATGCATGACTTTTACACCATGAGAGCTATTCTCAGAAGTATTTGTTTCAGAATAAAAATCTTTGGTGTGTGGATGCATTCTTACATGGTCGACCCTCATAAAAAAAATTGGCGCAATTGCATCAAAAATAATGACTTGAGGCCGAACTATAAATACATCAGCGATTCAAACTTTTTCACATTCATGACTTTTACGCCATGAGAGCTATTCTCAAAAGTATTTGTTTCAGAATAAAAATCTTTGGTGTGTGGATGCATTTTTACATGGTCGACCCTCATGAAAACAATTGGCGCAACTGCATCAAAAATCATCACTTGATGTCGAACTATAAATACATCAGCGATTTGAACATTATCACAAGCATGACTTTTACACCATGAGAGCTATTCTCAAAAGTATTAGTTTCAGAATAAAAATCTTTGGTGTGTGGATGCATTCTTACATGGTCGACCCTCATGATAAAAATTGGCGCAACTGCATCAAAAATAATGACTTTACGCAGAACAATAAATACATCAGCGATTTGAACATTATCACACGCATGACTTTTACACCATGAGAGCTATTCTCAGAAGTATTTGTTTCAGAATAAAAATCTTTGGTGTGTGGATGCATTCTTACATGGTCGACCCTCATAAAAAAAATTGGCGCAACTGCATAAAAAATAATGACTTGAGGCCGAACTATAAATACATCAGCGATTCAAACTTTTTCACATTCATGACTTTTACGCCATGAGAGCTATTCTCAAAAGTATTTGTTTCAGAATAAAAATCTTTGGTGTGTGGATGCATTCTTACATGGTCGACCCTCATGAAAAAAATTGGCGCAACTGCATCAAAAATCATCACTTGATGTCGAACTATAAATACATCAGCGATTTGAACATTATCACACGCATGACTTTTACGCCATGAGAGCTATTCTCAAAAAGTATTAGTTTCAGAATAAAAATCTTTGGTGTGTGGATGCATTCTTACATGGTCGACCCTCATAAAAAAAATTGGCGCAACTGCATCAAAAATAATGACTTGAGGCCGAACTATAAATACATCAGCGATTTGAACATTATCACATGCATGACTTTTACACCATGAGAGCTATTCTCAAAAGTATTAGTTTCAGAATAAAAATCTTTGGTGTGTGGATGCATTCTGACATGGTCGACCCTCATGAAAAAAATTGGCGCAACTGCATCAAAAATAATGACTTGAAGCCAAACTATAAATACATAAGTGATTTGAACATTATCACATGCATGACTTTTACACCATGAGAGCTATTCTCAAAAGTATTAGTTTCAGAATAAAAATCTTTGGTGTGTGGATGCATTCTTACATGGTCGACCCTCATGAAAAAAATTGGCGCAACTGCATCAAAAATAATGACTTGAGGCCGAACTATAAATACATCAGCGATTTTAACATTATCACATGCATGACTTTTATGCAATGAGAGCTATTCTCAAAAGTATTAGTTTCAGAATAAAAAACTTTGGTGTGTGGATGCATTCTTACATGGTCGACCCTCATGAAAAAAATTGGTGCAACTGCATCAAAAATAATGACTTGAGGTCTAACTATAAATACACCAGGTATTCGAACATTATCACATGCATGACTTTTACACCATGAATGCTATTCTCAAAAGTATTAGTTTCAGAATAAAAATCTTTGGTGTGTGGATGCATTCTTACATGGTCGACCCTCATGATAAAAATTGGCGCAACTGCATCAAAAATAATGACTTTACGCCGAACTATAAATACATCAGCGATTTGAACATTATCACATGCATGACTTTTACACCATGAGAGCTATTCTCAAAAGTATTAGTTTCAGAATAAAAATATTTGGTGTGTGGATGCATTCTTACATGGTCGACCCTCATAATAAAAATTGGCGCAACTGCATCAAAAATAATGACTTTACGCCGAACTATAAATACATCAGTGATTTGAACATTATCACATGCATGACTTTTACACCATGAGAGCTATTCTCAGAAGTATTTGTTTCAGAATAAAAATCTTTGGTGTGTGGATGCATTCTTACATGGTTGACCCTCATAAAAAAAATTGGCGCAACTGCATAAAAAATAATGACTTGAGGCCGAACTATAAATACATTAGCGATTCAAACTTTTTCACATTCATGACTTTTACGCCATGAGAGCTATTCTCAAAAGTATTTGTTTCAGAATAAAAATCTTTAGTGTGTGGATGCATTTTTACATGGTCGACCCTCATGAAAACAATTGGCGCAACTGCATCAAAAATCATCACTTGATGTCGAACTATAAATACATCAGCGATTTGAACATTATCACAAGCATGACTTTTACACCATGAGAGCTATTCTCAAAAGTATTAGTTTCAGAATAAAAATCTTTGGTGTGTGGATGCATTCTTACATGGTCGACCCTCATAAAAAAAATTGGCGCAATTGCATCAAAAATAATGACTTGAGGCCGAACTATAAATACATCAGCGATTCAAACTTTTTCACATTCATGACTTTTACGCCATGAGAGCTATTCTCAAAAGTATTTGTTTCAGAATAAAAATCTTTGGTGTGTGGATGCATTTTTACATGGTCGACCCTCATGAAAACAATTGGCGCAACTGCATCAAAAATCATCACTTGATGTCGAACTATAAATACATCAGCGATTTGAACATTATCACAAGCATGACTTTTACACCATGAGAGCTATTCTCAAAAGTATTAGTTTCAGAATAAAAATCTTTGGTGTGTGGATGCATTCTTACATGGTCGACCCTCATGATAAAAATTGGCGCAACTGCATCAAAAATAATGACTTTACGCAGAACAATAAATACATCAGCGATTTGAACATTATCACACGCATGACTTTTACACCATGAGAGCTATTCTCAGAAGTATTTGTTTCAGAATAAAAATCTTTGGTGTGTGGATGCATTCTTACATGGTCGACCCTCATAAAAAAAATTGGCGCAACTGCATCAAAAATAATGACTTGAGGCCGAACTATAAATACATCAGCGATTCAAACTTTTTCACATTCATGACTTTTACGCCATGAGAGCTATTCTCAAAAGTATTTGTTTCAGAATAAAAATCTTTGGGGTGTGGATGCATTCTTACATGGTCGACCCTCATGAAAAAAATTGGCGCAACTGCATCAAAAATCATCACTTGATGTCGAACTATAAATACATCAGCGATTTGAACATTATCACAAGCATGACTTTTACGCCATGAGAGCTATTCTCAAAAGTATTAGTTTCAGAATAAAAATCTTTGGTGTGTGGATGCATTCTTACATGGTCGACCCTCATAAAAAAAATTGGCGCAACTGCATCAAAAATAATGACTTGAGGCCGAACTATAAATACATCAGCGATTTGAACATTATCACATGCATGACTTTTACACCATGAGAGCTATTCTCAAAAGTATTAGTTTCAGAATAAAAATCTTTGGTGTGTGGATGCATTCTGACATGGTCGACCCTCATGAAAAAAATTGGCGCAACTGCATCAAAAATAATGACTTGAAGCCGAACTATAAATACATCAGTGATTTGAACATTATCACATGCATGACTTTTACACCATGAGAGCTATTCTCAAAAGTATTAGTTTCAGAATAAAAATATTTGGTGTGTGGATGCATTCTTACATGGTCGACCCTCATGATAAAAATTGGCGCAACTGCATCAAAAATAATGACTTTACGCCGAACTATAAATACATCAGCGATTTGAACATTATCACATGCATGTCTTTTACACCATGAGAGCTATTCTCAGAAGTATTTGTTTCAGAATAAAAATCTTTGGTGTGTGGATGCATTCTTACATGGTTGACCCTCATAAAAAAAATTGGCGCAACTGCATAAAAAATAATGACTTGAGGCCGAACTATAAATACATTAGCGATTCAAACTTTTTCACATTCATGACTTTTACGCCATGAGAGCTATTCTCAAAAGTATTTGTTTCAGAATAAAAATCTTTGGTGTGTGGATGCATTTTTACATGGTCGACCCTCATGAAAACAATTGGCGCAACTGCATCAAAAATCATCACTTGATGTCGAACTATAAATACATCAGCGATTTGAACATTATCACAAGCATGACTTTTACACCATGAGAGCTATTCTCAAAAGTATTAGTTTCAGAATAAAAATCTTTGGTGTGTGGATGCATTCTTACATGGTCGACCCTCATGATAAAAATTGGCGCAACTGCATCAAAAATAATGACTTTACGCAGAACTATAAATACATCAGCGATTTGAACATTATCACATGCATGACTTTTACACCATGAGAGCTATTCTCAGAAGTATTTGTTTCAGAATAAAAATCTTTGGTGTGTGGATGCATTCTTACATGGTCGACCCTCATAAAAAAAATTGGCGCAATTGCATAAAAAATAATGACTTGAGGCCGAACTATAAATACATCAGCGATTCAAACTTTTTCACATTCATGACTTTTACGCCATGAGAGCTATTCTCAAAAGTATTTGTTTCAGAATAAAAATCTTTGGTGTGTGGATGCATTCTTACATGGTCGACCCTCATGAAAAAAATTGGCGCAACTGCATCAAAAATCATCACTTGATGTCGAACTATAAATACATCAGCGATTTGAACATTATCACACGCATGACTTTTACGCCATGAGAGCTATTCTCAAAAAGTATTAGTTTCAGAATAAAAATCTTTGGTGTGTGGATGCATTCTTACATGGTCGACCCTCATAAAAAAAATTGGCGCAACTGCATCAAAAATAATGACTTGAGGCCGAGCTATAAATACATCAGCGATTTGAACATTATCACATGCATGACTTTTACACCATGAGAGCTATTCTCAAAAGTATTAGTTTCAGAATAAAAATCTTTGGTGTGTGGATGCATTCTGACATGGTCGACCCTCATGAAAAAAATTGGCGCAACTGCATAAAAAATAATGACTTGAAGCCGAACTATAAATACATAAGTGATTTGAACATTATCACATGCATGACTTTTACACCATGAGAGCTATTCTCAAAAGTATTAGTTTCAGAATAAAAATCTTTGGTGTGTGGATGCATTCTTACATGGTCGACCCTCATGAAAAAAATTGGCGCAACTGCATCAAAAATAATGACTTGAGGCCGAACTATAAATACATCAGCGATTTTAACATTATCACATGCATGACTTTTATGCAATGAGAGCTATTCTCAAAAGTATTAGTTTCAGAATAAAAAACTTTGGTGTGTGGATGCATTCTTACATGGTCGACCCTCATGAAAAAAATTGGTGCAACTGCATCAAAAATAATGACTTGAGGTCTAACTATAAATACACCAGGTATTCGAACATTATCACATGCATGACTTTTACACCATGAATGCTATTCTCAAAAGTATTAGTTTCAGAATAAAAATCTTTGGTGTGTGGATGCATTCTTACATGGTCGACCCTCATAAAAAAAATTGGCGCAACTGCATCAAAAATAATGACTTTACGCCGAACTATAAATACATCAGCGATTTGAACATTATCACATGCATGACTTTTACACCATGAGAGCTATTCTCAAAAGTATTAGTTTCAGAATAAAAATCTTTGGTGTGTGGATGCATTCTTACATGGTCGACCCTCATAAAAAAAATTGGCGCAATTGCATAAAAAATAATGACTTGAGGCCGAACTATAAATACATCAGCGATTCAAACTTTTTCACATTCGTGACTTTTACGCCATGAGAGCTATTCTCAAAAGTATTTGTTTCAGAATAAAAATCTTTGGTGTGTGGATGCATTCTTACATGGTCGACCCTCATGAAAAAAATTGGCGCAACTGCATCAAAAATCATCACTTGATGTCGAACTATAAATACATCAGCGATTTGAACATTATCACACGCATGACTTTTACGCCATGAGAGCTATTCTCAAAAAGTATTAGTTTCAGAATAAAAATCTTTGGTGTGTGGATGCATTCTTACATGGTCGACCCTCATAAAAAAAATTGGCGCAACTGCATCAAAAATAATGACTTGAGGCCGAACTATAAATACATCAGCGATTTGAACATTATCACATGCATGACTTTTACACCATGAGAGCTATTCTCAAAAGTATTAGTTTCAGAATAAAAATCTTTGGTGTGTGGATGCATTCTGACATGGTCGACCCTCATGAAAAAAATTGGCGCAACTGCATCAAAAATAATGACTTGAAGCCGAACTATAAATACATCAGTGATTTGAACATTATCACATGCATGACTTTTACACCATGAGAGCTATTCTCAAAAGTATTAGTTTCAGAATAAAAATCTTTGGTGTGTGGATGCATTCTTACATGGTCGACCCTCATGAAAAAAATTGGCGCAACTGCATAAAAAATAATGACTTGAGGCCGAACTATAAATACATCAGCGATTTTAACATTATCACATGCATGACTTTTATGCAATGAGAGCTATTCTCAAAAGTATTAGTTTCAGAATAAAAAACTTTGGTGTGTGGATGCATTCTTACATGGTCGACCCTCATAAAAAAAATTGGTGCAACTGCATCAAAAATAATGACTTGAGGTCTAACTATAAATACACCAGGTATTCGAACATTATCACATGCATGACTTTTACACCATGAATGCTATTCTCAAAAGTATTAGTTTCAGAATAAAAATCTTTGGTGTGTGGATGCATTCTTACATGGTCGACCCTCATGATAAAAATTGGCGCAACTGCATAAAAAATAATGACTTGAGGCCGAACTATAAATACATTAGCGATTCAAACTTTTTCACATTCATGACTTTTACGCCATGAGAGCTATTCTCAAAAGTATTTGTTTCAGAATAAAAATCTTTGGTGTGTGGATGCATTTTTACATGGTCGACCCTCATGAAAACAATTGGCGCAACTGCATCAAAAATCATCACTTGATGTCGAACTATAAATACATCAGCGATTTGAACATTATCACAAGCATGACTTTTACACCATGAGAGCTATTCTCAAAAGTATTAGTTTCAGAATAAAAATCTTTGGTGTGTGGATGCATTCTTACATGGTCGACCCTCATGATAAAAATTGGCGCAACTGCATCAAAAATAATGACTTTACGCAGAACAATAAATACATCAGCGATTTGAACATTATCACACGCATGACTTTTACACCATGAGAGCTATTCTCAGAAGTATTTGTTTCAGAATAAAAATCTTTGGTGTGTGGATGCATTCTTACATGGTCGACCCTCATAAAAAAAATTGGCGCAACTGCATAAAAAATAATGACTTGAGGCCGAACTATAAATACATCAGCGATTCAAACTTTTTCACATTCATGACTTTTACGCCATGAGAGCTATTCTCAAAAGTATTTGTTTCAGAATAAAAATCTTTGGGGTGTGGATGCATTCTAACATGGTCGACCCTCATGAAAAAAATTGGCGCAACTGCATCAAAAATCATCACTTGATGTCGAACTATAAATACATCAGCGATTTGAACATTATCACACGCATGACTTTTACGCCATGAGAGCTATTCTCAAAAGTATTAGTTTCAGAATAAAAATCTTTGGTGTGTGGATGCATTCTTACATGGTCGACCCTCATAAAAAAAATTGGCGCAACTGCATCAAAAATAATGACTTGAAGCCGAACTATAAATACATCAGCGATTTGAACATTATCACACGCATGACTTTTACACCATGAGAGCTATTCTCAAAAGTATTAGTTTCAGAATAAAAATCTTTGGTGTGTGGATGCATTCTGACATGGTCGACCCTCATGAAAAAAATTGGCGCAACTGCATCAAAAATAATGACTTGAAGCCGAACTATAAATACATCAGTGATTTGAACATTATCACATGCATGACTTTTACACCATGAGAGCTATTCTCAAAAGTATTAGTTTCAGAATAAAAATCTTTGGTGTGTGGATGCATTCTTACATGGTCGACCCTCATGAAAAAAATTGGCGCAACTGCATCAAAAATAATGACTTGAGGCCGAACTATAAATACATCAGCGATTTTAACATTATCACATGCATGACTTTTATGCAATGAGAGCTATTCTCAAAAGTATTAGTTTCAGAATAAAAATCTTTGGTGTGTGGATGCATTCTTACATGGTCGACCCTCATGAAAAAAATTGGTGCAACTGCATCAAAAATAATGACTTGAGGTCTAACTATAAATACACCAGGTATTCGAACATTATCACATGCATGACTTTTACACCATGAATGCTATTCTCAAAAGTATTAGTTTCAGAATAAAAATCTTTGGTGTGTGGATGCATTCTTACATGGTCTACCTTCATGAAAACATTAGCGCATTTGCGTCAAAAATAATGACTTGAGGCCGAACTATAAATACATCAGCGATTCGAACTTTTTCACATGCATGACTTTTACACCATGAGAGCTATTCTCAAAAAGTATTTGTTTCAGAATAAAAATCTTTGGTGTGTGGATGCATTCTTACATGGTCGACCCTCATGAAAACAATTGGCGCAACTGCATCAAAAATAATGACTTGAGGCCGAATTATAAATACATCAGCGATTTGAACATTATCACATGCATGACTTTTATGCCATGAGAGCTATTCTCAAAAGTATTTCTTTCAAAATAAAAATCTTTGGTGTGTGGATGCATTCTTACATGGTCGACCCTCATAAAAAAAATTGGCGCAACTGCATCAAAAATAATGACTTGAGGCCGAACTATAAATACATCAGCGATTTGAACATTATCACATTCATGACTTTTACACCATGAGAGCTATTCTCAAAAGTATTAGTTTCAGAATAAAAATATTTGGTGTGTGGATGCATTCTTACATGGTCGACCCTCATGATAAAAATTGGCGCAACTGCATCAAAAATAATGACTTTACGCAGAACTATAAATACATCAGCGATTTGAACATTATCACATGCATGACTTTTACACCATGAGAGCTATTCTCAGAAGTATTTGTTTCAGAATAAAAATCTTTGGTGTGTGGATGCATTCTTACATGGTCGACCCTCATAAAAAAAATTGGCGCAATTGCATAAAAAATAATGACTTGAGGCCGAACTATAAATACATCAGCGATTCAAACTTTTTCACATTCATGACTTTTACGCCATGAGAGCTATTCTCAAAAGTATTTGTTTCAGAATAAAAATCTTTGGTGTGTGGATGCATTCTTACATGGTCGACCCTCATGAAAAAAATTGGCGCAACTGCATCAAAAATCATCACTTGATGTCGAACTATAAATACATCAGCGATTTGAACATTATCAAACGCATGACTTTTACGCCATGAGAGCTATTCTCAAAAGTATTTGTTTCAGAATAAAAATCTTTGGTGTGTGGATGCATTCTTACATGGTCGACCCTCATAAAAAAATTTGGCGCAACTGCATCAAAAATAATGACTTGAGGCCGAACTATAAATACATCAGCGATTTGAACATTATCACATTCATGACTTTTACACCATGAGAGCTATTCTCAAAAGTATTAGTTTCAGAATAAAAATCTTTGGTGTGTGGATGCATTCTGACATGGTCGACCCTCATGAAAAAAATTGGCGCAACTGCATCAAAAATAATGACTTGAAGCCGAACTATAAATACATCAGTGATTTGAACATTATCACATGCATGACTTTTACACCATGAGAGCTATTCTCAAAAGTATTAGTTTCAGAATAAAAATCTTTGGTGTGTGGATGCATTCTTACATGGTCGACCCTCATGATAAAAATTGGTGCAACTGCATCAAAAATAATGACTTTACGCCGAACTATAAATACATCAGCGATTTGAACATTATCACATGCATGTCTTTTACACCATGAGAGCTATTCTCAGAAGTATTTGTTTCAGAATAAAAATCTTTGGTGTGTGGATGCATTCTTACATGGTTGACCCTCATAAAAAAAATTGGCGCAACTGCATAAAAAATAATGACTTGAGGCCGAACTATAAATACATTAGCGATTCAAACTTTTTCACATTCATGACTTTTACGCCATGAGAGCTATTCTCAAAAGTATTTGTTTCAGAATAAAAATCTTTGGTGTGTGGATGCATTTTTACATGGTCGACCCTCATGAAAACAATTGGCGCAACTGCATCAAAAATCATCACTTGATGTCGAACTATAAATACATCAGCGATTTCAACATTATCACACGCATGACTTTTACACCATGAGAGCTATTTTCAAAAGTATTAGTTTCAGAATAAAAATCTTTGGTGTGTGGATGCATTCTTACATGGTCGACCCTCATGATAAAAATTGGCGCAACTGCATCAAAAATAATGACTTTACGCAGAACTATAAATACATCAGCAATTTGAACATTATCACATGCATGACTTTTACACCATGAGAGCTATTCTCAGAAGTATTTGTTTCAGAATAAAAATCTTTGGTGTGTGGATGCATTCTTACATGGTCGACCCTCATAAAAAAAATTGGCGCAACTGCATAAAAAATAATGACTTGAGGCCGAACTATAAATACATCAGCGATTCAAACTTTTTCACATTCATGACTTTTACGCCATGAGAGCTATTCTCAAAAGTATTTGTTTCAGAATAAAAATCTTTGGTGTGTGGATGCATTCTTACATGGTCGACCCTCATGAAAAAAATTGGCGCAACTGCATCAAAAATCATCACTTGATGTCGAACTATAAATACATCAGCGATTTGAACATTATCACACGCATGACTTTTACGCCATGAGAGCTATTCTCAAAAAGTATTAGTTTCAGAATAAAAATCTTTGGTGTGTGGATGCATTCTTACATGGTCGACCCTCATAAAAAAAATTGGCGCAACTGCATCAAAAATAATGACTTGAGGCCGAACTATAAATACATCAGCGATTTGAACATTATCACATTCATGACTTTTACACCATGAGAGCTATTCTCAAAAGTATTAGTTTCAGAATAAAAATCTTTGGTGTGTGGATGCATTCTGACATGGTCGACCCTCATGAAAAAAATTGGCGCAACTGCATCAAAAATAATGACTTGAAGCCGAACTATAAATACATCAGTGATTTGAACATTATCACATGCATGACTTTTACACCATGAGAGCTATTCTCAAAAGTATTAGTTTCAGAATAAAAATCTTTGGTGTGTGGATGCATTCTTACATGGTCGACCCTCATGAAAAAAATTGGCGCAACTGCATCAAAAATAATGACTTGAGGCCGAACTATAAATACATCAGCGATTTAAACATTATCACATGCATGACTTTTATGCAATGAGAGCTATTCTCAAAAGTATTAGTTTCAGAATAAAAAACTTTGGTATGTGGATGCATTCTTACATGGTCGACCCTCATGAAAAAAATTGGCGCAACTGCATCAAAAATAATGACTTGAGGTCTAACTATAAATACACCAGGTATTCGAACATTATCACATGCATGACTTTTACACCATGAATGCTATTCTCAAAAGTATTAGTTTCAGAATAAAAATCTTTGGTGTGTGGATGCATTCTTACATGGTCGACCCTCATGATAAAAATTGGCGCAACTGCATCAAGAATAATGACTTTACGCCGAACTATAAATACATCAGCGATTTGAACATTATCACATGCATGACTTTTACACCATGAGAGCTATTCTCAGAAGTATTTGTTTCAGAATAAAAATCTTTGGTGTGTGGATGCATTCTTACATGGTTGACCCTCATAAAAAAAATTGGCGCAACTGCATAAAAAATAATGACTTGAGACCGAACTATAAATACATTAGCGATTCAAACTTTTTCACATTCATGACTTTTACGCCATGAGAGCTATTCTCAAAAGTATTTGTTTCAGAATAAAAATCTTTGGTGTGTGGATGCATTTTTACATGGTCGACCCTCATGAAAACAATTGGCGCAACTGCATCAAAAATCATCACTTGATGTCGAACTATAAATACATCAGCGATTTGAACATTATCACAAGCATGACTTTTACACCATGAGAGCTATTCTCAAAAGTATTAGTTTCAGAATAAAAATCTTTGGTGTGTGGATGCATTCTTACATGGTCGACCCTCATGATAAAAATTGGCGCAACTGCATCAAAAATAATGACTTTACGCAGAACTATAAATACATCAGCGATTTGAACATTATCACACGCATGACTTTTACACCATGAGAGCTATTCTCAGAAGTATTTGTTTCAGAATAAAAATCTTTGGTGTGTGGATGCATTCTTACATGGTCGACCCTCATAAAAAAAATTGGCGCAACTGCATAAAAAATAATGACTTGAGGCCGAACTATAAATACATCAGCGATTCAAACTTTTTCACATTCATGACTTTTACACCATGAGAGCTATTCTCAAAAGTATTAGTTTCAGAATAAAAATCTTTGGTGTGTGGATGCATTCTGACATGGTCGACCCTCATGAAAAAAATTGGCGCAACTGCATCAAAAATAATGACTTGAAGCCGAACTATAAATACATCAGTGATTTGAACATTATCACATGCATGACTTTTACACCATGAGAGCTATTCTCAAAAGTATTAGTTTCAGAATAAAAATCTTTGGTGTGTGGATGCATTCTTACATGGTCGACCCTCATGAAAAAAATTGGCGCAACTGCATCAAAAATAATGACTTGAGGCCGAACTATAAATACATCAGCGATTTTAACATTATCACATGCATGACTTTTATGCAATGAGAGCTATTCTCAAAAGTATTAGTTTCAGAATAAAAAAACTTTGGTATGTGGATGCATTCTTACATGGTCGACCCTCATGAAAAAAATTGGTGCAACTGCATCAAAAATAATGACTTGAGGTCTAACTATAAATACACCAGGTATTCGAACATTATCACATGCATGACTTTTACACCATGAATGCTATTCTCAAAAGTATTAGTTTCAGAATAAAAATCTTTGGTGTGTGGATGCATTCTTACATGGTCGACCCTCATGATAAAAATTGGCGCAACTGCATCAAAAATAATGACTTTACGCCGAACTATAAATACATCAGCGATTTGAACATTATCACATGCATGACTTTTACACCATGAGAGCTATTCTCAGAAGTATTTGTTTCAGAATAAAAATCTTTGGTGTGTGGATGCATTCTTACATGGTTGACCCTCATAAAAAAAATTGGCACAACTGCATAAAAAATAATGACTTGAGTCCGAACTATAAATACATTAGCGATTCAAACTTTTTCACATTCATGACTTTTACGCCATGAGAGCTATTCTCAAAAGTATTTGTTTCAGAATAAAAATCTTTGGTGTGTGGATGCATTTTTACATGGTCGACCCTCATGAAAACAATTGGCGCAACTGCATCAAAAATCATCACTTGATGTCGAACTATAAATACATCAGCGATTTGAACATTATCACAAGCACGACTTTTACACCATGAGAGCTATTCTCAAAAGTATTAGTTTCAGAATAAAAATCTTTGGTGTGTGGATGCATTCTTACATGGTCGACCCTCATGATAAAAATTGGCGCAACTGCATCAAAAATAATGACTTTACGCAGAACTATAAATACATCAGCGATTTGAACATTATCACACGCATGACTTTTACACCATGAGAGCTATTCTCAGAAGTATTTGTTTCAGAATAAAAATCTTTGGTGTGTGGATGCATTCTTACATGGTCGACCCTCATAAAAAAAATTGGCGCAACTGCATAAAAAATAATGACTTGAGGCCGAACTATAAATACATCAGCGATTCAAACTTTTTCACATTCATGACTTTTACGCCATGAGAGCTATTCTCAAAAGTATTTGTTTCAGAATAAAAATCTTTGGTGTGTGGATGCATTCTTACATGGTCGACCCTCATGAAAAAAATTGGCGCAACTGCATCAAAAATCATCACTTGATGTCGAACTATAAATACATCAGCGATTTGAACATTATCACATGCATGACTTTTACGCCATGAGAGCTATTCTCAAAAGTATTAGTTTCAGAATAAAAATCTTTGGTGTGTGGATGCATTCTTACATGGTCGACCCTCATCAATAAAATTGGCGCAACTGCATCAAAAATAATGACTTGAGGCCGAACTATAAATACATCAGCGATTTGAACATTATCACACGCATGACTTTTACACCATGAGAGCTATTCTCAAAAGTATTAGTTTCAGAATAAAAATCTTTGGTGTGTGGATGCATTCTGACATGGTCGACCCTCATGAAAAAAATTGGCGCAACTGCATCAAAAATAATGACTTGAGGCCGAACTATAAATACATCAGCGATTTTAACATTATCACATGCATGACTTTTATGCAATGAGAGCTATTCTCAAAAGTATTAGTTTCAGAATAAAAAACTTTGGTGTGTGGATGCATTCTTACATGGTCGACCCTCATGAAAAAAATTGGTGCAACTGCATCAAAAATAATGACTTGAGGTCTAACTATAAATACACCAGGTATTCGAACATTATCACATGCATGACTTTTACACCATGAATGCTATTCTCAAAAGTATTAGTTTCAGAATAAAAATCGTTGGTGTGTGGATGCATTCTTACATGGTCTACCTTCATGAAAACATTAGCGCATTTGCGTCAAAAATAATGACTTGAGGCCGAACTATAAATACATCAGCGATTCGAACTTTTTCACATGCATGACTTTTACACCATGAGAGCTATTCTCAAAAAGTATTTGTTTCAGAATAAAAATCTTTGGTGTGTGGATGCATTCTTACATGGTCGACCCTCATGTAAAAAAATTGGTGCAACTGCATCAAAAATTATGACTTGAGGCCGACCTATAAATACATCAGCGATTCGAACATTTTCACATGCATGACAATATCACACGCACGACTTTTACACCATGAATGCTATTCTCAAAAGTATTAGTTTCAGAATAAAAATATTTGGTGTGTGGATGCATTTATACATGGTCTACCTTCAAGAAAAACATTGGCGCATTTGCATCAAAAATCATAACTTGAGGTCGAACTATAAATACTTTAGCCATTTGAACTTTTTCACATGAATGACTTTTACACCATTAGTGCTATTCTCAAAAGTATTAGTTTCAGAATAAAAATCTTTGGTGTGTGGATGCATTCTGACATGGTCGACCCTCATGAAAAAAATTGGCACAACTACATAAAAAATAATGACTTGAGGCCGAGCTATAAATACATCAGTGATTTGAACATTATCACATGCATGACTTTTACGCCATTAGAGCTATTCTCAAAAGTATTAGTTTCAGAATAAAAATATTTGGTGTGTGGATGCATTCTTACATGGCCGACCCTCATGAAAAAAATTGGCGCAACTGCATCAAAAATAATGACTTGAGGCCGAACTATAAATACATCAGCGATTTTAACATTATCACATGCATGACATTATCACACGCACGACCTTTACACCATAAGAGCTATTCTCAAAAGTATTTCTTTCAGAATAAAAATCTTTGGTGTGTGGATGCATTCTTACATGGTCGACCCTCATAAAAAGAATTGGCGCAACTGCATCAAAAATAATGACATGAGGCCGAACTATAAATACATCAGCGATTCAAACTTTTTCACATTCATGACTTTTACGCCATGAGAGCTATTCTCAAAAGTATTTGTTTCAGAATAAAAATCTTTATTGTGTGGATGCATTCTTACATGGTCGACCCTCATGAAAAAAATTGGCGCAACTGCATGAAAAATAATGACTTTACGCCGAACTATAAATACATCAGCGATTTAAACATTATCACACGCATGACTTTTACGCCATGAGAGCTATTCTCAAAAGTATTAGTTTCAGAATAAAAATCTTTGGTGTGTGGATGCATTCTTACATGGTCGACCCTCATGATAAAAATTGGCGCAACTGCATGAAAAATAATGACTTTACGCCGAGCTATAAATACATCAGCGATTTGAACATTATCACACGCATGACTTTTACACCATGAGAGCTATTCTCAAAAGTATTAGTTTCAGAATAAAAATCTTTGGTGTGTGGATGCATTCTTACATGGTCGACCCTCATGAAAAAAATTGGTGCAACTGCATCAAAAATAATGACTTGAGGCCGAACTATAAATACATCAGCGATTTTAACATTATCACATGCATGACTTTTATGCAATGAGAGCTATTCTCAAAAGTATTAGTTTCAGAATAAAAATATTTGGTGTGTGGATGCATTCTTACATGGTCGACCCTCATGAAAAAAATTGGTGCAACTGTATCAAAAATAATGACTTGAGGTCTAACTAAAAATACATCAGGTATTTGAACATTATCACATGCATGACTTTTACACCATGAATGCTATTCTCAAAAGTATTAGTATCAGAATAAAAATCTTTGGTGTGTGGATGCATTCTGACATGGTCGACCCTCATGAAAAAAATTAGTGCAACTGCATAAAAAATCATGACTTGTGGCCGAACTATAAATACCTCAGCGATTCGAACTTTTTCACATGCATGACTTTTACACCATGAATGCTATTCTCAAAAGTATTAGTTTCAGAATAAAAATCTTTGGTGTGTGGATGCATTCTTACATGGTTGACCCTCATGAAAAAAAATTGGTGCAACTGCATCAAAAATAATGACTTGAGGCCGAACTATAAATACATCAGCGATTCGAACATTATCACATGCATGACTTTTACACCATGAGAGCTATTCTCAAAAGTCTTAGTTTCAGAATAAAAATCTTTGGTGTGTGGATGCATTCTTACATGGTCTACCTTCATGAAAACATTAGCGCACTTGCGTCAAAAATCATGACTTGAGGCCGAACTATAAATACATCAGCGATTCGAACTTTTTCACATGCATGACTTTTACACCATGAGAGCTATTCTCAAAAAGTATTTGTTTCAGAATAAAAATCTTTGGTGTGTGGATGCATTCTTACATGGTCGACCCTCATGAAAAAAATTGGCGCAACTGCATCAAAAATAATGACTTAAGGCCGAACTATAAATACATCAGCGATTTTAACATTATCACATTCATGACTTTTATGCAATGAGAGCTATTCTCAAAAGTATTAGTTTCAGAATAAAAATATTTGGTGTGTGGATGCATTCTTACATGGTCGACCCTCATGAAAAAAATTGGTGCAACTGCATCAAAAATAATGACTTGAGGTCTAACTAAAAATACATCAGGTATTTGAACATTATCACATGCATGACTTTTACACCATGAATGCTATTCTCAAAAGTATTAGTATCAGAATAAAAATCTTTGGTGTGTGGATGCATTCTGACATGGTCGACCCTCATGAAAAAAATTAGTGCAACTGCATCAAAAATCATGACTTGTGGCCGAACTATAAATACATCAGCGATTCGAACTTTTTCACATGCATGACTTTTACACCATGAATGCTATTCTCAAAAGTATTAGTTTCAGAATAAAAATCTTTGGTGTGTGGATGCATTCTTACATGGTCGACCCTCATGAAAAAAATTGGTGCAACTGCATCAAAAATAATGACTTGAGGCCGAACTATAAATACATCAGCGATTTGAACATTACCACATGCATGACTTTTATGCCATGAGAGCTATTCTCAAAAGTATTTCTTTCAAAATAAAAATCTTTGGTGTGTGGATGCATTCTTACATGGTCGACCCTCATGAAAAAAATTGGTGCAACTGCATCAAAAATAATGACTTGAGGCCGAACTATAAATACATCAGCGATTCGAACATTTTCACATGCATGACATTATCACACGCACAACTTTTACACCATGAATGCTATTCTCAAAAGTATTAGTTTCAGAATAAAAATATTTGGTGTGTGGATGCATTTATACATGGTCTACCTTCAAGAAAAACATTGGCGCATTTGCATCAAAAATCATAACTTGAGGTCGAACTATAAATACTTTAGCGATTTGAACTTTTTCACATGCATGACTTTTACACCATGAGAGCTATTCTCAAAAGTATTAGTTTCAGAATAAAAATCTTTGGTGTGTGGATGCATTCTTACATGGTTGACCCTCATGATAAAAATTGGCGCAACTGCATGAAAAATAATGACTTTACGCCGAACTATAAATACATCAGCGATTTGAACATTATCACACGCATGACTTTTACACCATGAGAGCTATTCTCAAAAGTATTAGTTTCAGAATAAAAATCTTTGGTGTGTGGATGCATTCTTACATGGTCGACCCTCATGATAAAAATTGGCGCAACTGCATCAAAAATAATGACTTTACGCCGAACTATAAATACATCAGCGATTTGAACATTATCACACGCATGACTTTTTCACCATGAGAGCTATTCTCAAAAGTATTTCTTTCAGAATAAAAATCTTTGGTGTGTGGATGCATTCTTACATGGTCGACCCTCATAAAAAGAATTGGCGCAACTGCATCAAAAATAATGACATGAGGCCGAACTATAAATACATCAGCGATTCAAACTTTTTCACATTCATGACTTTTACGCCATGAGAGCTATTCTCAAAAGTATTTGTTTCAGAATAAAAATCTTTATTGTGTGGATGCATTCTTACATGGTCGACCCTCATGAAAAAAATTGGCGCAACTGCATGAAAAATAATGACTTTACGCCGAACTATAAATACATCAGCGATTTAAACATTATCACACGCATGACTTTTACGCCATGAGAGCTATTCTCAAAAGTATTAGTTTCAGAATAAAAATCTTTGGTGTGTGGATGCATTCTTACATGGTCGACCCTCATGATAAAAATTGGCGCAACTGCATGAAAAATAATGACTTTACGCCGAGCTATAAATACATCAGCGATTTGAACATTATCACACGCATGACTTTTACACCATGAGAGCTATTCTCAAAAGTATTAGTTTCAGAATAAAAATCTTTGGTGTGTGGATGCATTCTTACATGGTCGACCCTCATGAAAAAAATTGGTGCAACTGCATCAAAAATAATGACTTGAGGCCGAACTATAAATACATCAGCGATTTTAACATTATCACATGCATGACTTTTATGCAATGAGAGCTATTCTCAAAAGTATTAGTTTCAGAATAAAAATATTTGGTGTGTGGATGCATTCTTACATGGTCGACCCTCATGAAAAAAATTGGTGCAACTGTATCAAAAATAATGACTTGAGGTCTAACTAAAAATACATCAGGTATTTGAACATTATCACATGCATGACTTTTACACCATGAATGCTATTCTCAAAAGTATTAGTATCAGAATAAAAATCTTTGGTGTGTGGATGCATTCTGACATGGTCGACCCTCATGAAAAAAATTGGTGCAACTGCATAAAAAATCATGACTTGTGGCCGAACTATAAATACATCAGCGATTCGAACTTTTTCACATGCATGACTTTTACACCATGAATGCTATTCTCAAAAGTATTAGTTTCAGAATAAAAATCTTTGGTGTGTGGATGCATTCTTACATGGTTGACCCTCATGAAAAAAAATTGGTGCAACTGCATCAAAAATAATGACTTGAGGCCGAACTATAAATACATCAGCGATTCGAACATTATCACATGCATGACTTTTACACCATGAGAGCTATTCTCAAAAGTCTTAGTTTCAGAATAAAAATCTTTGGTGTGTGGATGCATTCTTACATGGTCTACCTTCATGAAAACATTAGCGCATTTGCGTCAAAAATCATGACTTGAGGCCGAACTATAAATACATCAGCGATTCGAACTTTTTCACATGCATGACTTTTACACCATGAGAGCTATTCTCAAAAAGTATTTGTTTCAGAATAAAAATCTTTGGTGTGTGGATGCATTCTTACATGGTCGACCCTCATGAAAAAAATTGGCGCAACTGCATCAAAAATAATGACTTAAGGCCGAACTATAAATACATCAGCGATTTTAACATTATCACATTCATGACTTTTATGCAATGAGAGCTATTCTCAAAAGTATTAGTTTCAGAATAAAAATATTTGGAGTGTGGATGCATTCTTACATGGTCGACCCTCATGAAAAAAATTGGTGCAACTGCATCAAAAATAATGACTTGAGGTCTAACTAAAAATACATCAGGTATTTGAACATTATCACATGCATGACTTTTACACCATGAATGCTATTCTCAAAAGTATTAGTATCAGAATAAAAATCTTTGGTGTGTGGATGCATTCTGACATGGTCGACCCTCATGAAAAAAATTAGTGCAACTGCATCAAAAATCATGACTTGTGGCCGAACTATAAATACATCAGCGATTCGAACTTTTTCACATGCATGACTTTTACACCATGAATGCTATTCTCAAAAGTATTAGTTTCAGAATAAAAATCTTTGGTGTGTGGATGCATTCTTACATGGTCGACCCTCATGAAAAAAATTGGTGCAACTGCATCAAAAATAATGACTTGAGGCCGAACTATAAATACATCAGCGATTTGAACATTACCACATGCATGACTTTTATGCCATGAGAGCTATTCTCAAAAGTATTAGTTTCAAAATAAAAATCTTTGGTGTGTGGATGCATTCTTACATGGTCGACCCTCATGAAAAAAATTGGTGCAACTGCATCAAAAATAATGACTTGAGGCCGAACTATAAATACATCAGCGATTCGAACATTTTCACATGCATGACATTATCACACGCACAACTTTTACACCATGAATGCTATTCTCAAAAGTATTAGTTTCAGAATAAAAATATTTGGTGTGTGGATGCATTTATACATGGTCTACCTTCAAGAAAAACATTGGCGCATTTGCATCAAAAATCATAACTTGAGGTCGAACTATAAATACTTTAGCGATTTGAACTTTTTCACATGCATGACTTTTACACCATGAGAGCTATTCTCAAAAGTATTAGTTTCAGAATAAAAATCTTTGGTGTGTGGATGCATTCTTACATGGTTGACCCTCATGATAAAAATTGGCGCAACTGCATGAAAAATAATGACTTTACGCCGAACTATAAATACATCAGCGATTTGAACATTATCACACGCATGACTTTTACACCATGAGAGCTATTCTCAAAAGTATTAGTTTCAGAATAAAAATCTTTGGTGTGTGGATGCATTCTTACATGGTCGACCCTCATGAAAAAAATTGGCGCAACTGCATCAAAAATCATCACTTGATGTCGAACTATAAATACATCGGCGATTTTAACATTATCACATGCATGACTTTTATGCAATGAGAGCTATTCTCAAAAGCATTTGTTTCAGAATAAAAATCTTTGGTGTGTGGATGCATTCTTACATGGTCGACCCTCATGAAAAAAATTGGCGCAACTGCATCAAAAATAATGACTTGAGGCCGAACTATAAATACATCAGCGATTTTAACATTATCACATGCATGACTTTTATGTAATGAGAGCTATTCTCAAAAGCATTTGTTTCAGAATAAAAATCTTTGGTGTGTGGATGCATTCTTACATGGTCGACCCTCATGAAAAAAATTGGCGCAACTGCATCAAAAATAATGACTTGAGGCCGAACTATAAATACATCAGCGATTTGAACATTATCACATGCATGACATTATCACACGCACGACTTTTTCACCATGAGAGCTATTCTCAAAAGTATTAGTTTCAGAATAAAAATCTTTGGTGTGTGGATGCATTCTGACATGGTCGACCCTCATGAAAAAAATTGGCGCAACTACATCAAAAATAATGACTTGAGGCCGAGCTATAAATACATCAGTGATTTGAACATTATCACATGCATGACTTTTACGCCATGAGAGCTATTCTCAAAAGTATTAGTTTCAGAATAAAAATCTTTGGTGTGTGGATGCATTCTTACATGGTCGACCCTCATGAAAAAAATTGGCGCAACTGCATCAAAAATAATGACTTGAGGCCGAACTATAAATACATCAGCGATTTGAACATTATCACATGCATGACATTATCACACGCATGACTTTTTCACCATGAGAGCTATTCTCAAAAGTATTAGTTTCAGAATAAAAATCTTTGGTGTGTGGATGCATTCTGACATGGTCGACTCTCATGAAAAAAATTGGCGCAACTACATGAAAAATAATGACTTGAGGCCGAGCTATAAATACATCAGTGATTTGAACATTATCACATGCATGACTTTTACGCCATGAGAGCTATTCTCAAAAGTATTAGTTTCAGAATAAAAATCTTTGGTGTGTGGATGCATTCTTACATGGTCGACCCTCATGAAAAAAATTGGCGCAACTGCATCAAAAATAATGACTTGATGTCGAACTATAAATACATCAGCGATTTTAACATTATCACATGCATGACATTATCACACGCACGACCTTTACACCATAATGAAAAAAATTGACGCAACTGCATCAAAAATAATGACTTGAGGCCGAACTATAAATACATCAGCGATTTGAACATTATCACATGCATGACTTTTACACCATGAGAGCTATTCTCAAAAGTATTAGTATCAGAATAAAAATCTTTGGTGTGTGGATGCATTCTGACATGGTCGACCCTCATGAAAAAAATTAGTGCAACTGCATCAAAAATCATGACTTGTGGCCGAACTATAAATACATCAGCGATTCGAACTTTTTCACATGCATGACTTTTACACCATGAATGCTATTCTCAAAAGTATTAGTTTCAGAATAAAAATCTTTGGTGTGTGGATGCATTCTTACATGGTCGACCCTCATGAAAAAAATTGGTGCAACTGCATCAAAAATAATGACTTGAGGCCGAACTATAAATACATCAGCGATTTGAACATTACCACATACATGACTTTTATGCCATGAGAGCTATTCTCAAAAGTATTTCTTTCAAAATAAAAATCTTTGGTGTGTGGATGCATTCTTACATGGTCGACCCTCATGAAAAAAATTGGTGCAACTGCATCAAAAATAATGACTTGAGGCCGAACTATAAATACATCAGCGATTCGAACATTTTCACATGCATGACATTATCACACGCACAACTTTTACACCATGAATGCTATTCTCAAAAGTATTAGTTTCAGAATAAAAATATTTGGTGTGTGGATGCATTTATACATGGTCTACCTTCAAGAAAAACATTGGCGCATTTGCATCAAAAATCATAACTTGAGGTCGAACTATAAAAACTTTAGCGATTTGAACTTTTTCACATGCATGACTTTTACACCATGAGAGCTATTCTCAAAAGTATTAGTTTCAGAATAAAAATCTTTGGTGTGTGGATGCATTCTTACATGGTTGACCCTCATGATAAAAATTGGCGCAACTGCATGAAAAATAATGACTTTACGCCGAACTATAAATACATCAGCGATTTGAACATTATCACACGCATGACTTTTACACCATGAGAGCTATTCTCAAAAGTATTAGTTTCAGAATAAAAATCTTTGGTGTGTGGATGCATTCTTACATGGTCGACCCTCATGAAAAAAATTGGCGCAACTGCATCAAAAATCATCACTTGATGTCGAACTATAAATACATCAGCGATTTTAACATTATCACATGCATGACTTTTATGCAATGAGAGCTATTCTCAAAAGCATTTGTTTCAGAATAAAAATCTTTGGTGTGTGGATGCATTCTTACATGGTCGACCCTCATGAAAAAAATTGGCGCAACTGCATCAAAAATAATGACTTGAGGCCGAACTATAAATACATCAGCGATTTTAACATTATCACATGCATGACTTTTATGCAATGAGAGCTATTCTCAAAAGCATTTGTTTCAGAATAAAAATCTTTGGTGTGTGGATGCATTCTTACATGGTCGACCCTCATGAAAAAAATTGGCGCAACTGCATCAAAAATAATGACTTGAGGCCGAACTATAAATACATCAGCGATTTGAACATTATCACATGCATGACATTATCACATGCACGACTTTTTCACCATGAGAGCTATTCTCAAAAGTATTAGTTTCAGAATAAAAATCTTTGGTGTGTGGATGCATTCTGACATGGTCGACCCTCATGAAAAAAATTGGCGCAACTACATCAAAAATAATGACTTGAGGCCGAGCTATAAATACATCAGTGATTTGAACATTATCACATGCATGACTTTTACGCCATGAGAGCTATTCTCAAAAGTATTAGTTTCAGAATAAAAATCTTTGGTGTGTGGATGCATTCTTACATGGTCGACCCTCATGAAAAAAATTGGCGCAACTGCATCAAAAATAATGACTTGAGGCCGAACTATAAATACATCAGCGATTTGAACATTATCACATGCATGACATTATCACACGCATGACTTTTTCACCATGAGAGCTATTCTCAAAAGTATTAGTTTCAGAATAAAAATCTTTGGTGTGTGGATGCATTCTGACATGGTCGACTCTCATGAAAAAAATTGGCGCAACTACATGAAAAATAATGACTTGAGGCCGAGCTATAAATACATCAGTGATTTGAACATTATCACATGCATGACTTTTACGCCATGAGAGCTATTCTCAAAAGTATTAGTTTCAGAATAAAAATCTTTGGTGTGTGGATGCATTCTTACATGGTCGACCCTCATGAAAAAAATTGGCGCAACTGCATCAAAAATAATGACTTGATGTCGAACTATAAATACATCAGCGATTTTAACATTATCACATGCATGACATTATCACACGCACGACCTTTACACCATAATGAAAAAAATTGACGCAACTGCATAAAAAAAATGACTTGAGGCCGAACTATAAATACATCAGCGATTTGAACATTATCACATGCATGACTTTTACACCATGAGAGCTATTCTCAGAAGTATTTGTTTCAGAATAAAAATCTTTGGTGTGTGGATGCATTCTTACATGGTCGACCCTCATAAAAAAAATTGGCGCAACTGCATCAAAAATAATGACTTGAGGCCGAACTATAAATACATCAGCGATTTGAACATTATCACATGCATGACATTATCACACGCACGACTTTTTCACCATGAGAGCTATTCTCAAAAGTATTAGTTTCAGAATAAAAATCTTTGGTGTGTGGATGCATTCTTACATGGTCGACCCTCATGAAAAAAATTGGCGCAACTACATCAAAAATAATGACTTGAGGCCGAGCTATAAATACATCAGTGATTTGAACATTATCACATGCATGACTTTTACGCCATGAGAGCTATTCTCAAAAGTATTAGTTTCAGAATAAAAATCTTTGGTGTGTGGATGCATTCTTACATGGTCGACCCTCATGAAAAAAATTGGCGCAACTGCATCAAAAATAATGACTTGAGGCCGAACTATAAATACATCAGCGATTTGAACATTATCACATGCATGACTTTTACACCATGAGAGCTATTCTCAAAAGTATTTGTTTCAGAATAAAAAACTTTGGTGTGTGGATGCATTCTTACATGGTCGACCCTCATGAAAAAAATTGGTGCAACTGCATGAAAAATAATGACTTGAGGTCTAACTATAAATAAATCAGGTATTCGACCATTATCACATGCATGACTTTTACACCATGAATGCTATTCTCAAAAGTATTAGTTTCAGAATAAAAATCTTTGGTGTGTGGATGCATTCTTACATGGTCGACCCTCATGATAAAAATTGGCGCAACTGCATCAAAAATAATGACTTTACGCCGAACTATAAATACATCAGCGATTTGAACATTATCACACGCATGACTTTTACACCATGAGAGCTATTCTCAAAAGTATTAGTTTCAGAATAAAAATCTTTGGTGTGTGGATGCATTCTTACATGGTCGACCCTCATGAAAAAAATTGGCGCAACTGCATCAAAAATAATGACTTGAGGCCGAACTATAAATACATCAGCGATTTTAACATTATCACATGCATGACTTTTATGCCATGAGAGCTATTCTCAAAAGTATTTGTTTCAGAATAAAAATCTTTGGTGTGTGGATGCATTCTTACATGGTCGACCCTCATGAAAACAATTGGCGCAACTGCATCAAAAATAATGACTTGAGGCCGAACTATAAATACATCAGCGATTTGAACATTATCACATGCATGACATTATCACACGCACGACTTTTTCACCATGAGAGCTATTCTCAAAAGTATTAGTTTCAGAATAAAAATCTTTGGTGTGTGGATGCATTCTGACATGGTCGACCCTCATGAAAAAAATTGGTGCAACTGCATCAAAAATAATGACTTGAGGCCGAACTATAAATACATCAGCGATTCGAACATTTTCACATGCATGACAATATCACACGCACGACTTTTACACCATGAATGCTATTCTCAAAAGTATTAGTTTCAGAATAAAAATATTTGGTGTGTGGATGCATTTATACATGGTCTACCTTCAAGAAAAACATTGGCGCATTTGCATCAAAAATCATAACTTGAAGTCGAACTATAAATACTTTAGCCATTTGAACTTTTTCACATGCATGACTTTTACACCATTAGAGCTATTCTCAAAAGTATTAGTTTCAGAATAAAAATCTTTGGTGTGTGGATGCATTCTGACATGGTCGACCCTCATGAAAAAAATTGGCACAACTACATAAAAAATAATGACTTGAGGCCGAGCTATAAATACATCAGTGATTTGAACATTATCACATGCATGACTTTTACGCCATGAGAGCTATTCTCAAAAGTATTAGTTTCAGAATAAAAATCTTTGGTGTGTGGATGCATTCTTACATGGCCGACCCTCATGAAAAAAATTGGCGCAACTGCATCAAAAATAATGACTTGAGGCCGAACTATAAATACATCAGCGATTTTAACATTATCACATGCATGACATTATCACACGCACGACCTTTACACCATAAGAGCTATTCTCAAAAGTATTTCTTTCAGAATAAAAATCTTTGGTGTGTGGATGCATTCTTACATGGTCGACCCTCATAAAAAGAATTGGCGCAACTGCATCAAAAATAATGACTTGAGGCCGAACTATAAATACATCAGCGATTCAAACTTTTTCACATTCATGACTTTTACGCCATGAGAGCTATTCTCAAAAGTATTTGTTTCAGAATAAAAATCTTTTGTGTGTGGATGCATTCTTACATGGTCGACCCTCATGAAAAAAATTGGCGCAACTGCATCAAAAATCATCACTTGATGTCGAACTATAAATACATCAGCGATTTAAACATTATCACAAGCATGACTTTTACGCCATGAGAGCTATTCTCAAAAGTATTAGTTTCAGAATAAAAATCTTTGGTGTGTGGATGCATTCTGACATGGTCGACCCTCATGAAAAAAATTGGCGCAACTGCATCAAAAATAATGACTTGAGGCCGAACTATAAATACATCAACGATTTTAACATTATCAAATTCATGACTTTTATGCAATGAGAGCTATTCTCAAAAGTATTAGTTTCAGAATAAAAATCTTTGGTGTGTGGATGCATTCTTACATGGTCGACCCTCATGAAAAAAATTGGTGCAACTGCATAAAAAATAATGACTTGAGGTCTAACTAAAAATACATCAGGTATTTGAACATTATCACATGCATGACTTTTACATCATGAATGCTATTCTCAAAAGTATTAGTATCAGAATAAAAATCTTTGGTGTGTGGATGCATTCTGACATGGTCGACCCTCATGAAAAAAATTAATGCAACTGCATCAAAAATCATGACTTGTGGCCGAACTATAAATACATCAGCGATTCGAACTTTTTCACATGCATGACTTTTACACCATGAATGCTATTCTCAAAAGTATTAGTTTCAGAATAAAAATCTTTGGTGTGTGGATGCATTCTTACATGGTTGACCCTCATGAAAAAAAATTGGTGCAACTGCATCAAAAATAATGACTTGAGGCCGAACTATAAATACATCAGCGATTCGAACATTATCACATGCATGACTTTTACACCATGAGAGCTATTCTCAAAAAGTATTTGTTTCAGAATAAAAATCTTTGGTGTGTGGATGCATTCTTACATGGTCGACCCTCATGAAAAAAATTGGCGCAACTGCATCAAAAATAATGACTTGAGGCCGAACTATAAATACATCAGCGATTTGAACATTATCACATGCATGACTTTTATGCCATGAGAGCTATTCTCAAAAGTATTTCTTTCAAAATAAAAATCTTTGGTGTGTGGATGCATTCTTACATGGTCGACCCTCATGAAAAAAATTAGTGCAACTGCATCAAAAATAATGACTTGAGGCCGAACTATAAATACATCAGCGATTCGAACATTTTCACATGCATGACATTATCACACGCACGACTTTTACACCATGAATGCTATTCTCAAAAGTATTAGTTTCAGAATAAAGATATTTGGTGTGTGGATGCATTTATACATGGTCTACCTTCAAGAAAAACATTGGCGCATTTGCATCAAAAATCATAACTTGAGGTCGAACTATAAATGCTTTAGCGATTTGAACTTTTTCACATGCATGA
Organism: Haliotis cracherodii; assembly: GCF_022045235.1. NCBI lineage: Eukaryota > Metazoa > Mollusca > Gastropoda > Lepetellida > Haliotidae > Haliotis > Haliotis cracherodii. Next base: position 2,585,453 of record NW_027266291.1, on the reverse strand, counting down.
CTTTTACGCCATGAGAGCTATTCTCAAAAGTATTAGTTTCAGAATAAAAATCTTTGGTGTGTGGATGCATTCTTACATGGTCGACCCTCATGATAAAAATTGGCGCAACTGCATGAAAAATAATGACTTGAGGCCGAACTATAAATACATCAGCGATTTGAACATTATCACATGCATGACATTATCACACGCACGACTTTTTCACCATGAGAGCTATTCTCAAAAGTATTAGTTTCAGAATAAAAATCTTTGGTGTGTGGATGCATTCTGACATGGTCGACCCTCATGAAAAAAATTGGTGCAACTGCATCAAAAATAATGACTTGAGGCCGAACTATAAATACATCAGCGATTCGAACATTTTCACATGCATGACAATATCACACGCACGACTTTTACACCATGAATGCTATTCTCAAAAGTATTAGTTTCAGAATAAAAATATTTGGTGTGTGGATGCATTTATACATGGTCTACCTTCAAGAAAAACATTGGCGCATTTGCATCAAAAATCATAACTTGAAGTCGAACTATAAATACTTTAGCCATTTGAACTTTTTCACATGCATGACTTTTACACCATTAGAGCTATTCTCAAAAGTATTAGTTTCAGAATAAAAATCTTTGGTGTGTGGATGCATTCTGAAATGGTCAACCCTCATGAAAAAAATTGGCACAACTACATCAAAAATAATGACTTGAGGCCGAGCTATAAATACATCAGTGATTTGAACATTATCACATGCATGACTTTTACGCCATGAGAGCTATTCTCAAAAGTATTAGTTTCAGAATAAAAATATTTGGTGTGTGGATGCATTCTTACATGGCCGACCCTCATGAAAAAAATTGGCGCAACTGCATCAAAAATAATGACTTGAGGCCGAACTATAAATACATCAGCGATTTTAACATTATCACATGCATGACATTATCACACGCACGACCTTTACACCATAAGAGCTATTCTCAAAAGTATTTCTTTCAGAATAAAAATCTTTGGTGTGTGGATGCATTCTTACATGGTCGACCCTCATAAAAAGAATTGGCGCAACTGCATCAAAAATAATGACTTGAGGCCGAACTATAAATACATCAGCGATTCAAACTTTTTCACATTCATGACTTTTACGCCATGAGAGCTATTCTCAAAAGTATTTGTTTCAGAATAAAAATCTTTGGTGTGTGGATGCATTCTTACATGGTCGACCCTCATGAAAAAAATTGGCGCAACTGCATCAAAAATCATCACTTGATGTCGAACTATAAATACATCAGCGATTTAAACATTATCACCTTCATGACTTTTACGCCATGAGAGCTATTCTCAAAAGTATTAGTTTCAGAATAAAAATCTTTCGTGTGTGGATGCATTCTGACATGGTCGACCCTCATGAAAAAAATTGGCGCAACTGCATCAAAAATAATGACTTGAGGCCGAACTATAAATACATCAGCGATTTTAACATTATCACATTCATGACTTTTACATCATGAATGCTATTCTCAAAAGTATTAGTATCAGAATAAAAATCTTTGGTGTGTGGATGCATTCTGACATGGTCGACCCTCCTGAAAAAAATTAATGCAACTGCATCAAAAATCATGACTTGTGGCCGAACTATAAATACATCAGCGATTGGAACTTTTTCACATGCATGACTTTTACACCATGAATGCTATTCTCAAAAGTATTAGTTTCAGAATAAAAATCTTTGGTGTGTGGATGCATTCTTACATGGTTGACCCTCATGAAAAAAAATTGGTGCAACTGCATCAAAAATAATGACTTGAGGCCGAACTATAAATACATCAGCGATTCGAACATTATCACATGCATGACTTTTACACCATGAGAGCTATTCTCAAAAAGTATTTGTTTCAGAATAAAAATCTTTGGTGTGTGGATGCATTCTTACATGGTCGACCCTCATGAAAAAAATTAGTGCAACTGCATCAAAAATAATGACTTGAGGCCGAACTATAAATACATCAGCGATTCGAACATTTTCACATGCATGACATTATCACACGCACGACTTTTACACCATGAATGCTATTCTCAAAAGTATTAGTTTCAGAATAAAAATATTTGGTGTGTGGATGCATTTATACATGGTCTACCTTCAAGAAAAACATTGGCGCATTTGCATCAAAAATCATAACTTGAGGTCGAACTATAAATACATCAGCGATTTGAACTTTTTCACATGCATGACTTTTACACCATGAGAGCTATTCTCAAAAGTATTAGTTTCAGAATAAAAATCTTTGGTGTGTGGATGCATTCTTACATGGTCGACCCTCATGATAAAAATTGGCGCAACTGCATGAAAAATAATGACTTTACGCCGATTTATAAATACATCAGCGATTTGAACATTATCACACGCATGACTTTTACACCATGAGAGCTATTCTCAAAAGTATTAGTTTCAGAATAAAAATCTTTGGTGTGTGGATGCATTCTTACATGGTCGACCCTCATGAAAAAAATTGGCGCAACTGCATCAAAAATCATGACTTGAGGCCGAACTATAAATACATCAGTGATTTGAGCATTATCACATGCATGTCATTATCACACGCACGACTTTTACACCATGAATGCTATTCTCAAAAGTATTAGTTTCAGAATAAAATTCTTTGGTGTGTGGATGCATTCTTACATGGTCGATCTTCATGAATAAAATTGGCGCATTTGCATCAAAAATAATGACTTGAGACCGAAGTATAAATACATCAGCGATTCGAACATTTTCACATTCATGACTTTTACGCCATGAGAGCTATTCTCAAAAGTATTAGTTTCAGAATAAAAATCTTTGGTGTGTGGATGCATTCCTACATGATGGACCCTCATGAAAAAAATTTGAGCAACTGCATCAAAAATAATGACTTGAGGCCGAACTCTAAATACATCACCTATTCGAACATTACTACATGCATGACTTTTACACCATGAGAGCTATTCTCAAAAGTATTAGTTTCAGAATAAAAGTCTTTGGTGTGTGGATGCATTCTGACATGGTCGACCCTCATGAAAAAAATTGGCGCAACTGCATTAAAAATCATCACTTGATGTCGAACTATAAATACATCAGCGATTTGAACATTATCACATGCACGACTTTTACACCATGAGAGCTATTCTCAAAATTATTAGTTTCAGAATAAAAATCTTTGGTGTGTGGATGCATTCTTACATGGTCGACCCTCATGAAAAAAATTTGCGAAACTGCATTAAAAATCATGACTTGAGGTCGAACTATAAATACATCAGTGATTTTAACATTATCACATGCATGACTTTTACACCATGAGAGCTATTCTCAAAAGTATTAGTTTCAGAATAAAAATCTTTGGTGTGTGGATGCATTCTTACATGGTCGACCCTCATGAAAAAAAATGGCACAACTGCATCAAAAATAATGACTTGAGGTCGAACTATAAATACATCAGCTAATCGAACATTATCACATTCATGACTTTTACGCCATGAGAGCTATTCTCAAAAGTGTTAGTTTCAGAATAAAAATCTTTGGTGTGTGGATGCATTCTTACATGGTCAACCCTCATGAAAAAAATTGGCGCATTTGCATCAAAAATCATGACTTGAGGCCGAACTATAAATACATCAGCAATTCCAACATTATCACATGCATGACATTATCACACGCACGACTTTTACACCATGAATGCTATTCTCAAAAGTATTAGTTTCAGAATAAAAATATTTGGTGTGTGGATGCATTCTTACATGGTCGACCCTCATGAACAAAATTGGCGCAACTGCATTAAAAATCATGACTTGAGGTTGAACTATAAATACATCAGTGATTTTAACATTATCACATGCATGACTTTTACACCATGAGAGCTATTCTCAAAAGTATTAGTTTCAGAATAAAAATCTTTGGTGTGTGTATGCATTCTTACATGGTCGACCCTCATGAAAAAAATTGGCACAACTGCATCAAAAATAATGACTTGAGGTCTAACTATAAATACATCAGCTAATCGAACATTATCACCTTCATGACTTTTACGCCATGAGAGTTATTCTCAAAAGTATTAGTTTCAGAATAAAAATCTTTGGTGTGTGGATGCATTCTTACATGGTCGACCCTCATGAAAAAAATTGGGGCAACTGCATCAAAAATCATGACTTGATGCCGAACTATAAATACATCAGCGATTTGAACATAATCACATGCATGAATTTTACACTATGAGAGCTATTCTCGAAAGTATAAGTTTCAGAATAAAAATCTTTGGTGTGTGGATGCATTCTTACATGGTCGACCCTCATGAAAAAAATTGGTGCAACTGCATCAAAAATCATGACTTGAGGCCGAACTATAAATACATCAGCGATTCGAACATTATCACATGCATGACATTATCACACGCACTACTTTTACACCATGAATGCTATTCTCAAAAGTATTAGTTTTAGAATAAAAATCTTTGTTGTGTGGATGCATTCTGACATGGTCGACCTTTATGAAGAAAATTGGCGCATTTGCATCAAAAATCATCACTTGAGGTCTAAGTATAAATACATCAGCGATTCGAACATTTTCACATTCATGACTTCTACGCCATGAGAGCTATTCTCAAAAGTATTAGTTTCAGAATAAAAATCTTTGGTGTGTGTATGCATTCCTACATGATGGACCCTCATGAAAAAAATTGGCGCAACTGCATCAAAAATAATGACTTGAGGCCGAACTCTAAATACATCACCTATTCGAACATTACTACATGCATGACTTTTACGCCATGAGAGCTATTCTCAAAAGTATTAGTTTCAGAATAAAAATCTTTGGTGTGTGGATGCATTCTTACATGGTCGACCCTCATGAAAAAAATTGGCGCAACTGCATTAAAAATCATGACTTGAGGTCGAACTATAAATACATCAGCGATTTGAACATTATCACATGCATGACTTTTACACCATGAGAGCTATTCTCAAAAGTATTAGTTTCAGAATAAAAATCTTTGGTGTGTGGATGCATTCTTACATGGTCGACCCTCATGAAAAAAAATGGCACAACTGCATCAAAAATAATGACTTGAGGTCTAACTATAAATACATCAGCTAATCGAACATTATCACATTCATGACTTTTACGCCATGAGAGCTATTCTCAAAAGTATTAGTTTCAGAATAAAAATCTTTGGTGTGTGGATGCATTCTTACATGGTCGACCCTCATGAAAAAAATTGGCGCAACTGCATCAAAAATCATGACTTGAGGCCGAACTATAAATACATCAGCAATTCCAACATTATCACATGCATGACATTATCACACGCACGACTTTTACACCATGAATGCTATTCTCAAAAGTATTAGTTTCAGAATAAAAATCTTTGGTGTGTGGATGCATTCTGACATGGTCGACCCTCATGAAAAAAATTGGCGCAACTGCATCAAAAATAATGACTTGAGGCCGAACTATAAATACATCAGCGATTTGAACATTATCACATTCATGACTTTTACACCATGAGAGCTATTCTCAAAAGTATTAGTTTCAGAATAAAAATCTTTGGTGTGTGGATGCATTCTTACATGGTCGACCCTCATGAAAAAAATTGGCACAACTGCATCAAAAATAATGACTTGAGGTCTAACTATAAATACATCAGCTAATCGAACATTATCACATTCATGACTTTTACACCATGAGAGCTATTCTCAAAAGTTTTAGTTTCAGAATAAAAATCTTTGGTGTGTGGATGCATTCTTACATGGTCGACCCTCATGAAAAAAATTGGCGCAACTGCATCAAAAATCATGACTTGATGCCGAACTATAAATACATCAGCGATTCGAACATTATCACATGCATGACATTATCACACGCACGACTTTTACGCCATGAATGCTATTCTCAAAAGTTTTAGTTTCAGAATTAAAATCTTTGGTGTGTGGATGCATTCTTACATGGTCGACGTTCATGAAGAAAATTGGCGCATTTGCATGAAAAATCATGACTTGAGGCCGAACTATAAATACATCAGCGATTCGAACATTATCACATGCATGACATTATCACACGCACGACTTTTACGCCATGAAAGCTATTCTCAAAAGTATAAGTTTCAGAATAAAAATCTTTGGTGTGTGGATGCATTCTTACATGATGGACCCTCATGAAAAAAATTGGCGCAACTGCATCAAAAATAATGACTTGAGGCCGAACTATAAATACATCACCTATTCGAACATTTTCACATTCATGACTTTTACACCATGAGAGCTATTCTCAAAAGTATTAATCTCAAAAGAAAACCATATGGTGTGTGGATGCATTCTTACATGGTCGACCCTGATGAAAAAAATTGGCGCAACTGCATTAAAAATCATGACTTGAGGTCGAACTATAAATACATCAGCGATTTGAACATTATCACATGCATGACTTTTACACCATGAGAGCTATTCTCAAAAGTATTAGTTTCAGAATAAAAATCTTTGGTGTGTGGATGCATTCTTACATGGTCGACCCTCATGAAAAAAATTGGCACAACTGCATCAAAAATAATGACTTGAGGTCTAACTATAAATACATCAGCTAATCGAACATTATCACATTCATGACTTTTACACCATGAGAGCTATTCTCAAAAGTTTTAGTTTCAGAATAAAAATCTTTGGTGTGTGGATGCATTCTTACATGGTCGACACTCATAAAAAAAAATTGGCGCAACTGCATGAAAAATCATCATTTGATGTCGAACTATAAATACATCAGCGATTTGAACATTATGACATGCATGACTTTTACACCATGAGAGCTATTCTCAAAAGTATTAGTTTCAGAATAAAAATCTTTGGTGTATGGATGCATTCTTACATGGTCGACCCTCATGAAGAAAATTGGCGCATTTGCATCAAAAATCATGACTTGAGACCGAACTATAAATACATCACCTATTCGAACATTATCACATGCATGACTTTTACGCCATGAGAGCTATTCTCAAAAGTATTAGTTTCAGAATAAAAATCTTTGGTGTGTGGATGCATTCTTACATGGTCGACCCTCATGAAAAAAATTGCCGCAACTGCATCAAAAATAATGACTTGAGGTCGAACTATAAATACATCACCTATTCGAACATTACTACATGCATGACTTTTACGCCATGAGAGCTATTCTCAAAAGTATTAGTTTCAGAATAAAAATCTTTGGTGTGTGGATGCATTCTTACATGGTCGACCCTCATGAAAAAAATTGGCACAACTGCATCAAAAATAATGACTTGAGGTCTAACTATAAATACATCAGCTAATCGAACATTATCACATTCATGACTTTTACACCATGAGAGCTATTCTCAAAAGTTTTAGTTTCAGAATAAAAATCTTTGGTGTGTGGATGCATTCTTACATGGTCGACACTCATAAAAAAAAATTGGCGCAACTGCATGAAAAATCATCACTTGATGTCGAACTATAAATACATCAGCGATTTGAACATTATGACATGCATGACTTTTACGCCATGAGAGCTATTCTCAAAAGTATTAGTTTCAGAATAAAAATCTTTGGTGTATGGATGCATTCTTACATGGTCGACCCTCATGAAGAAAATTGGCGCATTTGCATCAAAAATCATGACTTGAGACCGAACTATAAATACATCACCTATTCGAACATTATCACATGCATGACTTTTACGCCATGAGAGCTATTCTCAAAAGTATTAGTTTCAGAATAAAAATCTTTGGTGTGTGGATGCATTCTTACATGGTCGACCCTCATGAAAAAAATTGGCGCAACTGCATCAAAAATCATGACTTGAGGCCGAACTATAAATACATCAGCAATTCCAACATTATCACATGCATGACATTATCACACGCACGACTTTTACACCATGAATGCTATTCTCAAAAGTATTAGTTTCAGAATAAAAATCTTTGGTGTGTGGATGCATTCTGACATGGTCGACCCTCATGAAAAAAATTGGCGCAACTGCATCAAAAATAATGACTTGAGGCCGAACTATAAATACATCAGCGATTTGAACATTATCACATTCATGACTTTTACACCATGAGAGCTATTCTCAAAAGTATTAGTTTCAGAATAAAAATCTTTGGTGTGTGGATGCATTCTTACATGGTCGACCCTCATGAAAAAAATTGGCACAACTGCATCAAAAATAATGACTTGAGGTCTAACTATAAATACATCAGCTAATCGAACATTATCACCTTCATGACTTTTACGCCATGAGAGCTATTCTCAAAAGTATTAGTTTCAGAATAAAAATCTTTGGTGTGTGGATGCATTCTTACATGGTCGACCCTCATGAAAAAAATTGGCGCAACTGCATCAAAAATCATGACTTGATGCCGAACTATAAATACATCAGCGATTCGAACATTATCACATGCATGACATTATCACACGCACGACTTTTACGCCATGAATGCTATTCTCAAAAGTTTTAGTTTCAGAATTAAAATCTTTGGTGTGTGGATGCATTCTTACATGGTCGACGTTCATGAAGAAAATTGGCGCATTTGCATGAAAAATCATGACTTGAGGCCGAACTATAAATACATCAGCGATTCGAACATTATCACATGCATGACATTATCACACGCACGACTTTTACGCCATGAAAGCTATTCTCAAAAGTATAAGTTTCAGAATAAAAATCTTTGGTGTGTGGATGCATTCTTACATGATGGACCCTCATGAAAAAAATTGGCGCAACTGCATCAAAAATAATGACTTGAGACCGAACTATAAATGCATCACCTATTCGAACATTTTCACATTCATGACTTTTACACCATGAGAGCTATTCTCAAAAGTATTAATCTCAGAAGAAAACCATATGGTGTGTGGATGCATTCTTACATGGTCGACCCTCAAGAAAAAAATTGGCGCAACTGCATTAAAAATCATGACTTGAGGTCGAACTATAAATACATCAGCGATTTGAACATTATCACATTCATGACTTTTACACCATGAGAGCTATTCTCAAAAGTATTAGTTTCAGAATAAAAATCTTTGGTGTGTGGATGCATTCTTACATGGTCGACCCTCATGAAAAAAATTGGCACAACTGCATCAAAAATAATGACTTGAGGTCTAACTATAAATACATCAGCTAATCGAACATTATCACATTCATGACTTTTACACCATGAGAGCTATTCTCAAAAGTTTTAGTTTCAGAATAAAAATCTTTGGTGTGTGGATGCATTCTTACATGGTCGACACTCATAAAAAAAAATTGGCGCAACTGCATGAAAAATCATCACTTGATGTCGAACTATAAATACATCAGCGATTTGAACATTATGACATGCATGACTTTTACGCCATGAGAGCTATTCTCAAAAGTATTAGTTTCAGAATAAAAATCTTTGGTGTATGGATGCATTCTTACATGGTCGACCCTCATGAAGAAAATTGGCGCATTTGCATCAAAAATCATGACTTGAGACCGAACTATAAATACATCACCTATTCGAACATTATCACATGCATGACTTTTACGCCATGAGAGCTATTCTCAAAAGTATTAGTTTCAGAATAAAAATCTTTGGTGTGTGGATGCATTCTTACATGGTCGACCCTCATGAAAAAAATTGCCGCAACTGCATCAAAAATAATGACTTGAGGTCGAACTATAAATACATCACCTATTCGAACATTACTACATGCATGACTTTTACGCCATGAGAGCTATTCTCAAAAGTATTAGTTTCAGAATAAAAATCTTTGGTGTGTGGATGCATTCTTACATGGTCGACCCTCATGAAAAAAATTGGCACAACTGCATCAAAAATAATGACTTGAGGTCGAACTATAAATACATCAGCTAATCGAACATTATCACATTAATGACTTTTACACCATGAGAGCTATTCTCAAAAGTTTTAGTTTCAGAATAAAAATCTTTGGTGTGTGGATGCATTCTTACATGGTCGACACTCATAAAAAAAATTGGCGCAACTGCATGAAAAATCATCACTTGATGTCGAACTATAAATAGATCAGCGATTTGAACATTATGACATGCATGACTTTTACGCCATGAGAGCTATTCTCAAAAGTATTAGTTTCAGAATAAAAATCTTTGGTGTATGGATGCATTCTTACATGGTCCACCCTCATGAAGAAAATTGGCGCATTTGCATCAAAAATCATGACTTGAGACCGAACTCTAAATACATCACCTATTCGAACATTATCACATTCATGACTTTTACGCCATGAGAGCTATTCTCAAAAGTATTAGTTTCAGAATAAAAATCTTTGGTGTGTGGATGCATTCTTACATGGTCGACCCTCATGAAAAAAATTGCCGCAACTGCATCAAAAATAATGACTTGAGGTCGAACTATAAATACATCACCTATTCGAACATTACTACATACATGACTTTTACGCCATGAGAGCTATTCTCAAAAGTATTAGTTTCAGAATAAAAATCTTTGGTGTGTGGATGCATTCTTACATGGTCGACCCTCATGAAAAAAATTGGCACAACTGCATCAAAAATAATGACTTGAGGTCTAAATATAAATATATCAGCTAATCAAACATTATCACATTCATGACTTTTACACCATCAGAGCTATTCTCAAAAGTATTAGTTTCAGAATAAAAATCTTTGGTGTGTGGATGCATTCTTACATGGTCGACCCTCATGAAAAAAATTGGCGCATTTGCATCAAAAATCATGACTTGAGGTCGAACTATAAATACATCAGCAATTCGAACATTATCACATGCATGACATTATCACACGCACGACTTTTACACCATGAATGCTATTCTCAAAAGTATTAGTTTCAGAATAAAAATCTTTGGTGTGTGGATGCATTCTTACATGGTCGACCCTCATGAAAAAAATTGGCGCAACTGCATCAAAAATAATGACTTGAGGCCGAACTATAAATACATCAGCGATTTGAACATTATCACATTCATGACTTTTACACCATGAGAGCTATTCTCAAAAGTATTAGTTTCAGAATAAAAATCTTTGGTGTGTGGATGCATTCTTACATGGTCCACCCTCATGAAAAAAATTGGCACAACTGCATGAAAAATAATGACTTGAGGTCTAACTATAAATACATCAGCTAATCGAACATTATCACATTCATGACTTTTACGCCATGAGAGCTATTCTCAAAAGTATTAGTTTCAGAATAAAAATCTTTGGTGTGTGGATGCATTCTTACATGGTCGACCCTCATGAAAAAAATTGGCGCATTTGCATCAAAAATCATGACTTGAGGCCGAACTATAAATACATCAGCGATTCGAACATTATCACACGCACGACTTTTACACCATGAGAGCTATTCTCAAAAGTATTAGTTTCAGAATAAAAATCTTTGGTGTGTGGATGCATTCTTACATGGTCGACACTCATAAAAATAAATTGGCGCAACTGCATGAAAAATCATCACTTGATGTCGAACTATAAATACATCAGTGATTTGAACATTATGACATGCATGATTTTTACGCCATGAGAGCTATTCTCAAAAGTATTAGTTTCAGAATAAAAATCTTTGGTGTATGGATGCATTCTTACATGGTCGACCCTCATGAAGAAAATTGGCGCATTTGCATGAAAAATCATGACTTGAGACCGAACTATAAATACTTCACCTATTCGAACATTATCACATGCATGACTTTTACGCCATGAGAGCTATTCTCAAAAGTATTAGTTTCAGAATAAAAATCTTTGGTGTGTGGATGCATTCTTACATGGTCGACCCTCATGAAAAAAATTGCCGCAACTGCATCAAAAATAATGACTTGAGGCCGAACTCTAAATACATCACCTATTCGAACATTACTACATGCATGACTTTTACACCATGAGAGCTATTCTCAAAAGTATTAGTTTCAGAATAAAAATCTTTGGTGTGTGGATGCATTCTGACATGGTCGACCCTCATGAAAAAAATTGGCGCAACTGCATGAAAAATCATCACTTGATGTCGAACTATAAATACATCAGCGATTTGAACATTATCACATTCATGACTTTTACACCATGAGAGCTATTCTCAAAAGTATTAGTTTCAGAATAAAAATCTTTGGTGTGTGGATGCATTCTTACATGGTCGACCCTCATGAAAAAAATTGGCACAACTGCATCAAAAATAATGACTTGAGGTCTAACTATAAATACATCAGCTAATCGAACATTATCACATTCATGACTTTTACACCATGAGAGCTATTCTCAAAAGTTTTAGTTTCAGAATAAAAATCTTTGGTGTGTGGATGCATTCTTACATGGTCGACACTCATAAAAAAAAATTGGCACAACTGCATGAAAAATCATCACTTGATATTGAACTATAAATACATCAGCGATTTGAACATTATGACATGCATGACTTTTACACCATGAGAGCTATTCTCAAAAGTATTAGTTTCAGAATAAAAATCTTTGGTGTATGGATGCATTCTTACATGGTCGACCCTCATGAAGAAAATTGGCGCATTTGCATCAAAAATCATGACTTGAGACCGAACTATAAATACATCACCTATTCGAACATTATCACATGCATGACTTTTACGCCATGAGAGCTATTCTCAAAAGTATTAGTTTCAGAATAAAAATCTTTGGTGTGTGGATGCATTCTTACATGGTCGACCCTCATGAAAAAAATTGGCACAACTGCATCAAAAATAATGACTTGAGGTCTAACTATAAATACATCAGCTAATCGAACATTATCACCTTCATGACTTTTACGCCATGAGAGCTATTCTCAAAAGTATTAGTTTCAGAATAAAAATCTTTGGTGTGTGGATGCATTCTTACATGGTCGACCCTCATGAAAAAAATTGGCGCATTTGCATCAAAAATCATGACTTGAGACCGAACTATAAATACATCCACTATTCGAACATTATCACATGCATGACTTTTACGCCATGAGAGCTATTCTCAAAAGTATTAGTTTCAGAATAAAAATCTTTGGTGTGTGGATGCATTCTTACATGGTCGACCCTCATGAAAAAAATTGCCGCATTTGCATCAAAAATCATGACTTGAGACCGAACTATAAATACATCCACTATTCGAACATTATCACATGCATGACTTTTACGCCATGAGAGCTATTTTTAAAAGTATTAGTTTCAGAATAAAAATCTTTGGTGTGTGGATGCATTCTTACATGGTCGACCCTCATGAAAAAAATTGGCGCATTTGCATCAAAAATCATGACTTGAGACCGAACTATAAATACATCACCTATTCGAACATTACTACATGCATGACTTTTACGCCATGAGAGCTATTCTCAAAAGTATTAGTTTCAGAATAAAAATCTTTGGTGTGTGGATGCATTCTTACATGGTCGACACTCATAAAAAAAAATTGGCGCAACTGCATGAAAAATCATCACTTGATGTCGAACTATAAATACATCAGTGATTTGAACATTATGACATGCATGATTTTTACGCCATGAGAGCTATTCTCAAAAGTATTAGTTTCAGAATAAAAATCTTTGGTGTATGGATGCATTCTTACATGGTCGACCCTCATGCAGAAAATTGGCGCATTTGCATGAAAAATCATGACTTGAGACCGAACTATAAATACTTCACCTATTCGAACATTATCACATGCATGACTTTTACGCCATGAGAGCTATTCTCAAAAGTATTAGTTTCAGAATAAAAATCTTTGGTGTGTGGATGCATTCTTACATGGTCGACCCTCATGAAAAAAATTGCCGCAACTGCATCAAAAATAATGACTTGAGGCCGAACTCTAAATACATCACCTTTTCGAACATTACTACATGCATGACTTTTACACCATGAGAGCTATTCTCAAAAGTATTAGTTTCAGAATAAAAATCTTTGGTGTGTGGATGCATTCTGACATGGTCGACCCTCATGAAAAAAATTGCTGCAACTGCATGAAAAATCATCACTTGATGTCGAACTATAAATACATCAGCGATTTGAACATTATCACATTCATGACTTTTACACCATGAGAGCTATTCTCAAAAGTATTAGTTTCAGAATAAAAATCTTTGGTGTGTGGATGCATTCTTACATGGTCGACCCTCATGAAAAAAATTGGCACAACTGCATCAAAAATAATGACTTGAGGTCTAACTATAAATGCATCAGCTAATCGAACATTATCACATTCATGACTTTTACACCATCAGAGCTATTCTCAAAAGTATTAGTTTCAGAATAAAAATCTTTGGTGTGTGGATGCATTCTTACATGGTCGACCCTCATGAAGAAAATTGGCGCATTTGCATCAAAAATCATGACTTGAGACCGAACTATAAATACATCACCTATTCGAACATTATCACATGCATGACTTTTACGCCATGAGAGCTATTCTCAAAAGTATTAGTTTCAGAATAAAAATCTTTGGTGTGTGGATGCATTCTTACATGGTCGACCCTCATGAAAAAAATTGGCACAACTGCATCAAAAATAATGACTTGAGGTCTAACTATAAATACATCAGCTAATCGAACATTATCACCTTCATGACTTTTACGCCATGAGAGCTATTCTCAAAAGTATTAGTTTCAGAATAAAAATCTTTGGTGTGTGGATGCATTCTTACATGGTCGACCCTCATGAAAAAAATTGGCGCATTTGCATCAAAAATCATGACTTGAGACCGAACTATAAATACATCCACTATTCGAACATTATCACATGCATGACTTTTACGCCATGAGAGCTATTCTCAAAAGTATTAGTTTCAGAATAAAAATCTTTGGTGTGTGGATGCATTCTTACATGGTCGACCCTCATGAAAAAAATTAGCGCAACTGCATCAAAAATAATGACTTGAGGTCGAACTATAAATACATCAGCTAATCGAACATTATCACCTTCATGACTTTTACGCCATGATAGCTATTTTTAAAAGTATTAGTTTCAGAATAAAAATCTTTGGTGTGTGGATGCATTCTTACATGGTCAACCCTCATGAAAAAAATTGGCGCATTTGCATCAAAAATCATGACTTGAGACCGAACTATAAATACATCACCTATTCGAACATTACTACATGCATGACTTTTACGCCATGAGAGCTATTCTCAAAAGTATTAGTTTCAGAATAAAAATCTTTGGTGTGTGGATGCATTCTTACATGGTCGACACTCATAAAAAAAAATTGGCGCAACTGCATGAAAAATCATCACTTGATGTCGAACTATAAATACATCAGTGATTTGAACATTATGACATGCATGATTTTTACGCCATGAGAGCTATTCTCAAAAGTATTAGTTTCAGAATAAAAATCTTTGGTGTATGGATGCATTCTTACATGGTCGACCCTCATGAAGAAAATTGGCGCATTTGCATGAAAAATCATGACTTGAGACCGAACTATAAATACTTCACCTATTCGAACATTATCACATGCATGACTTTTACGCCATGAGAGCTATTCTCAAAAGTATTAGTTTCAGAATAAAAATCTTTGGTGTGTGGATGCATTCTGACATGGTCGACCCTCATGAAAAAAATTGCCGCAACTGCATCAAAAATAATGACTTGAGGCCGAACTCTAAATACATCACCTATTCGAACATTACTACATGCATGACTTTTACACCATGAGAGCTATTCTCAAAAGTATTAGTTTCAGAATAAAAATCTTTGGTGTGTGGATGCATTCTGACATGGTCGACCCTCATGAAAAAAATTGCTGCAACTGCATGAAAAATCATCACTTGATGTCGAACTATAAATACATCAGCGATTTGAACATTATCACATTCATGACTTTTACACCATGAGAGCTATTCTCAAAAGTATTAGTTTCAGAATAAAAATCTTTGGTGTGTGGATGCATTCTTACATGGTCGACCCTCATGAAAAAAATTGGCACAACTGCATCAAAAATAATGACTTGAGGTCTAACTATAAATGCATCAGCTAATCGAACATTATCACATTCATGACTTTTACACCATCAGAGCTATTCTCAAAAGTATTAGTTTCAGAATAAAAATCTTTGGTGTGTGGATGCATTCTTACATGGTCGACCCTCATGAAAAAAATTGGCGCATTTGCATCAAAAATCATGACTTGGGGCCGAACTATAAATACATCCGCAATTCGAACATTATCACATGCATGACATTATCACACGCACGACTTTTACACCATGAATGCTATTCTCAAAAGTATTAGTTTCAGAATAAAAATCTTTGGTGTGTGGATGCATTCTTACATGGTCGACCCTCGTGAAAAAAATTGGCACAACTGCATTAAAAATCATGACTTGAGGTCGAACTATAAATACATCAGCGATTTCAACATTACTACATGCATGACTTTTACACCATGAGAGCTATTCTCAAAAGTATTAGTTTCAGAATAAAAATCTTTGGTGTGTGGATGCATTCTTACATGGTCGACCCTCATGAAAAAAATTGGCGCAACTGCATCAAAAATAATGACTTGAGGCCGAACTATAAATACATCAGCGATTTGAACATTATCACATTCATGACTTTTACACCATGAGAGCTATTCTCAAAAGTATTAGTTTCAGAATAAAAATCTTTGGTGTGTGGATGCATTCTTACATGGCCAACCCTCATGAAAAAAATTGGCACAACTGCATCAAAAATAATGACTTGAGGTCTAACTATAAATACATCAGCTAATCGAACATTATCACATTCATGACTTTTACGCCATGAGAGCTATTCTCAAAAGTTTTAGTTTCAGAATAAAAATCTTTGGTGTGTGGATGCATTCTTACATGGTCGACGTTCATGAAGAAAATTGGCGCAACTGCATCAAAAATCATGACTTGAGGCCGAACTATAAATACATCAGCGATTCGAACATTTTCACATTCATGACTTTTACGCCATGAGAGCTATTCTCAAAAGTATTAGTTTCAGAATAAAAATCTTTGGTGTGTGGATGCATTCTTACATGGTCGACCCTTATGAAGAAACTTGGTGCAACTGCATGAAAATTCATGACTTGATGTCGAACTATAAATACATCAGCGATTCGAACATTTTCACATTCATGACTTTTACGCCATGAGAGCTATTCTCAAAAGTATTAGTTTCAGAATAAAAATCTTTGGTGTGTGGATGCATTCTTACATGGTCGACCCTCATGAAAAAAATTGGCACAACTGCATCAAAAATAATGACTTGAGGTCTAACTATAAATACATCAGCTAATCGAACATTATCACATTCATGACTTTTACACCATGAGAGCTATTCTCAAAAGTTTTAGTTTCAGAATAAAAATCTTTGGTGTGTGGATGCATTCTTACATGGTCGACACTCATGAAGAAAATTGGCGCATTTGCATCAAAAATCATCACTTGAAACCGAACTATAAATACATCAGCGATTTGAACATTATGACATGCATGACTTTTACACCATGAGAGCTATTCTCAAAAGTATTAGTTTCAGAATAAAAATCTTTGGTGTATGGATGCATTCTTACATGGTCGACCCTCATGAAGAAAATTGGCGCATTTGCATCAAAAATCATCACTTGAAACCGAACTATAAATACATCACCTATTCGAACATTATCACATGCATGACTTTTACGCCATGAGAGCTATTCTCAAAAGTATTAGTTTCAGAATAAAAATCTTTGGTGTGTGGATGCATTCTTACATGGTCGACCCTCATGAAAAAAATTGGCACAACTGCATCAAAAATAATGACTTGAGGTCTAACTATAAATACATCAGCTAATCGAACATTATCACCTTCATGACTTTTACGCCATGAGAGCTATTCTCAAAAGTATTAGTTTCAGAATAAAAATCTTTGGTGTGTGGATGCATTCTTACATGGTCGACCCTCATGAAAAAAATTGGCGCATTTGCATCAAAAATCATGACTTGAGACCGAACTATAAATACATCCACTATTCGAACATTATCACATGCATGACTTTTACGCCATGAGAGCTATTCTCAAAAGTATTAGTTTCAGAATAAAAATCTTTGGTGTGTGGATGCATTCTTACATGGTCGACCCTCATGAAAAAAATTGCCGCAACTGCATCAAAAATAATGACTTGAGGTCGAACTATAAATACATCAGCTAATCGAACATTATCACCTTCATGACTTTTACGCCATGAGAGCTATTCTCAAAAGTATTAGTTTCAGAATAAAAATCTTTGGTGTGTGGATGCATTCTTACATGGTCGACCCTCATGAAAAAAATTGGCGCATTTGCATCAAAAATCATGACTTGAGACCGAACTATAAATACATCACCTATTCGAACATTACTACATGTATGACTTTTACGCCATGAGAGCTATTCTCAAAAGTATTAGTTTCAGAATAAAAATCTTTGGTGTGTGGATGCATTCTTACATGGTCGACACTCATAAAAAAAAATTGGCGCAACTGCATGAAAAATCATCACTTGATGTCGAACTATAAATACATCAGTGATTTGAACATTATGACATGCATGATTTTTACGCCATGAGAGCTATTCTCAAAAGTATTAGTTTCAGAATAAAAATCTTTGGTGTATGGATGCATTCTTACATGGTCGACCCTCATGAAGAAAATTGCAGCAACTGCATCAAAAATAATGACTTGAGGCCGAACTCTAAATACATCACCTATTCGAACATTACTACATGCATGACTTTTACACCATGAGAGCTATTCTCAAAAGTATTAGTTTCAGAATAAAAATCTTTGGTGTGTGGATGCATTCTGACATGGTCGACCCTGATGAAAAAAATTGCTGCAACTGCATGAAAAATCATCACTTGATGTCGAACTATAAATACATCAGCGATTTGAACATTATCACATTCATGACTTTTACACCATGAGAGCTATTCTCAAAAGTATTAGTTTCAGAATAAAAATCTTTGGTGTGTGGATGCATTCTTACATGGTCGACCCTCATGAAAAAAATTGGCACAACTGCATCAAAAATAATGACTTGAGGTCTAACTATAAATGCATCAGCTAATCGAACATTATCACATTCATGACTTTTACACCATCAGAGCTATTCTCAAAAGTATTAGTTTCAGAATAAAAATCTTTGGTGTGTGGATGCATTCTTACATGGTCGACCCTCATGAAAAAAATTGGCGCATTTGCATCAAAAATCATGACTTGGGGCCGAACTGTAAATACATCCGCAATTCGAACATTATCACATGCATGACATTATCACACGCACGACTTTTACACCATGAATGCTATTCTCAAAAGTATTAGTTTCAGAATAAAAATCTTTGGTGTGTGGATGCATTCTTACATGGTTGACCCTCGTGAAAAAAATTGGCACAACTGCATTAAAAATCATGACTTGAGGTCGAACTATAAATACATCAGCGATTTCAACATTATCACATGCATGACTTTTACACCATGAGAGCTATTCTCAAAAGTATTAGTTTCAGAATAAAAATCTTTGGTGTGTGGATGCATTCTTACATGGTCGACCTTCATGAAGAAAATTGGCGCAACTGCATCAAAAATAATGACTTGAGGCCGAACTATAAATACATCAGCGATTTGAACATTATCACATTCATGACTTTTACACCATGAGAGCTATTCTCAAAAGTATTAGTTTCAGAATAAAAATCTTTGGTGTGTGGATACATTCTTACATGGCCAACCCTCATGAAAAAAATTGGCACAACTGCATCAAAAATAATGACTTGAGGTCTAACTATAAATACATCAGCTAATCGAACATTATCACATTCATGACTTTTACGCCATGAGAGCTATTCTGAAAAGTTTTAGTTTCAGAATAAAAATCTTTGGTGTGTGGATGCATTCTTACATGGTCGACGTTCAGGAAGAAAATTGGCGCAACTGCATCAAAAATCATGACTTGAGGCCGAACTATAAATACATCAGCGATTCGAACATTTTCACATTCATGACTTTTACGCCATGAGAGCTATTCTCAAAAGTATTAGTTTCAGAATAAAAATCTTTGGTGTGTGGATGCATTCTTACATGGTCGACCCTTATGAAGAAACTTGGTGCAACTGCATCAAAATTCATGACTTGATGTCGAACTATAAATACATCAGCGATTCGAACATTTTCACATTCATGAGTTTTTCACCATGAGAGCTATTCTCAAAAGTATTAATCTCAGAAGAAAACCATATGGTGTGTGGATGCATTCTTACATGGTCGACGTTCATGAAGAAAATTGGCGCAACTGCATAAAAAATCATCACTTGATGTCGAACTACAAATATATCAGCGATTTGAACATTATCACATGCATGACTTTTACACCATGAGAGCTATTCTCAAAAGTATTAGTTTCAGAATAAAAATCTTTGGTGTGTGGATGCATTCTTACATGGTCGACCCTTATGAAAAAAATTGGCACAACTGCATCAAAAATAATGACTTGAGTTCTAACTATAAATACATCAGCTAATCGAACATTATCACATGCATGACTTTTACACCATGAGAGCTATTCTCAAAAGTATTAGTTTCAGAATAAAAATCTTTGGTGTGTGGATGCATTCTTACATGGTCGACCCTCATGAAAAAAATTGGCGCAACTGCATCAAAAATAATGACTAGAGGCCGAACTATAAATACATCAGCTAATCAAACATTATCACATTCATGACTTTTACACCATCAGAGCTATTCTCAAAAGTATTAGTTTCAGAATAAAAATCTTTGGTGTGTGGATGCATTCTTACATGGTCGACCCTCATGAAAAAAATTGGCGCATTTGCATCAAAAATCATGACTTGAGGCCGAACTATAAATACATCAGCAATTCGAACATTATCACATGCATGACATTATCACACGCACGACTTTTACACCATGAATGCTATTCTCAAAAGCATTAGTTTCAGAATAAAAATCTTTGGTGTGTGGATGCATTCTTACATGGTCGACCCTCATGAAAAAAATTGCTGCAACTGCATCAAAAATAATGACTTGAGGCCGAACTATAAATACATCAGCGATTTGAACATTATCACATTCATGACTTTTACACCATGAGAGCTATTCTCAAAAGTATTAGTTTCAGAATAAAAATCTTTGGTGTGTGGATGCATTCTTACATGGTCAACCCTCATGAAAAAAATTGGCACAACTGCATCAAAAATAATGACTTGAGGTCTAACTATAAATACATCAGCTAATCGAACATTATCACATTCATGACTTTTACGCCATGAGAGCTATTCTCAAAAGTATTAGTTTCAGAATAAAAATCTTTGGTGTGTGGATGCATTCTTACATGGTCGACCCTCATGAAAAAAATTGGCGCATTTGCATCAAAAATCATGACTTGAGGCCGAACTATAAATACATCAGCAATTCGAACATTATCACATGCATGACATTATCACACGCACGACTTTTACACCATGAATGCTATTCTCAAAAGTATTAGTTTCAGAATAAAAATCTTTGGTGTGTGGATGCATTCTTACATGGTCGACCCTCATGAAAAAAAATTGGCACAACTGCATTAAAAATCATGACTTGAGGTCGAACTATAAATACATCAGCGATTTCAACATTATCACATGCATGACTTTTACACCATGAGAGCTATTCTCAAAAGTATTAGTTTCAGAATAAAAATCTTTGGTGTGTGGATGCATTCTTACATGGTCGACCCTCATGAAAAAAATTGGCGCAACTGCATCAAAAATAATGACTTGAGGCCGAACTCTAAATACATCAGCGATTTGAACATTATCACATTCATGACTTTTACACCATGAGAGCTATTCTCAAAAGTATTAGTTTCAGAATAAAAATCTTTGGTGTGTGGATGCATTCTTACATGGCCAACCCTCATGAAAAAAATTGGCACAACTGCATCAAAAATAATGACTTGAGGTCTAACTATAAATACATCAGCTAATCGAACATTATCACATTCATGACTTTTACGCCATGAGAGCTATTCTCAAAAGTTTTAGTTTCAGAATAAAAATCTTTGGTGTGTGGATGCATTCTTACATGGTCGACGTTCATGAAGAAAATTGGCGCCACTGCATCAAAAATCATGACTTGAGGCAGAACTATAAATACATCAGCGATTCGAACATTTTCACATTCATGACTTTTACGCCATGAGAGCTATTCTCAAAAGTTTTAGTTTCAGAATAAAAATCTTTGGTGTGTGGATGCATTCTTACATGGTCGACTCTTCTGAAGAAACTTGGTGCAACTGCATCAAAATTCATGACTTGATGTCGAACTATAAATACATCAGCGATTCGAACATTTTCACATTCATGAGTTTTTCACCATGAGAGCTATTCTCAAAAGTATTAATCTCAGAAGAAAACCATATGGTGTGTGGATGCATTCTTACATGGTCGACGTTCATGAAGAAAATTGGCGCAACTGCATAAAAAATCATCACTTGATGTCGAACTACAAATATATCAGCGATTTGAACATTATCACATGCATGACTTTTACACCATGAGAGCTATTCTCAAAAGTATTAGTTTCAGAATAAAAATCTTTGGTGTGTGGATGCATCCTTACATGGTCGACCCTCATGAAAAAAATTGGCGCAACTGCATCAAAAATAATGACTTGAGTTCTAACTATAAATACATCAGCTAATCGAACATTATCACATGCATGACTTTTACACCATGAGAGCTATTCTCAAAAGTATTAGTTTCAGAATAAAAATCTTTGGTGTGTGGATGCATTCTTACATGGTCGACCCTCATGAAAAAAATTGGCGCAACTGCATCAAAAATAATGACTAGAGGCCGAACTATAAATACATCAGCGATTCGAAAATTTTCAAATTCATGACTTTTACACCATGAGAGCTGTTCTTAAAAGTATTAGTTTCAGAATAAAAATCTTTGGTGTGTGGATGCATTCTTACATGGTCGACCTCATTGAAAAAAATTGTTGCAACTGCATCAAAAATCATGACTTGAGGTCGAACTATAAATACATCAGCTATTTGAACATAATCACATGCATGAATTTTACACTATGAGAGCTATTCTCGAAAGTATAAGTTTCAGAATAAAAATCTTTGGTGTGTGGATGCATTCTTACATGGTCGACCCTCATGAAAAAAATTGGCGCATTTGCATTAAAAATCATGACTTGAGGCCGAACTATAAATACATCAGCGATTCGATCATTATCACATTCATGACATTATCACACTCACGACTTTTACACTATGAATGCTATTCTCAAAAGTATTAGTTTCAGAATAAAATTCTTTGGTGTGTGGATGCATTCTGACATGGTCGACCTTCATGAAGAAAATTGGCTCATTTGCATCAAAAATCACGACTTGAGGCCCAACTATAAATACATCAGCGATTCGAACATTATCACATGCATGATATTATTACACCCACGACTTTTACACCATGAATGCTATTCTCAAAAGTATTAGTTTCAGAATAAAATTCTTTGGTGTGTGGATGCATTCTTACATGGTCAACCTTCATGAAGAAAATTGGCGCATTTGCATCAAAAATAATGACTTGAGGCCGAACTCTAAATACATCAGCGATTTGAACATTACTACATGCATGACTTTTACGCCATGAGAGCTATTCTCAAAAGTATTAGTTTCAGAATAAAAATCTTTGGTGTGTGGATGCATTCTGACATGGTCGACCTTCATTAAGAAAATTGGCGCATTTGCATCAAAAATCATGACTTGAGGACGAAGTATAAATACATCAGCGATTCGAACATTTTCACATTCATGACTTCTACGCCATGAGAGCTATTCTCAAAAGTATTAGTTTCAGAATAAAAATCTTTGGTGTGTGGATACATTCTTATATGATGGACCCTCATGAAAGAAATTGGCACAACTGCATCAAAAATAATTACTTGAGGCCGAACTCTAAATACATCACCTATTCGAACATTACTACATGCATGACTTTTACGCCATGAGAGCTATTCTCAAAAAGCATTAGTTTCAGAATAAAAATCTTTGGTGTGTGGATGCATTCTGACATGGTCGACCCTCATGAAAAAAATTGGCGCAACTGCATCAAAAATCATCACTTGATGTCGAACTATAAATACATCAGCGATTTGAACATTATCACATGCATGACTTATACACCATGAGAGCTATTCTCAAAATTATTAGTTTCAGAATAAAAATCTTTGGTGTGTGGATGCATTCTTACATGGTCGACCCTCATGAAAAAAATTTGCGCAACTGCATTAAAAATCATGACTTGAGGTCGAACTATAAATACATCAGTGATTTGAACATTATCACATGCATGACTTTTACACCATGAGAGCTATTCTCAAAAGTATTTGTTTCAGAATAAAAATCTTTGGTGTGTGGATGCATTCTTACATGGTCGACCCTTATGAAAAAAATTAGCACAACTGCATCAAAAAGAATGACTTGAGGTCTAACTATAAATACATCAGCTAATCGAACATTATCACATTCATGACTTTTACACCATGAGAGCTATTCTCAAAAGTATTAGTTTCAGAATAAAAATCTTTGGTGTGTGGATGCATTCTTACATGGTCGACCCTCATGAACAAAATTGGCGCATTTGCATCAAAAATCATGACTTGAGGCCGAACTATAAATACATCAGCAATTCGAACATTATCACATGCATGCCATTATCACACGCACGACTTTTACACCATGAATGCTATTCTCAAAAGTATTAGTTTCAGAATAAAAATCTTTGGTGTGTGGATGCATTCTTACATGGTCGACCCTCATGAAAAAAATTGGCACAACTGCATCAAAAATAATGACTTGAGGTCTAACTATAAATACATCAGCTAATCGAACATTATCACATTCATGACTTTTACGCCATGAGAGCTATTCTCAAAAGTATTAGTTTCAGAATAAAAATCTTTGGTGTGTGGATGCATTCTTACATGGTCGACGTTCATGAAGAAAATTGGCGCAACTGCATCAAAAATAATGACTAGAGGCCGAACTATAAATACATCAGCGATTCGAACATTTTCACATTCATGACTTTTACGCCATGAGAGCTATTCTCAAAAGTATTAGTTTCAGAATAAAAATCTTTGGTGTGTGGATGCATTCTTACATGGTCGACCCTTATGAAGAAACTTCGTGCAACTGCATCAAAATTCATGACTTGATGTCGAACTATAAATACATCAGCGAATCGAACATTTTCACATTCATGACTTTTTCACCATGAGAGCTATTCTCAAAAGTATTAATCTCAGAAGAAAACCATATGGTGTGTGGATGCATTCTTACATGGTCGACGTTCATGAAGAAAATTGGCGCAACTGCATAAAAAATCATCACTTGATGTCAAACTATAAATACATCAGCGATTTGAACATTATCACATGCATGACTTTTACACCATGAGAGCTATTCTCAAAAGTATTAGTTTCAAAATAAAAATCTTTGGTGTGTGGATGCATTCTTACATGGTCGACCCTCATGAAGAAAATTGGCGCAACTGCATCAAAAATAATGACTAGAGGCCGAACTATAAATACATCAGCGATTCGAAAATTTTCAAATTGATGACTTTTACACCATGAGAGCTGTTCTTAAAAGTATTAGTTTCAGAATAAAAATCTTTGGTGTGTGGATGCATTCTTACATGGTCGACCCTCAATGAAAAAAATTGTTGCAACTGCATCAAAAATCATGACTTGAGGTCGAACTATAAATACATCAGTGATTTGAACATTATCACATTCATGACTTTTACACCATGAGAGCTATTCTCAAAAGTATTTGTTTCAGAATACAAATCTTTGGTGTGTGGATGCATTCTTACATCGTCGACCCTCATGAAAAAAATTAGCACAACTGCATCAAAAATAATGACTTGAGGTCTAACTATAAATACGTCAGCTAATCGAACATTATCACATTCATGACTTTTACACCATGAGAGCTAATCTCGAAAGTATAAGTTTCAGAATAAAAATCTTTGGTGTGTGGATGCATTCTTACATGGTCGACCCTCATGAAAAAAATTGGCGCATTTGCATGAAAAATCATGACTTGAGGCCGAACTATAAATACATCAGCGATTCGATCATTATCACATGCATGACATTATCACACTCACGACTTTTACACTATGAATGCTATTCTCAAAAGTATTAGTTTCAGAATAAAATTCTTTGGTGTGTGGATGCATTCTGACATGGTCGACCTTCATGAAGAAAATTGGCTCATTTGCATCAAAAATCACGACTTGAGGCCCAACTATAAATACATCAGCGATTCGAACATTATCACATGCATGACATTATTACACGCACGACTTTTACACCATGAATGCTATTCTCAAAAGTATTAGTTTCAGAATAAAATTCTTTGGTGTGTGGATGCATTCTGACATGGTCGACATTCATGAAGAAAATTGGCGCATTTGCATCAAAAATAATGACTTGAGGCCGAACTCTAAATACATCAGCGATTCGAACATTACTACATGCATGACTTTTACGCCATGAGAGCTATTCTCAAAAGTATTAGTTTCAGAATAAAAATCTTTGGTGTGTGGATGCATTCTGACATGGTCGACCTTCATAAAGAAAATTGGCGCATTTGCATCAAAAATCATGACTTGAGCCCGAAGTATAAATACATCAGCGATTCGAACATTTTCACATTCATGACTTTTACGCCATGAGAGCTATTCTCAAAAGTATTAGTTTCAGAATAAAATTCTTTGGTGTGTGGATACATTCTTACATGATGGACCCTCATGAAAAAAATTGCCGCAACTGCATCAAAAATAATGAATTGAGGCCGAACTCTAAATACATCACCTATTCGAACATTACTACATGCATGACTTTTACGCCATGAGAGCTATTCTCAAAAGTATTAGTTTCAGAATAAAAATCTTTGGTGTGTGGATGCATTCTGACATGGTCGACCTTCATGAAGAAAATTGGCGCATTTGCATCAAAAATCATGACTTGAGCCCGAAGTATAAATACATCAGCGATTCGAACATTTTCACATTAATGACTTTTACGCCATGAGAGCTATTCTCAAAAGTATTAGTTTCAGAATAACAATCTTTGGTGTGTGGATACATTCTTACATGATGGACCCTCATGAAAAAAATTGCCGCAACTGCATCAAAAATAATGACTTGAGGCCGAACTCTAAATACATCACCTATTCGAACATTACTACATGCATTACTTTTACGCCATGAGAGCTATTCTCAAAAGCATTAGTTTCAGAATAAAAATCTTTGGTGTGTGGATGCATTCTGACATGGTCGACCCTCATGAAAAAAATTGGCTCAACTGCATGAAAAATCATCACTTGATGTCGAACTATAAATACATCAGCGATTTGAACATTATCACATGCATGACTTTTACACCATGAGACCTATTCTCAAAAGCATTAGTTTCAGAATAAAAATCTTTGGTGTGTGGATGCATTCTTACATCGTCGACCCTCATGAAAAAAATTGGCGCATTTGCATCAAAAATCATGACTTGAGGCCGAACTATAAATACATCAGCAATTCGAACATTATCACATGCATGACATTATCACATGCACGACTTTTACACCATGAATGCTATTCTCAAAAGTATTAGTTTCAGAATAAAAATCTTTGGTGTGTGGATGCATTCTTACATGGTCGACCCTCATGAAAAAAATTGGCACAACTGCATTAAAAATCATGACTTGAGGTCGAACTATAAATACATCAGCGATTTGAACATTTTCACATGCATGACTTTTACACCATGAGAGCTATTCTCAAAAGTATTAGTTTCAGAATAAAAATCTTTGGTGTGTGGATGCATTCTTACATGGTCGACCCTCATGAAAAAAATTGGCGCAACTGCATCAAAAATAATCACTTGAGGCCAAACTATAAATACATCAGCGAATTAAACATTATCACATTCATGACTTTTACACCATGAGAGCTATTCTCAAAAGTATTAGTTTCAGAATAAAAATCTTTGGTGTGTGGATGCATTCTTACATGGTCGACCTCAATGAAAAACATTTTTGCAACTGCATCAAAAATAATGACTTGAGGTCGAACTATAAATACATCAGCGATTTGAACATAATCACATGCATGAATTTTACACTATGAGAGCTATTCTCGAAAGTATAAGTTTCAGAATAAAAATCTTTGGTGTGTCGATGCATTCTTACATGGTCGACCCTCATGAAAAAAATTGGCGCAACTACATCAAAAATCATGACTTGAGGCCGAACTATAAATACATCAGCGATTCGAACAATATCACATGCATGACATTATCACACGCACGACTTGTACACCATGAATGCTATTCTCAAAAGTATTAGTTTCAGAATAAAATTCTTTGGTGTGTGGATGCATTCTGACATGGTCGACCTTCATAAAGAAAATTGGCGCATTTGCATCAAAAATCATGACTTGAGGCCGAACTATAAATACATCACCTATTCGAACATTACAACATGCATGACTTTTACGCCATGAGAGCTATTCTCAAAAGTATTAGTTTCAGAATAAAAATCTTTGGTGTGTGGATGCATTCTTACATGATGGACCCTCATGAAAAACATTGCCGCAACTGCATCAAAAATACTGACTTGAGGCCGAACTATAAATACATCAGCGATTTGAACATTATCACATGCATGACTTTTACGCCATGAGAGCTATTCTCAAAAGTATTAGTTTCAGAATAAAAATCTTTGGTGTGTGGATGCATTCTGACATGGTCGACCTTCATGAAGAAAATTGGCTCATTTGCATCAAAAATCACGACTTGAGGCCCAACTATAAATACATCAGCGATTCGAACATTATCACATGCATGACATTATTACACGCACGACTTTTACACCATGAATGCTATTCTCAAAAGTATTAGTTTCAGAATAAAATTCTTTGGTGTGTGGATGCATTCTTACATGGTCGACCTTCATGAAGAAAATTGGCGCGTTTGCATCAAAAATAATGACTTGAGGCCGAACTCTAAATACCTCAGCGATTCGAACATTACTACATGCATGACTTTTACGCCATGAGAGCTATTCTCAAAAGTATTAGTTTCAGAATAAAAATCTTTGGTGTCTGGATACATTCTTACATGGTGGACCCTCATGAAAAAAAATGCCGCAACTGCATCAAAAATAATGACTTGAGGCCGAACTCTAAATACATCACCTATTCGAACATTACTACATGCATGACTTTTACGCCATGAATGCTATTCTCAAAAGTATTAGTTTCAGAATAAAAATCTTTGGTGTGTGGATGCATTCTGACATGGTCGACCTTCATGAAGAAAATTGGCGCATTTGCATCAAAAATCATGACTTGAGCCCGAAGTATAAATACATCAGCGATTCGAACATTTTCACATTAATGACTTTTACGCCATGAGAGCTATTCTCAAAAGTATTAGTTTCAGAATAAAATTCTTTGGTGTGTGGATACATTCTTACATGATGGACCCTCATGAAAAAAATTGCCGCAACTGCATCAAAAATAATGACTTGAGGCCGAACTCTAAATACATCACCTATTCGAACATTACTACATGCATGACTTTTACGCCATGAATGCTATTCTCAAAAGTATTAGTTTCAGAATAAAAATCTTTGGTGTGTGGATGCATTCTGACATGGTCGACCTTCATGAAGAAAATTGGCGCATTTGCATCAAAAATCATGACTTGAGCCCGAAGTATAAATACATCAGCGATTCGAACATTTTCACATTAATGACTTTTACGCCATGAGAGCTATTCTCAAAAGTATTAGTTTCAGAATAACAATCTTTGGTGTGTGGATACATTCTTACATGATGGACCCTCATGAAAAAAATTGCCGCAACTGCATCAAAAATAATGACTTGAGGCCGAACTCTAAATACATCACCTATTCGAACATTACTACATGCATTACTTTTACGCCATGAGAGCTATTCTCAAAAGCATTAGTTTCAGAATAAAAATCTTTGGTGTGTGGATGCATTCTGACATGGTCGACCCTCATGAAAAAAATTGGCTCAACTGCATGAAAAATCATCACTTGATGTCGAACTATAAATACATCAGCGATTTGAACATTATCACATGCATGACTTTTACACCATGAGACCTATTCTCAAAAGCATTAGTTTCAGAATAAAAATCTTTGGTGTGTGGATGCATTCTTACATCGTCGACCCTCATGAAAAAAATTGGCGCATTTGCATCAAAAATCATGACTTGAGGCCGAACTATAAATACATCAGCAATTCGAACATTATCACATGCATGACATTATCACATGCACGACTTTTACACCATGAATGCTATTCTCAAAAGTATTAGTTTCAGAATAAAAATCTTTGGTGTGTGGATGCATTCTTACATGGTCGACCCTCATGAAAAAAATTGGCACAACTGCATTAAAAATCATGACTTGAGGTCGAACTATAAATACATCAGCGATTTGAACATTTTCACATGCATGACTTTTACACCATGAGAGCTATTCTCAAAAGTATTAGTTTCAGAATAAAAATCTTTGGTGTGTGGATGCATTCTTACATGGTCGACCCTCATGAAAAAAATTGGCGCAACTGCATCAAAAATAATCACTTGAGGCCAAACTATAAATACATCAGCGAATTAAACATTATCACATTCATGACTTTTACACCATGAGAGCTATTCTCAAAAGTATTAGTTTCAGAATAAAAATCTTTGGTGTGTGGATGCATTCTTACATGGTCGACCTCAATGAAAAACATTTTTGCAACTGCATCAAAAATAATGACTTGAGGTCGAACTATAAATACATCAGCGATTTGAACATAATCACATGCATGAATTTTACACTATGAGAGCTATTCTCGAAAGTATAAGTTTCAGAATAAAAATCTTTGGTGTGTCGATGCATTCTTACATGGTCGACCCTCATGAAAAAAATTGGCGCAACTACATCAAAAATCATGACTTGAGGCCGAACTATAAATACATCAGCGATTCGAACAATATCACATGCATGACATTATCACACGCACGACTTGTACACCATGAATGCTATTCTCAAAAGTATTAGTTTCAGAATAAAATTCTTTGGTGTGTGGATGCATTCTGACATGGTCGACCTTCATAAAGAAAATTGGCGCATTTGCATCAAAAATCATGACTTGAGGCCGAACTATAAATACATCACCTATTCGAACATTACAACATGCATGACTTTTACGCCATGAGAGCTATTCTCAAAAGTATTAGTTTCAGAATAAAAATCTTTGGTGTGTGGATGCATTCTTACATGATGGACCCTCATGAAAAACATTGCCGCAACTGCATCAAAAATACTGACTTGAGGCCGAACTATAAATACATCAGCGATTTGAACATTATCACATGCATGACTTTTACGCCATGAGAGCTATTCTCAAAAGTATTAGTTTCAGAATAAAAATCTTTGGTGTGTGGATGCATTCTGACATGGTCGACCTTCATGAAGAAAATTGGCTCATTTGCATCAAAAATCACGACTTGAGGCCCAACTATAAATACATCAGCGATTCGAACATTATCACATGCATGACATTATTACACGCACGACTTTTACACCATGAATGCTATTCTCAAAAGTATTAGTTTCAGAATAAAATTCTTTGGTGTGTGGATGCATTCTTACATGGTCGACCTTCATGAAGAAAATTGGCGCGTTTGCATCAAAAATAATGACTTGAGGCCGAACTCTAAATACCTCAGCGATTCGAACATTACTACATGCATGACTTTTACGCCATGAGAGCTATTCTCAAAAGTATTAGTTTCAGAATAAAAATCTTTGGTGTCTGGATACATTCTTACATGGTGGACCCTCATGAAAAAAAATGCCGCAACTGCATCAAAAATAATGACTTGAGGCCGAACTCTAAATACATCACCTATTCGAACATTACTACATGCATGACTTTTACGCCATGAATGCTATTCTCAAAAGTATTAGTTTCAGAATAAAAATCTTTGGTGTGTGGATGCATTCTGACATGGTCGACCTTCATGAAGAAAATTGGCGCATTTGCATCAAAAATCATGACTTGAGCCCGAAGTATAAATACATCAGCGATTCGAACATTTTCACATTAATGACTTTTACGCCATGAGAGCTATTCTCAAAAGTATTAGTTTCAGAATAAAATTCTTTGGTGTGTGGATACATTCTTACATGATGGACCCTCATGAAAAAAATTGCCGCAACTGCATCAAAAATAATGACTTGAGGCCGAACTCTAAATACATCACCTATTCGAACATTACTACATGCATGACTTTTACGCCATGAATGCTATTCTCAAAAGTATTAGTTTCAGAATAAAAATCTTTGGTGTGTGGATGCATTCTGACATGGTCGACCTTCATGAAGAAAATTGGCGCATTTGCATCAAAAATCATGACTTGAGCCCGAAGTATAAATACATCAGCGATTCGAACATTTTCACATTAATGACTTTTACGCCATGAGAGCTATTCTCAAAAGTATTAGTTTCAGAATAAAATTCTTTGGTGTGTGGATACATTCTTACATGATGGACCCTCATGAAAAAAATTGCCGCAACTGCATCAAAAATAATGACTTGAGGCCGAACTCTAAATACATCACCTATTCGAACATTACTACATGCATGACTTTTACGCCATGAGAGCTATTCTCAAAAGCATTAGTTTCAGAATAAAAATCTTTGGTGTGTGGATGCATTCTGACATGGTCGACCCTCATGGAAAAAATTGGCGCAACTGCATCAAAAATGATCACTTGATGTCGAACTATAAATACATCAGCGATTTGAACATTATCACATGCATGACTTTTACACCATGAGAGCTATTCTCAAAATTATTAGTTTCGGAATAAAAATCTTTGGTGTGTGGATGCATTCTTACATGGTCGACCCTCATGAAAAAAAATTGCGCAACTGCATTAAAAATCATGACTTGAGGTCGAACTATAAATACATCAGTGATTTGAACATTATCACATTCATAACTTTTACACCATGAGAGCTATTCTCAAAAGTATTAGTTTCAGAATAAAAATCTTTGGTGTGTGGATGCATTCTTACATCGTCGACCCTCATGAAAAAAATTGGCGCATTTGCATCAAAAATCATGACTTGAGGCCGAACTATAAATACATCAGCAATTCGAACATTATCACATGCATGACATTATCACACGCACGACTTTTACACCATGAATGCTATTCTCAAAAGTATTAGTTTCAGAATAAAAATCTTTGGTGTGTGGATGCATTCTTACATGGTCGACCCTCATGAAAAAAATTGGCACAACTGCATTAAAAATCATGACTTGAGGTCGAACTATAAATACATCAGCGATTTGAACATTATCACATGCATGACTTTTACACCATGAGAGCTATTCTCAAAAGTATTAGTTTCAGAATAAAAATCTTTGGTGTGTGGATGCATTTTTACATGGTCGACCCTCATGAAAAAAATTGGCGCAACTGCATCAAAAATAATCACTTGAGGCCGAACTATAAATACATCAGCGATTTGAAAATTATCACATGCATGACTTTTACACCATGAGAGCTATTCTCAAAAGTATTAGTTTCAGAATAAAAATCTTTGGTGTGTGGATGCATTCTTACATGGTCGACCCTCATGAAAAAACTTTTTACAACTCCATCAAAAATAATGACTTGAGGTGGAACTATAAATACATCAGCGATTTGAACATAATCACATGCATGAATTTTACACTATGAGAGCTATTCTCGAAAGTATAAGTTTCAGAATAAAAATCTTTGGTGTGTGGATGCATTCTTACATGGTCGACCTCAATGAAAAACATTGGCACAACTGCATTAAAAAAATGACTTGAGGTCGAACTATAAATACATCAGCTATTTGAACATAATCACATACATGAATTTTACACTATGAGAGCTATTCTCGAAAGTATAAGTTTCAGAATAAAAATCTTTGGTGTGTGGATGCATTCTTACATGGTCGACCCTGATGAAAAAAATTGGCGCAACTGCATCAAAAATCATGACTTGAGGCCGAACTATAAATACATCAGCGATTCGAACAATATCACATGCATGACATTATCACACGCACGACTTGTACACAATGAATGCTATTCTCAAAAGTATTAGTTTCAGAATAAAATTCTTTGGTGTGTGGATGCATTCTGACATGGTCGACCTTCATGAAGAAAATTGGCGCATTTGCATCAAAAATAATGACTTGAGGCCGAACTATAAATACATCACCTATTCGAACATTACCACATGCATGACTTTTACGCCATGAGAGCTATTCTCAAAAGTATTAGTTTCAGAATAAAAATCTTTGGTGTGTGGATGCATTCTTACATGATGGACCCTCATGAAAAACATTGCCGCAACTGCATCAAAAATACTGACTTGAGGCCGAACTATAAATACATCAGCGATTTGAACATTATCACATGCATGACTTTTACGCCATGAGAGCTATTCTCAAAAGTATTAGTTTCAGAATAAAAATCTTTGGTGTGTGGATGCATTTTGACATGGTCGACCTTCATGAAGAAAATTGGCTCATTTGCATCAAAAATCACGACTTGAGGCCCAACTATAAATACATCAGCGATTCGAACATTATCACATGCATGACATTATTACACGCACGACTTTTACACCATGAATGCTATTCTCAAAAGTATTAGTTTCAGAATAAAATTCTTTGGTGTGTGGATGCATTCTGACATGGTCGACCTTCATGAAGAAAATTGGCGCATTTGCATCAAAAATAATGACTTGAGGCCGAACTCTAAATACATCAGCGATTCGAACATTAATACATGCATGACTTTTACGCCATGAGAGCTATTCTCAAAAGTATTAGTTTCAGAATAAAAATCTTTGGTGTCTGGATGCATTCTGACATGGTCGACCTTCATGAAGAAAATTGGCGCATTTGCATCAAAAATCATGACTTGAGCCCGAAGTATAAATACATCAGCGATTCGAACATTTTCACATTCATGACTTTTACGCCATGAGAGCTATTCTCAAAAGTATTAGTTTCAGAATAAAAATCTTTGGTGTGTGGATACATTCTTACATGATGGACCCTCATGAAAAAAATTGCCGCAACTGCATCAAAAATAATGACTTGAGGCCGAACTCTAAATACATCACCTATTCGAACATTACTACATGCATGACTTTTACGCCATGAGAGCTATTCTCAAAAGTATTAGTTTCAGAATAAAAATCTTTGGTGTGTGGATGCATTCTGACATGGTCGACCTTCATGAAGAAAATTGGCGCATTTGCATCAAAAATCATGACTTGAGCCCGAAGTATAAATACATCAGCGATTCGAATATTTTCACATTCATGACTTTTACGCCATGAGAGCTATTCTCAAAAGTATTAGTTTCAGAATAAAAATCTTTGGTGTGTGGATACATTCTTACATGATGGACCCTCATGAAAATAATTGCCGCAACTGCATCAAAAATAATGACTTGAGGCCGAACTCTAAATACATCACCTATTCGAACATTACTACATGCATGACTTTTACGCCATGAGAGCTATTCTCAAAAGCATTAGTTTCAGAATAAAAATCTTTGGTGTGTGGATGCATTCTTACATCGTCGACCCTCATGAAAAAAATTGGCGCATTTGCATCAAAAATCATGACTTGAGGCCGAACTATAAATACATCAGCAATTCGAACATTATCACATGCATGACATTATCACACGCACGACTTTTACACCATGAATGCTATTCTCAAAAGTATTAGTTTCAGAATAAAAATCTTTGGTGTGTGGATGCATTCTTACATGGTCGACCCTCATGAAAAAAATTGGCACAACTGCATTAAAAATCATGACTTAAGGTCGAACTATAAATACATCAGCGATTTGAACATTATCACATGCATGACTTTTACACCATGAGAGCTATTCTCAAAAGTATTAGTTTCAGAATAAAAATCTTTGGTGTGTGGATGCATTTTTACATGGTCGACCCTCATGAAAAAAATTGGCGCAACTGCATCAAAAATAATCACTTGAGGCCGAACTATAAATACATCAGCGATTTGAACATTATCACATGCATGACTTTTACACCATGAGAGCTATTCTCAAAAGTATTAGTTTCAGAATAAAAATCTTTGGTGTGTGGATGCATTCTTACATGGTCGACCTCAATGAAAAAAATTTTTACAACTCCATCAAAAATAATGACTTGAGGTGCAACTATAAATACATCAGCGATTTGAACATAATCACATGCATGAATTTTACACTATGAGAGCTATTCTCGAAAGTATAAGTTTCAGAATAAAAATCTTTGGTGTGTGGATGCATTCTTACATGGTCGACCTCAATGAAAAAAATTGGCACAACTGCATTAAAAATAATGACTTGAGGTCGAACTATAAATACATCAGCTATTTGAACATAATCACATGCATGAATTTTACACTATGAGAGCTATTCTCGAAAGTATAAGTTTCAGAATAAAAATCTTTGGTGTGTGGATGCATTCTTACATGGTCGACCCTGATGAAAAAAATTGGCGCAACTGCATCAAAAATAATCACTTGAGGCCGAACTATAAATACATCAGCGATTCGAACAATATCACATGCATGACATTATCACACGCACGACTTGTACACCATGAATGCTATTCTCAAAAGTATTAGTTTCAGAATAAAATTCTTTGGTGTGTGGATGCATTCTGACATGGTCGACCTCAATGAAGAAAATTGGCGCATTTGCATCAAAAATCATGACTTGAGGCCGAACTATAAATACATCACCTATTCGAACATTACCACATGCATGACTTTTACGCCATGAGAGCTATTCTCAAAAGTATTAGTTTCAGAATAAAAATCTTTGGTGTGTGGATGCATTCTTACATGATGGACCCTCATGAAAAACATTGCCGCAACTGCATCAAAAATACTGACTTGAGGCCGAACTATAAATACATCAGCGATTTGAACATTATCACATGCATGACTTTTACGCCATGAGAGCTATTCTCAAAAGTATTAGTTTCAGAATAAAAATCTTTGGTGTGTGGATGCATTTTGACATGGTCGACCTTCATGAAGAAAATTGGCTCATTTGCATCAAAAATCACGACTTCAGGCCCAACTATAAATACATCAGCGATTCGAACATTATCACATGCATGACATTATTACACGCACGACTTTTACACCATGAGAGCTATTCTCAAAAGTATTAGTTTCAGAATAAAATTCTTTGGTGTGTGGATGCATTCTGACATGGTCGATCTTCATGAAGAAAATTGGCGCATTTGCATCAAAAATAATGACTTGAGGCCGAACTCTAAATACATCAGCGATTCGAACATTAATACATGCATGACTTTTACGCCATGAGAGCTATTCTCAAAAGTATTAGTTTCAGAATAAAAATCTTTGGTGTCTGGATGCATTCTGACATGGTCGACCTTCATGAAGAAAATTGGCGCATTTGCATCAAAAATCATGACTTGAGCCCGAAGTATAAATACATCAGCGATTCGAACATTTTCACATTCATGACTTTTACGCCATGAGAGCTATTCTCAA
Organism: Haliotis cracherodii; assembly: GCF_022045235.1. Classification (NCBI taxonomy): domain Eukaryota; kingdom Metazoa; phylum Mollusca; class Gastropoda; order Lepetellida; family Haliotidae; genus Haliotis; species Haliotis cracherodii. The sequence continues at coordinate 2,547,766 of NW_027266291.1, read as the reverse complement.
AAGTATTAGTTTCAGAATAAAAATCTTTGGTGTGTGGATACATTCTTACATGATGGACCCTCATGAAAAAAATTGCCGCAACTGCATCAAAAATAATGACTTGAGGCCGAACTCTAAATACATCACCTATTCGAACATTACTACATGCATGACTTTTACGCCATGAGAGCTATTCTCAAAAGTATTAGTTTCAGAATAAAAATCTTTGGTGTGTGGATGCATTCTGACATGGTCGACCTTCATGAAGAAAATTGGCGCATTTGCATCAAAAATCATGACTTGAGCCTGAAGTATAAATACATCAGCGATTCGAATATTTTCACATTCATGACTTTTACGCCATGAGAGCTATTCTCAAAAGTATTAGTTTCAGAATAAAAATCTTTGGTGTGTGGATACATTCTTACATGATGGACCCTCATGAAAATAATTGCCGCAACTGCATCAAAAATAATGACTTGAGGCCGAACTCTAAATACATCACCTATTCGAACATTACTACATGCATGACTTTTACGCCATGAGAGCTATTCTCAAAAGCATTAGTTTCAGAATAAAAATCTTTGGTGTGTGGATGCATTCTGACATGGTCGACCCTCATGAAAAAAATTGGCGCAACTGCATGAAAAATCATCACTTGATGTCGAACTATAAATACATCAGCGATTTGAACATTATCACATGCATGACTTTTACACCATGAGAGCTATTCTCAAAATTATTAGTTTCAGAATAAAAATCTTTGGTGTGTGGATGCATTTTTACATGGTCGACCCTCATGAAAAAAAATTGGCGCAACTGCATTAAAAATCATGACTTGAGGTCGAACTATAAATACATCAGTGATTTGAACATTATCACATGCATGACTTTTACACCATGAGAGCTATTCTCAAAAGTATTTGTTTCAGAATAAAAATCTTTGGTGTGTGGATGCATTCTTACATCGTCGACCCTCATGAAAAAAATTAGCACAACTGCATCAAAAATAATGACTTGAGGTCTAACTATAAATACATCAGCTAATCGAACATTATCACATTCATGACTTTTACACCATGAGAGCTATTCTCAAAAGTATTAGTTTCAGAATAAAAATCTTTGGTGTGTGGATGCATTCTTACATGGTCGACCCTCATGAAAAAAATTGGCGCATTTGCATCAAAAATCATGACTTGAGGCCGAACTATAAATACATCAGCAATTCGAACATTATCACATGCATGACATTATCACACGCACGACTTTTACACCATGAATGCTATTCTCAAAAGTATTAGTTTCAGAATAAAAATCTTTGGTGTGTGGATGCATTCTTACATGGTCGACCCTCATGAAAAAAATTGGCACAACTGCATTAAAAATCATGACTTGAGGTCGAACTATAAATACATCAGCGATTTGAACATTATCACATGCATGACTTTTACACCATGAGAGCTATTCTCAAAAGTATTAGTTTCAGAATAAAAATCTTTGGTGTGTGGATGCATTCTGACATGGTCGACCCTCATGAAAAAAATTGGCGCAACTGCATCAAAAATAATCACTTGAGGCCGAACTATAAATACATCAGCGATTTGAACATTATCACATTCATGACTTTTACACCATGAGAGCTATTCTCAAAAGTATTAGTTTCAGAATAAAAATCTTTGGTGTGTGGATGCATTCTTACATGGTCGACCTCAATGAAAAAAAATTTTGCAACTGCATCAAAAATAATGACTTGAGGTGGAACTATAAATACATCAGCGATTTGAACATAATCACATGCATGAATTTTACACCATGAGAGCTATTCTCTAAAGTATAAGTTTCAGAATAAAAATCTTTGGTGTGTGGATGCATTCTTACATGGTCGACCTCAATGAAAAAAATTGGCACAACTGCATTAAAAATCATGACTTGAGGTCGAACTATAAATACATCAGCTATTTGAACATAATCACATGCATGAATTTTTACTATGAGAGCTATTCTCGAAAGTATAAGTTTCAGAATAAAAATCTTTGGTGTGTGGATGCATTCTTACATGGTCGACCCTGATGAAAAAAATTGGCGCAACTGCATCAAAAATCATGACTTGAGGCCGAACTATAAATACATCAGCGATTCGAACAATATCACATGCATGACATTATCACACGCACGACTTGTACACCATGAGAGCTATTCTCAAAAGTATTAGTTTCAGAATAAAATTCTTTGGTGTGTGGATGCATTCTGACATGGTCGACCTTCATGAAGAAAATTGGCGCATTTGCATCAAAAATCATGACTTGAGGCCGAACTATAAATACATCACCTATTCGAACATTACCACATGCATGACTTTTACGCCATGAGAGCTATTCTCAAAAGTATTAGTTTCAGAATAAAAATCTTTGGTGTGTGGATGCATTCTTACATGATGGACCCTCATGAAAAACATTGCCGCAACTGCATCAAAAATACTGACTTGAGGCCGAACTATAAATACATCAGCGATTTGAACATTATCACATGCATGACTTTTACGCCATGAGAGCTATTCTCAAAAGTATTAGTTTCAGAATAAAAATCTTTGGTGTGTGGATGCATTCTGACATGGTCGACCTTCATGAAGAAAATTGGCTCATTTGCATCAAAAATCACGACTTGAGGCCCAACTATAAATACATCAGCGATTCGAACATTATCACATGCATGACATTATTACACGCACGACTTTTACACCATGAATGCTATTCTCAAAAGTATTAGTTTCAGAATAAAATTCTTTGGTGTGTGGATGCATTCTGACATGGTCGACCTTCATGAAGAAAATTGGCGCATTTGCATCAAAAATCATGACTTGAGGCCGAACTCTAAATACATCAGCGATTCGAACATTACTACATGCATGACTTTTACGCCATGAGAGCTATTCTCAAAAGTATTAGTTTCAGAATAAAAATCTTTGGTGTCTGGATGCATTCTGACATGGTCGACCTTCATGAAGAAAATTGGCGCATTTGTATCAAAAATCATGACTTGAGCCCGAAGTATAAATACATCAGCGATTCGAACATTTTCACATTCATGACTTTTACGCCATGAGAGCTATTCTCAAAAGTATTAGTTTCAGAATAAAAATCTTTGGTGTGTGGATACATTCTTACATGATGGACCCTCATGAAAAAAATTGGCGCAACTGCATCAAAAATAATGACTTGAGGCCGAACTCTAAATACATCACCTATTCGAACATTACTACATGCATGACTTTTACGCCATGAGAGCTATTCTCAAAAGTATTAGTTTCAGAATAAAAATCTTTGGTGTGTGGATGCATTCTGACATGGTCGACCTTCATGAAGAAAATTGGCGCATTTGCATCAAAAATCATGACTTGAGCCCGAAGTATAAATACATCAGCGATTCGAATATTTTCACATTCATGACTTTTACGCCATGAGAGCTATTCTCAAAAGTATTAGTTTCAGAATAAAAATCTTTGGTGTGTGGATACATTCTTACATGATGGACCCTCATGAAAATAATTGCCGCAACTGCATCAAAAATAATGACTTGAGGCCGAACTCTAAATACATCACCTATTCGAACATTACTACATGCATGACTTTTACGCCATGAGAGCTATTCTCAAAAGCATTAGTTTCAGAATAAAAATCTTTGGTGTGTGGATGCATTCTGACATGGTCGACCCTCATGAAAAAAATTGGCGCAACTGCATGAAAAATCATCACTTGATGTCGAACTATAAATACATCAGCGATTTGAACATTATCACATGCATGACTTTTACACCATGAGAGCTATTCTCAAAATTATTAGTTTCAGAATAAAAATCTTTGGTGTGTGGATGCATTCTTACATGGTCGACCCTCATGAAAAAAAATTGCGCAACTGCATTAAAAATCATGACTTGAGGTCGAACTATAAATACATCAGTGATTTGAACATTATCACATGCATGACTTTTACACCATGAGAGCTATTCTCAAAAGTATTTGTTTCAGAATAAAAATCTTTGGTGTGTGGATGCATTCTTACATCGTCGACCCTCATGAAAAAAATTAGCACAACTGCATCAAAAATAATGACTTGAGGTCTAACTATAAATACATCAGCTAATCGAACATTATCACATTCATGACTTTTACACCATGAGAGCTATTCTCAAAAGTATTAGTTTCAGAATAAAAATCTTTGGTGTGTGGATGCATTCTTACATGGTCGACCCTCATGAAAAAAATTGGCGCATTTGCATCAAAAATCATGACTTGAGGCCGAACTATAAATACATCAGCAATTCGAACATTATCACATGCATGACATTATCACACGCACGACTTTTACACCATGAATGCTATTCTCAAAAGTATTAGTTTCAGAATAAAAATCTTTGGTGTGTGGATGCATTCTTACATGGTCGACCCTCATGAAAAAAATTGGCACAACTGCATTAAAAATCATGACTTGAGGTCGAACTATAAATACATCAGCGATTTGAACATTATCACATGCATGACTTTTACACCATGAGAGCTATTCTCAAAAGTATTAGTTTCAGAATAAAAATCTTTGGTGTGTGGATGCATTCTTACATGGTCGACCCTCCTGAAAAAAATTGGCGCAACTGCATCAAAAATAATGACTTGAGGCCGAACTATAAATACATCAGCGATTTGAACATTATCACATTCATGACTTTTACACCATGAGAGCTATTCTCAAAAGTATTAGTTTCAGAATAAAAATCTTTGGTGTGTGGATGCATTCTTACATGGTCGACCTCAATGAAAAAAAATTTTGCAACTGCATCAAAAATAATGACTTGAGGTCGAACTATACATACATCAGCGATTTGAACATAATCACATGCATGAATTTTACACTATGAGAGCTATTCTCTAAAGTATAAGTTTCAGAATAAAAATCTTTAGTGTGTGGATGCATTCTTACATGGTCGACCTCAATGAAAAAAATTGGCACAACTGCATTAAAAATAATGACTTGAGGTCGAACTATAAATACATCAGCTATTTGAACATAATCACATGCATGAATTTTACACCATGAGAGCTATTCTCAAAAGTATTAGTTTCAGAATAAAAATCTTTGGTGTGTGGATGCATTCTTACATGGTCGACCCTCATGAAAAAAATTGGTGCATTTGCATCAAAAATCATGACTTGAGGCCGAACTATAAATACATCAGCAATTCGAACATTATCACATGCATGACATTATCACACGCACGACTTTTACACCATGAATGCTATTCTCAAAAGTATTAGTTTCAGAATAAAAATCTTTGGTGTGTGGATGCATTCTTACATGGTCGACCCTCATGAAAAAAATTGGCACAATTGCATTAAAAATCATGACTTGAGGTCGAACTATAAATACATCAGCGATTTGAACATTATCACATGCATGACTTTTACACCATGAGAGCTATTCTCAAAAGTATTAGTTTCAGAATAAAAATCTTTGGTGTGTGGATGCATTCTTACATGGTCGACCCTCATGAAAAAAATTGGCGCAACTGCATCAAAAATAATCACTTGAGGCCGAACTATAAATACATCAGCGATTTGAACATTATCACATTCATGACTTTTACACCATGAGAGCTATTCTCAAAAGTATTAGTTTCAGAATAAAAATCTTTGGTGTGTGGATGCATTCTTACATGGTCGACCTCAATGAAAAAAAATTTTGCAACTGCATCAAAAATAATGACTTGAGGTCGAACTATTAATACATCAGCGATTTGAACATAATCACATGCATGAATTTTACACCATGAGAGCTATTCTCGAAAGTATAAGTTTCAGAATAAAAATCTTTGGTGTGTGGATGCATTCTTACATGGTCGACCTCAATGAAAAAAATTGGCACAACTGCATTAAAAATCATGACTTGAGGTCGAACTATAAATACATCAGCTATTTGAACATAATCACATGCATGAATTTTTACTATGAGAGCTATTCTCGAAAGTATAAGTTTCAGAATAAAAATCTTTGGTGTGTGGATGCATTCTTACATGGTCGACCCTGATGAAAAAAATTGGCGCAACTGCATCAAAAATCATGACTTGAGGCCGAACTATAAATACATCAGCGATTCGAACAATATCACATGCATGACATTATCACACGCACGACTTGTACACCATGAATGCTATTCTCAAAAGTATTAGTTTCAGAATAAAATTCTTTGGTGTGTGGATGCATTCTGACATGGTCGACCTTCATGAAGAAAATTGGCGCATTTGCATCAAAAATCATGACTTGAGGCCGAACTATAAATACATCACCTATTCGAACATTACCACATGCATGACTTTTACGCCATGAGAGCTATTCTCAAAAGTATTAGTTTCAGAATAAAAATCTTTGGTGTGTGGATGCATTCTTACATGATGGACCCTCATGAAAAACATTGCCGCAACTGCATCAAAAATACTGACTTGAGGCCGAACTATAAATACATCAGCGATTTGAACATTATCACATGCATGACTTTTACGCCATGAGAGCTATTCTCAAAAGTATTAGTTTCAGAATAAAAATCTTTGGTGTGTGGATGCATTCTGACATGGTCGACCTTCATGAAGAAAATTGGCTCATTTGCATCAAAAATCACGACTTGAGGCCCAACTATAAATACATCAGCGATTCGAACATTATCACATGCATGACATTATTACACGCACGACTTTTACACCATGAATGCTATTCTCAAAAGTATTAGTTTCAGAATAAAATTCTTTGGTGTGTGGATGCATTCTGACATGGTCGACCTTCATGAAGAAAATTGGCGCATTTGCATCAAAAATCATGACTTGAGGTCGAACTCTAAATACATCAGCGATTCGAACATTACTACATGCATGACTTTTACGCCATGAGAGCTATTCTCAAAAGTATTAGTTTCAGAATAAAAATCTTTGGTGTCTGGATGCATTCTGACATGGTCGACCTTCATGAAGAAAATTGGCGCATTTGTATCAAAAATCATGACTTGAGCCCGAAGTATAAATACATCAGCGATTCGAACATTTTCACATTCATGACTTTTACGCCATGAGAGCTATTCTCAAAAGTATTAGTTTCAGAATAAAAATCTTTGGTGTGTGGATACATTCTTACATGATGGACCCTCATGAAAAAAATTGGCGCAACTGCATCAAAAATAATGACTTGAGGCCGAACTCTAAATACATCACCTATTCGAACATTACTACATGCATGACTTTTACGCCATGAGAGCTATTCTCAAAAGTATTAGTTTCAGAATAAAAATCTTTGGTGTGTGGATGCATTCTGACATGGTCGACCTTCATGAAGAAAATTGGCGCATTTGCATCAAAAATCATGACTTGAGCCCGAAGTATAAATACATCAGCGATTCGAATATTTTCACATTCATGACTTTTACGCCATGAGAGCTATTCTCAAAAGTATTAGTTTCAGAATAAAAATCTTTGGTGTGTGGATACATTCTTACATGATGGACCCTCATGAAAATAATTGCCGCAACTGCATCAAAAATAATGACTTGAGGCCGAACTCTAAATACATCACCTATTCGAACATTACTACATGCATGACTTTTACGCCATGAGAGCTATTCTCAAAAGCATTAGTTTCAGAATAAAAATCTTTGGTGTGTGGATGCATTCTGACATGGTCGACCCTCATGAAAAAAATTGGCGCAACTGCATGAAAAATCATCACTTGATGTCGAACTATAAATACATCAGCGATTTGAACATTATCACATGCATGACTTTTACACCATGAGAGCTATTCTCAAAATTATTAGTTTCAGAATAAAAATCTTTGGTGTGTGGATGCATTCTTACATCGTCGACCCTCATGAAAAAAAATTGCGCAACTGCATTAAAAATCATGACTTGAGGTCGAACTATAAATACATCAGTGATTTGAACATTATCACATGCATGACTTTTACACCATGAGAGCTATTCTCAAAAGTATTTGTTTCAGAATAAAAATATTTGGTGTGTGGATGCATTCTTACATCGTCGACCCTCATGAAAAAAATTAGCACAACTGCATCAAAAATAATGACTTGAGGTCTAACTATAAATACATCAGCTAATCGAACATTATCACATTCATGACTTTTACACCATGAGAGCTATTCTCAAAAGTATTAGTTTCAGAATAAAAATCTTTGGTGTGTGGATGCATTCTTACATGGTCGACCCTCATGAAAAAAATTGGCGCATTTGCTTCAAAAATCATGACTTGAGGCCGAACTATAAATACATCAGCAATTCGAACATTATCACATGCATGACATTATCACACGCACGACTTTTACACCATGAATGCTATTCTCAAAAGTATTAGTTTCAGAATAAAAATCTTTGGTGTGTGGATGCATTCTTACATGGTCGACCCTCATGAAAAAAATTGGCACAACTGCATTAAAAATCATGACTTGAGGTCGAACTATAAATACATCAGCGATTTGAACATTATCACATGCATGACTTTTACACCATGAGAGCTATTCTCAAAAGTATTAGTTTCAGAATAAAAATCTTTGGTGTGTGGATGCATTCTTACATGGTCGACCCTCATGAAAAAAATTGGCGCAACTGCATCAAAAATAATCACTTGAGGCCGAACTATAAATACATCAGCGATTTGAACATTATCACATTCATGACTTTTACACCATGAGAGCTATTCTCAAAAGTATTAGTTTCAGAATAAAAATCTTTGGTGTGTGGATGCATTCTTACATGGTCGACCTCAATGAAAAAACATTTTGCAACTGCATCAAAAATAATGACTTGAGGTCGAACTATACATACATCAGCGATTTGAACATAATCACATGCATGAATTTTACACTATGAGAGCTATTCTCTAAAGTATAAGTTTCAGAATTAAAATCTTTAGTGTGTGGATGCATTCTTACATGGTCGACCTCAATGAAAAAAATTGGCACAACTGCATTAAAAATAATGACTTGAGGTCGAACTATAAATACATCAGCTATTTGAACATAATCACATGCATGAATTTTACACCATGAGAGCTATTCTCAAAAGTATTAGTTTCAGAATAAAAATCTTTGGTGTGTGGATGCATTCTTACATGGTCGACCCTCATGAAAAAAATTGGTGCATTTGCATCAAAAATCATGACTTGAGGCCGAACTATAAATACATCAGCAATTCGAACATTATCACATGCATGACATTATCACACGCACGACTTTTACACCATGAATGCTATTCTCAAAAGTATTAGTTTCAGAATAAAAATCTTTGGTGTGTGGATGCATTCTTACATGGTCGACCCTCATGAAAAAAATTGGCACAATTGCATTAAAAATCATGACTTGAGGTCGAACTATAAATACATCAGCGATTTGAACATTATCACATGCATGACTTTTACACCATGAGAGCTATTCTCAAAAGTATTAGTTTCAGAATAAAAATCTTTGGTGTGTGGATGCATTCTTACATGGTCGACCCTCATGAAAAAAATTGGCGCAACTGCATCAAAAATAATCACTTGAGGCCGAACTATAAATACATCAGCGATTTGAACATTATCACATTCATGACTTTTACACCATGAGAGCTATTCTCAAAAGTATTAGTTTCAGAATAAAAATCTTTGGTGTGTGGATGCATTCTTACATGGTCGACCTCAATGAAAAAAAATTTTGCAACTGCATCAAAAATAATGACTTGAGGTCGAACTATAAATACATCAGCGATTTGAACATAATCACATGCATGAATTTTACACTATGAGAGCTATTCTCTAAAGTATCAGTTTCAGAATAAAAATCTTTGGTGTGTGGATGCATTCTTACATGGTCGACCTCAATGAAAAAAATTGGCACAACTGCATTAAAAATAATGACTTGAGGTCGAACTATAAATACATCAGCTATTTGAACATAATCACATGCATGAATTTTACACTATGAGAGCTATTCACGAAAGTATAAGCTTCAGAATAAAAATCTTTGGTGTGTGGATGCATTCTTACATGGTCGACCCTCATGAAAAAAATTGGCGCAACTGCATCAAAAATCATGACTTGAGGTCGAACTATAAATACATCAGCGATTCGAACAATATCACATGCATGACATTATCACACGCACGACTTTTACACCATGAATGCTATTCTCAAAAGTATTAGTTTCAGAATAAAATTCTTTGGTGTGTGGATGCATTCTGACATGGTCGACCTTCATGAAGAAAATTGGCGCATTTGCATCAAAAATCATGACTTGAGGTCGAACTATAAATACATCACCTATTCGAACATAACCACATGCATGACTTTTACGCCATGAGAGCTATTCTCAAAAGTATTAGTTTCAGAATAAAAATCTTTGGTGTGTGGATGCATTCTTACATGATGGACCCTCATGAAAAACATTGCCGCAACTGCATCAAAAATAATGACTAGAGGCCGAACTATAAATACATCAGCGATTTGAACATTACCACATTCATGACTTTTACGCCATGAGAGCTATTCTCAAAAGTATTAGTTTCAGAATAAAAATCTTTGGTGTGTGGATGCATTCTTACATGGTCGACCCTCATGAAAAAAATTGGCGCAACTGCATCAAAAATAATGACTTGAGGTCTAACTATAAATACATCAGCTAATCGAACATTATCACATTCATGACTTTTACGCCATGAGAGCTATTCTCAAAAGTATTAGTTTCAGAATAAAAATCTGTGGTGTGTGGATGCATTCTGACATGGTCGACCCTCATGAAAAAAATTGGCGCAACTGCATCAAAAATAATGACTTGAGGCCGAACTATAAATACATCAGCAATTCGAAAATTTTCAAATTCATGACTTTTACACCATGAGAGCTGTTCTTAAAAGTATTAGTTTCAGAATAAAAATCTTTGGTGTGTGGATGCATTCTTACATGGTCGACCTCAATGAAAAAAATTGTTGCAACTGCATCAAAAATCATGACTTGAGGTCGAACTATAAATACATCAGCGATTTGAACATAATCACATGCATGAATTTTACACTATGAGAGCTATTCTCTAAAGTATAAGTTTCAGAATAAAAATCTTTGGTGTGTGGATGCATTCTTACATGGTCGACCTCAATGAAAAAAATTGGCACAACTGCATTAAAAATAATGACTTGAGGTCGAACTATAAATACATCAGCTATTTGAACATAATCACATGCATGAATTTTACACTATGAGAGCTATTCTCGAAAGTATAAGTTTCAGAATAAAAATCTTTGGTGTGTGGATGCATTCTTACATGGTCGACCCTCATGAAAAAAATTGGCGCAACTGCATCAAAAATCATGACTTGAGGCCGAACTATAAATACATCAGCGATTCGAACAATATCACATGCATGACATTATCACACGCACGACTTTTACACCATGAATGCTATTCTCAAAATTATTAGTTTCAGAATAAAATTCTTTGGTGTGTGGATGCATTCTGACATGGTCGACCTTCATGAAGAAAATTGGCGCATTTGCATCAAAAATACTGACTTGAGGCCGAACTATAAATACATCAGCGATTTGAACATTACCACATGCATGACTTTTACGCCATGAGAGCTATTCTCAAAAGTATTAGTTTCAGAATAAAAATCTTTGGTGTGTGGATGCATTCTTACATGGTCGACCCTCATGAAAAAAATTGGCGCAACTGCCTCAAAAATAATGACTTGAGGTCTAACTATAAATACATCAGCTAATCGAACATTATCACATTCATGACTTTTACGCCATGAGAGCTATTCTCAAAAGTATTAGTTTCAGAATAAAAATCTTTGGTGTGTGGATGCATTCTGACATGGTCGACCCTCATGAAAAAAATTGGCGCAACTGCATCAAAAATAATGACTTGAGGCCGAACTATAAATACATCAGCAATTCGAAAATTTTCAAATTCATGACTTTTACACCATGAGAGCTGTTCTTAAAAGTATTAGTTTCAGAATAAAAATCTTTGGTGTGTGGATGCATTCTTACATGGTCGACCGCAATGAAAAAAATTGTTGCAACTGCATCAAAAATCATGACTTGAGGTCGAACTATAAATACATCAGCTAATCGAACATTATCACATTCATGACTTTTACACCATGAGAGCTATTCTCAAAAGTATTAGTTTCAGAATAAAAATCTTTGGTGTGTGGATGCATTCTTACATGGTCGACCCTCATGAAAAAAATTGGCGCATTTGCATCAAAAATCATGACTTGAGGCCGAACTATAAATACATCAGCAATTCGAACATTATCACATGCATGACATTATCACACGCACGACTTTTACACCATGAATGCTATTCTCAAAAGTATTAGTTTCAGAATAAAAATCTTTGGTGTGTGGATGCATTCTTACATGGTCGACCCTCATGAAAAAAATTGGCACAACTGCATTAAAAATCATGACTTGAGGTCGAACTATAAATACATCAGCGATTTGAACATTATCACATGCATGACTTTTACACCATGAGAGCTATTCTCAAAAGTATTAGTTTCAGAATAAAAATCTTTGGTGTGTGGATGCATTCTTACATGGTCGACCCTGATGAAAAAAATTGGCGCAACTGCATCAAAAATAATGACTTGAGGCCGAACTATAAATACATCAGCGATTTGAACATTATCACATTCATGACTTTTACACCATGAGAGCTATTCTCAAAAGTATTAGTTTCAGAATAAAAATCTTTGGTGTGTGGATGCATTCTTACATGGTCGACCTCAATGAAAAAAAATTTTGCAACTGCATCAAAAATAATGACTTGAGGTCGAACTATAAATACATCAGCGATTTGAACATAATCACATGCATGAATTTTACACTATGAGAGCTATTCTCTAAAGTATAAGTTTCAGAATAAAAATCTTTAGTGTGTGGATGGATTCTTACATGGTCGACCTCAATGAAAAAAATTGGCACAACTGCATTAAAAATAATGACTTGAGGTCGAACTATAAATACATCAGCTATTTGAACATAATCACATGCATGAATTTTACACCATGAGAGCTATTCTCAAAAGTATTAGTTTCAGAATAAAAATCTTTGGTGTGTGGATGCATTCTTACATGGTCGACCCTCATGAAAAAAATTGGCGCAACTGCATCAAAAATAATGACTTGAGGCCGAACTATAAATATATCAGCAATTCGAACATTATCACATGCATGACATTATCACACGCACGACTTTTACACCATGAATGCTATTCTCAAAAGTATTAGTTTCAGAATAAAAATCTTTGGTGTGTGGATGCATTCTTACATGGTCGACCCTCATGAAAAAAATTGGCACAACTGCATTAAAAATCATGACTTGAGGTCGAACTATAAATACATCAGCGATTTGAACATTATCACATGCATGACTTTTACACCATGAGAGCTATTCTCAAAAGTATTAGTTTCAGAATAAAAATCTTTGGTGTGTGGATGCATTCTTACATGGTCGACCCTCATGAAAAAAATTGGCGCAACTGCATCAAAAATAATCACTTGAGGCCGAACTATAAATACATCAGCGATTTGAACATTATCACATTCATGACTTTTACACCATGAGAGCTATTCTCAAAAGTATTAGTTTCAGAATAAAAATCTTTGGTGTGTGGATGCATTCTTACATGGTCGACCTCAATGAAAAAAAATTTTGCAACTGCATCAAAAATAATGACTTGAGGTCGAACTATTAATACATCAGCGATTTGAACATAATCACATGCATGAATTTTACACTATGAGAGCTATTCTCTAAAGTATCAGTTTCAGAATAAAAATCTTTGGTGTGTGGATGCATTCTTACATGGTCGACCTCAATGAAAAAAATTGGCACAACTGCATTAAAAATAATGACTTGAGGTCGAACTATAAATACATCAGCTATTTGAACATAATCACATGCATGAATTTTACACTATGAGAGCTATTCTCGAAAGTATAAGTTTCAGAATAAAAATCTTTGGTGTGTGGATGCATTCTTACATGGTCGACCCTCATGAAAAAAATTGGCGCAACTGCATCAAAAATCATGACTTGAGGCCGAACTATAAATACATCAGCGATTCGAACAATATCACATGCATGACATTATCACACGCACGACTTTTACACCATGAATGCTATTCTCAAAAGTATTAGTTTCAGAATAAAATTCTTTGGTGTGTGGATGCATTCTGACATGGTCGACCTTCATGAAGAAAATTGGCGCATTTGCATCAAAAATCATGACTTGAGGTCGAACTATAAATACATCACCTATTCGAACATAACCACATGCATGACTTTTACGCCATGAGAGCTATTCTCAAAAGTATTAGTTTCAGAATAAAAATCTTTGGTGTGTGGATGCATTCTTACATGATGGACCCTCATGAAAAACATTGCCGCAACTGCATCAAAAATAATGACTAGAGGCCGAACTATAAATACATCAGCGATTTGAACATTACCACATTCATGACTTTTACGCCATGAGAGCTATTCTCAAAAGTATTAGTTTCAGAATAAAAATCTTTGGTGTGTGGATGCATTCTTACATGGTCGACCCTCCTGAAAAAAATTGGCGCAACTGCATCAAAAATAATGACTTGAGGTCTAACTATAAATACATCAGCTAATCGAACATTATCACATTCATGACTTTTACGCCATGAGAGCTATTCTCAAAAGTATTAGTTTCAGAATAAAAATCTTTGGTGTGTGGATGCATTCTGACATGGTCGACCCTCATGAAAAAAATTGGCGCAACTGCATCAAAAATAATGACTTGAGGCCGAACTATAAATACATCAGCAATTCGAAAATTTTCAAATTCATGACTTTTACACCATGAGAGCTGTTCTTAAAAGTATTAGTTTCAGAATAAAAATCTTTGGTGTGTGGATGCATTCTTACATGGTCGACCTCAATGAAAAAAATTGTTGCAACTGCATCAAAAATCATGACTTGAGGTCGAACTATAAATACATCAGCGATTTGAACATAATCACATGCATGAATTTTACACTATGAGAGCTATTCTCTAAAGTATCAGTTTCAGAATAAAAATCTTTGGTGTGTGGATGCATTCTTACATGGTCGACCTCAATGAAAAAAATTGGCACAACTGCATTAAAAATAATGACTTGAGGTCGAACTATAAATACATCAGCTATTTGAACATAATCACATGCATGAATTTTACACTATGAGAGCTATTCTCGAAAGTATAAGTTTCAGAATAAAAATCTTTGGTGTGTGGATGCATTCTTACATCGTCGACCCTCATGAAAAAAATTGGCGCAACTGCATCAAAAATCATGGCTTGAGGCCGAACTATAAATACATCAGCGATTCGAACAATATCACATGCATGACATTATCACACGCACGACTTTTACACCATGAATGCTATTCTCAAAATTATTAGTTTCAGAATAAAATTCTTTGGTGTGTGGATGCATTCTGACATGGTCGACCTTCATGAAGAAAATTGGCTTATTTGCATCAAAAATACTGACTTGAGGCCGAACTATAAATACATCAGCGATTTGAACATTACCACATGCATGACTTTTACGCCATGAGAGCTATTCTCAAAAGTATTAGTTTCAGAATAAAAATCTTTGGTGTGTGGATGCATTCTTACATGGTCGACCTCAATGAAAAAAATTGGCGCAACTGCATCAAAAATCATGACTTGAGGCCGAACTATAAATACATCAGCGATTCGAACAATATCACATGCATGACATTATCACACGCACGACTTTTACACCATGAATGCTATTCTCAAAAGTATTAGTTTCAGAATAAAATTCTTTGGTGTGTGGATGCATTCTGACATGGTCGACCTTCATGAAGAAAATTGGCGCATTTGCATCAAAAATCATGACTTGAGGTCGAACTATAAATACATCACCTATTCGAACATAACCACATGCATGACTTTTACGCCATGAGAGCTATTCTCAAAAGTATTAGTTTCAGAATAAAAATCTTTGGTGTGTGGATGCATTCTTACATGATGGACCCTCATGAAAAACATTGCCGCAACTGCATCAAAAATAATGACTAGAGGCCGAACTATAAATACATCAGCGATTTGAACATTACCACATTCATGACTTTTACGCCATGAGAGCTATTCTCAAAAGTATTAGTTTCAGAATAAAAATCTTTGGTGTGTGGATGCATTCTTACATGGTCGACCCTCATGAAAAAAATTGGCGCAACTGCATCAAAAATAATGACTTGAGGTCTAACTATAAATACATCAGCTAATCGAACATTATCACATTCATGACTTTTACGCCATGAGAGCTATTCTCAAAAGTATTAGTTTCAGAATAAAAATCTGTGGTGTGTGGATGCATTCTGACATGGTCGACCCTCATGAAAAAAATTGGCGCAACTGCATCAAAAATAATGACTTGAGGCCGAACTATAAATACATCAGCAATTCGAAAATTTTCAAATTCATGACTTTTACACCATGAGAGCTGTTCTTAAAAGTATTAGTTTCAGAATAAAAATCTTTGGTGTGTGGATGCATTCTTACATGGTCGACCTCAATGAAAAAAATTGTTGCAACTGCATCAAAAATCATGACTTGAGGTCGAACTATAAATACATCAGCGATTTGAACATAATCACATGCATGAATTTTACACTATGAGAGCTATTCTCTAAAGTATCAGTTTCAGAATAAAAATCTTTGGTGTGTGGATGCATTCTTACATGGTCGACCTCAATGAAAAAAATTGGCACAACTGCATTAAAAATAATGACTTGAGGTCGAACTATAAATACATCAGCTATTTGAACATAATCACATGCATGAATTTTACACTATGAGAGCTATTCTCGAAAGTATAAGTTTCAGAATAAAAATCTTTGGTGTGTGGATGCATTCTTACATCGTCGACCCTCATGAAAAAAATTGGCGCAACTGCATCAAAAATCATGGCTTGAGGCCGAACTATAAATACATCAGCGATTCGAACAATATCACATGCATGACATTATCACACGCACGACTTTTACACCATGAATGCTATTCTCAAAATTATTAGTTTCAGAATAAAATTCTTTGGTGTGTGGATGCATTCTGACATGGTCGACCTTCATGAAGAAAATTGGCTTATTTGCATCAAAAATACTGACTTGAGGCCGAACTATAAATACATCAGCGATTTGAACATTACCACATGCATGACTTTTACGCCATGAGAGCTATTCTCAAAAGTATTAGTTTCAGAATAAAAATCTTTGGTGTGTGGATGCATTCTTACATGGTCGACCCTCATGAAAAAAATTGGCGCAACTGCCTCAAAAATAATGACTTGAGGTCTAACTATAAATACATCAGCTAATCGAACATTATCACATTCATGACTTTTACGCCATGAGAGCTATTCTCAAAAGTATTAGTTTCAGAATAAAAATCTTTGGTGTGTGGATGCATTCTGACATGGTCGACCCTCATGAAAAAAATTGGCGCAACTGCATCAAAAATAATGACTTGAGGCCGAACTATAAATACATCAGCAATTCGAAAATTTTTAAATTCATGACTTTTACACCATGAGAGCTGTTCTTAAAAGTATTAGTTTCAGAATAAAAATCTTTGGTGTGTGGATGCATTCTTACATGGTCGACCTCAATGAAAAAAATTGTTGCAACTGCATCAAAAATCATGACTTGAGGTCGAACTATAAATACATCAGCGATTTGAACATAATCACATGCATGAATTTTACACTATGAGAGCTATTCTCGAAAGTATAAGTTTCAGAATAAAAATCTTTGGTGTGTGGATGCATTCTTACATGGTCGACTCTCATGAAGAAAATTGGCGCAACTGCATCAAAAATCATGACTTGAGGCCGAACTATAGATACATCAGCGATTCGAACATTATCACATGCATGACATTATCACACTCACGACTTTTACACCATGAATGCTATTCTCAAAAGTATTAGTTTCAGAATAAAATTCTTTGGTGTGTGGATGCATTCTGACATGGTCGACCTTCATGAAGAAAATTGGCGCATTTGCATCAAAAATCATGACTTGAGGCCGAACTATAAATACATCAGCGATTCGAACATTATCACATGCATGACATTATCACACTCACGACTTTTACACCATGAATGCTATTCTCAAAAGTATTAGTTTCAGAATAAAATTCTTTGGTGTGTGGATGCATTCTGACATGGTCGACCTTCATGAAGAAAATTGGCGCATTTGCATGAAAAATCATGACTTGAGGCCGAACTATAAATACATCAGCGATTCGAACATTTCACATTCATGACTTTTACGCCATGAGAGCTATTCTCAAAAGTATTAGTTTCAGAATAAAAATCTTTGGTGTGTGGATGCATTCTTACATGGTCGACCCTCATGAAAAAAATTGGCGCAACTGCATCAAAAATCATCACTTGATGTCGAACTATAAATACATCAGCTATTTGAACATTATCACATGCACAACTTTTACACCATGAATGCTATTCTCAAAAGTATTAGTTTCAGAATAAAAATCTTTGGTGTGTGGATGCATTCTTACATGGTCGACCTTCATGAAGAAATTTGGCGCATTTTCATCAAAAATTATCAGGTGAGGCCGAACTATAAATACATCAGCGATTCGAACATTTTCACATTCATGACTTTTACACCATGAGAGCTATTCTCAAAAGTATTAGTTTCAGAATAAAAATCTTTGGTGTGTGGATGCATTCTTACATGATGGACCCTCATGAAAAAAATTGGCGCAACTGCATCAAAAATAATGACTTGAGGCCGAACTATAAATACATCACCTATTCGAACATTACCACATGCATGACTTTTACACCATGAGAGCTATTCTCAAAAGTATTAGTTTCAGAATAAAAATCTTTGGTGTGTGGATGCATTCTTGCATGGTCGACGTTCATGAAGAAAATTGGCGCATTTGCATGAAAAATCATGACTTGAGACCGAACTATAAATACATCAGCAATTCGAACATTATCACATGCATGACTCTTACGCCATGAGAGCTATTCTCAAAAGTATTAGTTTCAGAATAAAAATCTTTGGTGTGTGGATGCATTCTTACATGGTCGACCCTCATGAAAAAAATTGGCGCAACTGCATCAAAAATAATGACTTGAGACCGAACTATAAATACATCAGCGATTCAAACATTATCACATGCATGACATTATCACACGCACGACTTTTACACCATGAATGCTATTCTCAAAAGTATTAGTTTCAGAATAAAATTCTTTGGTGTGTGGATGCATTCTGACATTGTCGACCTTCAACAAGAAAATTGGCGCATTTGCATCAAAAATCATGACTTGAGGCCGAACTATAAATACATCAGCGATTCGAACATTTTCACATTGATGACTTTTACGCCATGAGAGCTATTCTCAAAAGTATTAGTTTCAGAATAAAAATCTTTGGTGTGTGGATGCATTCTTACATGGTCGACCCTCATGAAAAAAATTGGCGCAACTGCATCAAAAATCATCACTTGATGTCGAACTATAAATACATCAGCGATTCGAACATTTTCACATTGATGACTTTTACGCCATGAGAGCTATTCTCAAAAGTATTAGTTTCAGAATAAAAATCTTTGGTGTGTGGATGCATTCTTACATGGTCGACCCTCATGAAAAAAATTGGCGCAACTGCATCAAAAATCATCAGTTGAGGCCGAACTATAAATACATCAGCGATTCGAACATTATCACATTCATGACTTTTACACCATGAGAGCTATTCTCAAAAGTATTAGTTTCAGAATAAAAATCTTTGGTGTGTGGATGCATTCTTACATGGTCGACCTCAATGAAAAAAATTGTTGCAACTGCATCAAAAATAATGACTTGAGGTCGAACTATAAATACATCAGCGATTTGAACATAATCACATGCATGAATTTTACACTATGAGAGCTATTCTCGAAAGTATAAGTTTCAGAATAAAAATCTTTGGTGTGTGGATGCATTCTTACATGGTCGACCTCAATGAAAAAAATTGGCACAACTTCATCAAAAATAATGACTTGAGGTCGAACTATAAATACATCAGCTATTTGAACATAATCACATCCATGAATTTTACACTATGAGAGCTATTCTCGAAAGTATAAGTTTCAGAATAAAAATCTTTGGTGTGTGGATGCATTCTTACATGGTCGACCCTCATGAAAAAAATTGGCGCAACTGCATCAAAAATCATGACTTGAGCCCGAACTATAAATACATCAGCGATTCGAACATTATCACATGCATGACATTATCACACGCACGACTTTTACACCATGAATGCTATTCTCAAAAGTATTAGTTTCAGAATAAAATTCTTTGGTGTGTGGATGCATTCTGACATGGTCGACCTTCATGAAGAAAATTGGCGCATTTGCATCAAAAATCATGACTTGCGGCCGAACTATAAATACATCACCTATTCGAACATTACCACATGCATGACCTTTACGCCATGAGAGCTATTCTCAAAAGTATTAGTTTCAGAATAAAAATCTTTGGTGTGTGGATGCATTCTTACATGATGGACCCTCATGAAAAACATTGCCGCAACTGCATCAAAAATTATGACTTGAGGCCGAACTATAAATACATCAGCGATTCGAACATTACCACATGCATGACTTTTACGCCATGAGAGCTATTCTCAAAAGTATTAGTTTCAGAATAAAAATCTTTGGTGTGTGGATGCATTCTTACATGGTCGACCCTCATGAAAAAAATTGGCGCAACTGCATCAAAAATAATGACTTGAGGTCTAACTATAAATACATCAGCTAATCGAACATTATCACATTCATGACTTTTACACCATGAGAGCTATTCTCAAAAGTATTAGTTTCAGAATAAAAATCTTTAGTGTGTGGATGCATTCTTACATGGCCGACCTCAATGAAAAAAATTGTTGCAACTGCATCAAAAATAATGACTTGAGGTCGAACTATAAATACATCAGCGATTTGAACATAATCACATGCATGAATTTTACACTATGAGAGCTATTCTCGAAAGTATAAGTTTCAGAATAAAAATCTTTGGTGTGTGGATGCATTCTTACATGGTCGACCTCAATGAAAAAAATTGGCGCAACTGCATCAAAAATAATGACTTGAGGTCTAACTATAAATGCATCAGCTAATCGAACATTATCACATGCATGACTTTTACACCATGTGAGCTATTCTCAAAAGTATTAGTTTCAGAATAAAAATCTTTGGTGTGTGGATGCATTCTTACATGGTTGACCCTCATGAAAAAAATTGGCGCAACTGCATCAAAAATCATGACTTGAGGCCGAACTATAAATACATCAGCGATTTGAACATTATCACATGCATGACATTATCACACGCACGACTTTTACACCATGAATGCTATTCTCAAAAGTATTAGTTTCAGAATAAAATTCTTTGGTGTGTGGATGCATTCTGACATGGTCGACCTTCATGAAGAAAATTGGCGCAACTGCATCAAAAATCATGACTTGAGGCCGAACTATAAATACATCAGCGATTCGAACATTATCACATGCATGACATTATCACACTCACGACTTTTACACCATGAATGCTATTCTCAAAAGTATTAGTTTCAGAATAAAAATCTTTGGTGTGTGGATGCATTCTGACATGGTCGACCTTCATGAAGAAAATTGGCGCATTTGCATCAAAAATCATGACTTGAGGCCGAACTATAAATACATCAGCGATTCGAACATTTTCACATGCATGACTTTTACGCCATGAGAGCTATTCTCAAAAGTATTAGTTTCAGAATAAAAATCTTTGGTGTGTGGATGCATTCTTACATGGTCGACCCTCATGAAAAAAATTGGCGCAACTGCATCAAAAATCATCACTTGATGTCGAACTATAAATACAACAGCGATTTGAACATTATCACATGCACGACTTTTACGCCATGAGAGCTATTCTCAAAAGTATTAGTTTCAGAATAAAAATCTTTGGTGTGTGGATGCATTCTTACATGGTCGACCCTCATGAAAAAAATTGGCGCAACTGCATCAAAAATCATCACTTGATGTCGAACTATAAATACATCAGCGATTTGAACATGATCACATGCACGACTTTTACACCATGAATGCTATTCTCAAAAGTATTAGTTTCAGAATAAAAATCTTTGGTGTGTGGATGCATTCTTACATGGTCGACCTTCATGAAGAAATTTGGCGCATTTGCATCAAAAATCATGACTTGAGGCCGAACTATAAATACATCAGCGATTCGAACATTTTCACATTCATGACTTTTACACCATGAGAGCTATTCTCAAAAGTATTAGTTTCAGAATAAAAATCTTTGGTGTGTGGATGCATTCTTACATGATGGACCCTCATGAAAAAAATTGGCGCAACTGCATCAAAAATAATGACTTGAGGCCGAACTATAAATACATCACCTATTCGAACATTACCACATGCATACTTTTACGCCATGAGAGCTATTCTCAAAAGTATTAGTTTCCGAATACAAATCTTTGGTGTGTGGATGCATTCTTACATGGTCGACGTTCATGAAGAAAATTGGCGCATTTGCATGAAAAATCATGACTTGAGACCGAACTATAAATACATCAGCAATTCGAACATTATCACATGCATGACTCTTACGCCATGAGAGCTATTCTCAAAAGTATTAGTTTCAGAATAAAAATCTTTGGTGTGTGGATGCATTCTGACATGGTCGACCTTCATGAAGAAAATTGGCGCAACTGCATCAAAAATCATGACTTGAGGCCGAACTATAAATACATCAGCGATTCGAACATTATCACATGCATGACATTATCACACTCACGACTTTTACACCATGAATGCTATTCTCAAAAGTATTAGTTTCAGAATAAAATTCTTTGGTGTGTGGATGCATTCTGACATGGTCGACCTTCATGAAGAAAATTGGCGCATTTGCATCAAAAATCATGACTTGAGGCCGAACTATAAATACATCAGCGATTCGAACATTTTCACATGCATGACTTTTACGCCATGAGAGCTATTCTCAAAAGTATTAGTTTCAGAATAAAAATCTTTGGTGTGTGGATGCATTCTTACATGGTCGACCCTCATGAAAAAAATTGGCGCAACTGCATCAAAAATCATCACTTGATGTCGAACTATTAATACAACAGCGATTTGAACATTATCACATGCACGACTTTTACGCCATGAGAGCTATTCTCAAAAGTATTAGTTTCAGAATAAAAATCTTTGGTGTGTGGATGCATTCTTACATGGTCGACCCTCATGAAAAAAATTGGCGCAACTGCATCAAAAATCATCACTTGATGTCGAACTATAAATACAACAGCGATTTGAACATGATCACATGCACGACTTTTACACCATAAATGCTATTCTCAAAAGTATTAGTTTCAGAATAAAAATCTTTGGTGTGTGGATGCATTCTTACATGGTCGACCTTCATGAAGAAATTTGGCGCATTTGCATCAAAAATCATGACTTGAGGCCGAACTATAAATACATCAGCGATTCGAACATTTTCACATTCATGACTTTTACACCATGAGAGCTATTCTCAAAAGTATTAGTTTCAGAATAAAAATCTTTGGTGTGTGGATGCATTCTTACATGATGGACCCTCATGAAAAAAATTGCCGCAACTGCATCAAAAATAATGACTTGAGGCCGAACTATAAATACATCACCTATTCGAACATTACCACATGCATGACTTTTACGCCATGAGAGCTATTCTCAAAAGTATTAGTTTCCGTAAAAAAATCTTTGCTGTGTGGATGCATTCTTACATGGTCGACCTTCATGAAGAAAATTGGCGCATTTGCATGAAAAATCATGACTTGAGACCGAACTATAAATACATCAGCAATTCGAATATTATCACATGCATGGCTCTTACGCCATGAGAGCTATTCTCAAAAGTATTAGTTTCAGAATAAAAATCTTTGGTGTGTGGATGCATTCTTACATGGTCGACCCTCATAAAAAAAATTGGCGCAACTGCATCAAAAATCATGACTTGAGGTCTAACTATAAATACATCAGCTAATCGAACATTATCACATTCATGACTTTTACACCATGAGAGCTATTCTCAAAAGTATTAGTTTCAGAATAAAAATCTTTGGTGTGTGGATGCATTCTTACATGGTCGACCTCAATGAAAAAAATTGTTGCAACTGCATCAAAAATAATGACTTGAGGTCGAACTTTAAATACATCAGCGATTTGAACATAATCACATGCATGAATTTTACACCATGAGAGCTATTCTTGAAAGTATAAGTTTCAGAATAAAAATCTTTGGTGTGTGGATGCATTCTTACATGGTCGACCTCAATGAAAAAAATTGGCACAACTGCATCAAAAATCATGACTTAAGGTCGAACTATAAATACATCAGCTATTTGAACATAATCACATGCATGAATTTTACACTATGAGAGCTATTCTCGAAAGTATAAGTTTCAGAATAAAAATATTTGGTGTGTGGATGCATTCTTACATGGTCGACCCTCATGAAAAAAATTGGCGCAACTGCATCAAAAATCATGACTTGAGGCCGAACTATAAATACATCAGCGATTCGAACATTATCACATGCATGACATTATCACACGCACGACTTTTACACCATGAATGCTATTCTCAAAAGTATTAGTTTCAGAATAAAATTCTTTGGTGTGTGGATGCATTCTGACATGGTCGACCATCATGAAGAAAATTGGCGCATTTGCATCAAAAATCATGACTTGAGGCCGAACTATAAATACATCACCTGTTCGAACATTACCACATGCATGACTTTTACGCCATGAGAGCTATTCTCAAAAGTATTAGTTTCAGAATAAAAATCTTTGGTGTGTGGATGCATTCTTACATGATGGACCCTCATGAAAAACATTGCCGCAACTGCATCAAAAATAATGACTTGAGGCCGAACTATAAATACATCAGCGATTCGAACATTACCACATGCATGACTTTTACGCCATGAATGCTATTCTCAAAAGTATTAGTTTCAGAATAAAAATCTTTGGTGTGTGGATGCATTCTTACATGGTCGCCCCTCATGAAAAAAATTGGCGCAACTGCATCAAAAATAATGACTTGAGGTCTAACTATAAATACATCAGCTAATCGAACATTATCACATTCATGACTTTTACACCATGAGAGCTATTCTCAAAAGTATTAGTTTCAGAATAAAAATCTTTGGTGTGTGGATGCATTCTTACATGGTCGACCTCAATGAAAAAAATTGTTGCAACTGCATCAAAAATAATGACTTGAGGTCGAACTATAAATACATCAGCGATTTGAACATAATCACATGCATGAATTTTACACTATGAGAGCTATTCTCGAAAGTATAAGTTTCAGAATAAAAATCTTTGGTGTGTGGATGCATTCTTACATGGTCGACCTCAATGAAAAAAATTGTTGCAACTGCATCAAAAATAATGACTTGAGGTCGAACTATAAATACATCAGCTATTTGAACATAATCACATGCATGAATTTTACACTATAAGAGCTATTCTCGAAAGTATAAGTTTCAGAATAAAAATCTTTGGTGTGTGGATGCATTCTTACATGGTCGACCCTCATGAAAAAAATTGGCGCAACTGCATCAAAAATCATCACTTGAGGCCGAACTATAAATACATCAGCGATTCGAACATTATCACATGCATGACATTATCACATGCACGACTTTTACACCATGAATGCTATTCTCAAAAGTATTAGTTTCAGAATAAAATTCTTTGGTGTGTGGATGCATTCTTACATGGTCGACGTTCATGAAGAAAATTGGTGCATTTGCATGAAAAATCATGACTTGAGGCCGAACTATAAATACATCAGCTATTTGAACATAATCACATGCATGAATTTTACACTATGAGAGCTATTCTCAAAAGTATTAGTGTCAGAATAAAAATCTTTGGTGTGTGGATGCATTCTTACATGATGGACCCTCATGAAAAAAATTGCCGCAACTGCATCAAAAATCATGACTTGAGGCCGAACTATAAATACATCAGCGATTCGAACATTACAACATGCATGACTTTGACGCTATGAGAGCTATTCTCAAAAGTATTAGTTTCAGAATAAAATTCTTTGGTGTGTGGATGCATTCTTACATGGTCGACCCTCATGAAAAAAATTGGCGCAACTGCATGAAAAATCATCACTTGATGTCGAACTATAAATACATCAGCGATTCGAACATTATCACATGCACGACTTTTACACCATGAATGCTATTCTCAAAAGTATTAGATTCAGAATAAAAATCTTTGGTGTGTGGATGCATTCTGACATGGTCGACCTTCATGAAGAAAATTGGCGCATTTGCATAAAAAATCATCAGTTGAGGCCGAAGTATAAATACATCAGTGATTCGAACATTTTCACAATCATGACTTTTACACCATGAGAGCTATTCTCAAAAGTATTAGTTTCAGAATAAAAATCTTTGGTGTGTGGATGCATTCTTACATGATGGACCCTCATGAAAAAAATTGCCGCTACTGCATCAAAAATAATGACTTGAGGCCGAACTATAAATACATCACCTATTCGAACATTACCACATGCATGACTTTTACGCCATGAGAGCTATTCTCAAAAGTATTAGTTTCAGAATAAAAATCTTTGGTGTGTGGATGCATTCTTACATGGTCGACCTGCATGAAGAAAATTGGCGCATTTCCATCAAAAATAATGACTTGAGGCCGAACTATAAATTCATCAGCGATTCGAACATTTTCACATTCATGACTTTTACCCTATGAGAGCTATTCTCAAAAGTATTAATCTCAGAAGAAAACCATATGGTGTGTGGATGCATTCTTACATGGTCGACCCTCATGAAAAAAATTGGCGCAACTGCATAAAAAATCATCACTTGATGTCGAACTATAAATACATCAGCGATTTAAACATTATCAGACGCACGACTTTTACACCATGAATGCTATTCTCAAAAGTATTAGTTTCAGAATAAAAATCTTTTTTGTGTGGATGCATTCTTACATGGTCGACCCTCATGAAGAAAATTGGCGCAACTGCATTAAAAATCATGACTTGAGGTCGAACTATAAATACATCAGCGATTTGAACATTATCACATTCATGACTTTTACGCCATGAGAGCTATTCTCAAATGTATTTGTTTCAGAATAAAAATCTTTGGTGTGTGGATGCATTCTTACATGGTCAACCTTCATGAAAAAAATTGACGCAACTGCATCAAAAATAATGACTTGAGGTCTAACTCTAAATACATCAGCGATTCGAACTTTTTCACATGCATGACATTATCACATGCACGACTTTTACACAATGAATGCTATTCTCAAAAGTATTAGTTTCAGAATAAAAATCTTTGGTGTGTGGATGCATTCTGACATGGTCGACACTCATAAAAAAAAATTGGCGCAACTGCACGAAAAATCATCACTTGATGTCGAGCTATAAATACATCAGCGATTTGAACATTATCACATGCATGACTTTTACGCCATGAGAGCTATTCTCAAAAGTATTAGTTTCAGAATAAAAATCTTTGGTGTGTGGATGCATTCTTACATGGTCGACCCTCATGAAAAAAATTGGGGCATTTGCGTCAAAAAATCATGACTAGAGGCCGAACTATAAATACATCAGCGATTCGAACATTATCACATGCATGACATTATCAAACGCACGACTTTTACACCATGAATGCTATTCTCAAAAGTATTAGTTTCAGAATAAAAATCTTTGGTGTGTGGATGCATTCTTACATGGTCGACCTTCATGAAGAAAATTAGTGCATTTGCATCAAAGATCATGACTTGAGGCCGAACTATAAATACATCAGCGATTCGAACATTTTCACATTCATGACTTTTACGCCATGAGAGCTATTCTCAAAAGTATTAGTTTCAGAATAAAAATCTTTGGTGTGTGGATGCATTCTTACATGGTCGACCCTCATGAAGAGAAAAGCCGCAACTGCATCAAAATTCATGACTTGATGTCGAACTATAAATACATCAGCGATTCGAACATTTTCACATTCATGACTTTTTCGCCATGAGAGCTATTCTCAAAAGTATTAATCTCAGAAGAAAACCATATGGAGTGTGGATGCATTCTTACATGGTCGACCCTCATGAAAAAAATTGGCGCAACTGCATAAAAAATCATCACTTGATGTCGAACTATAAATACATCAGCGATTTCAAAATTATCACATGCACGACTTTTACACCATGAGAGCTATTCTCAAAAGTATTAGTTTCAGAATAAAAATCTTTGGTGTGTGGATGCATTCTTACATGGTCGACCAGCATGAAAAAAATTGTGACAACTGCATCAAAAATAATGACTTGAGGTCTAACTATAAATACATCAGCTAATCGAAGATTATCACATGCATGACTTTTACACCATGAGAGCTATTCTCAAAAGTATTAGTTTCAGAATAAAAATATTTGGTGTGTGGATGCATTCTTACATGGTCGACCCTCATGAAAAAAACTGGCGCAACTGCATCAAAAATAATGACTTGAGGCCGAACTATATATACATCAGCGATTCGAAAATTTCCACATTCATGACTTTTACACCATGAGAGCTGTTCTTAAAAGTATTAGTTTCAGAATAAAAATCTTTGGTGTGTGGATGCATTCTTACATGGTCGACACTCATGAAAAAAATTGGCGCAACTGCATTAAAAATCAGGACTTGAGGCCGAACCTTAAATACATCAGCGATTCGAACATTTTCACATGCATGACTTTTACACCATGAGAGCTATTCTCAAAAGTAGTAGTTTCAGAATAAAAATATTTGGTGTGTGGATGCATTCTTATATGTTCGACCGTCATGAAAAAATATGGCGCAACTGCATCAAAAATAATGACTTGAGGTCAAACTAAAAATGCATCAGCGATTTGGACATTATCACATGCATGACTTTTTTCACCATGAGAGCTATTCTCAAAAGTATTAGTTTCAGAATAAACATCTTTAGTGTGTGGATGCATTCTTACATGGTCCACCGTCATGAAAAAAATTGACGCAACTGCATTAAAAATAATGACTTGAGGTCTAACTCTAAATACATCAGCGATTCGAACTTTTTCACATGCATGACATTATCACATGCATGACTTTTACGCGATGAATGCTATTCTCAAAAGTATTAGTTTTAGAATAAAAATCTTTGGTGTGTGGATGCATTCTTACATGGTCGACCCTCATGAAAAAAATTGGCGCAACTGCATCAAAAATCATGACTTGAGGAAGAATTATAAATACATCAGCGATTCGAACATTTTCACATGCATGACTTTTACACCATGAGAGCTATTCTCAAAAGTAGTAGTTTCAGAATAAAAATCTTTGGTGTGTGGATGCATTCTTACATGTTCGACCGTCATGAAAAAATATGGCGCAACTGCATCAAAAATAATGACTTGAGGTCGAACTAAAAATGCATCAGCGATTTGGACATTATCACATGCATGACTTTTTTCACCATGAGAGCTATTCTCAAAAGTATTAGTTTCAGAATAAACATCTTTGGTGTGTGGATGCATTCTTACATGGTCGACCTTCATGAAAAAAATTGACGCAACTGCATTAGAAATAATGACTTGAGGTCTAACTCTAAATACATCAGCGATTCGAACTTTTTCACATGCATGACATTATCACATGCATGACTTTTACGCCATGAATGCTATTCTCAAAAGTATTAGTTTTAGAATAAAAATGTTTGGTGTGTGGATGCATTCTTACATGGTCGACCCTCATGAAAAAAATTGGCGCAACTGCATCAAAAATAATGACTTGAGGAAGAATTATAAATACATCAGCGATTTGAACATTTTCACATGCATGACTTTTACACCATGAGAGCTATTCTCAAAAGTATTAGTTTCAGAATAATAATATTTGGTGTGTGGATGCATTCTTACATGGTCGACCCTCATGAAAAAAATTTTGCAACTGCATCAAAAATAATGACTTGAGGTCGAACTATAAATACATCAGCGATTTGAACATTATCACATGCATGACTTTTACACAATGAGAGCTATTCTCAAAAGTATTAGTTTCAGAATAAAAACATTTGGTGTGTGGATGCATTCTTACATGGTCGACATTCATGAAAAAAATTGGCGCAACTGCATCAAAAATAATGACTTGAGGTCTAACTCTAAATACATCAGCGATTTGGACATTATCACATGCATGACTTTTACGCCATGAGAGCTATTCTCAAAAGTATTAGTTTCAGAATAAAAATCTTTGGTGTGTGGATGCATTCTTACATGGTCGACCCTCATGAAAGAAATTGGTGCAACCGCATTAAAAATCATGACTTGAGGCCGAACTATAAATACATCAGCGATTCGAACATTTTCACATGCATGACTTTTACACCATGAGAGCTATTCTCAAAAGTAGTAGTTTCAGAATAAAAATATTTCGTGTGTGGATGCATTCTTACATGTTCGACCGTCATGAAAAATATTGGCGGAACTGCATCAAAAATAATGACTTGAGGTCGAACTAAAAATGCATCAGCGATTTGGACATTATCACATGCATGACTTTTTTCACCATGAGAGCTATTCTCAAAAGTATTAGTTTCAGAATAAAAATCTTTGGTGTGTGGATGCATTCTTACATGGTCCACCGTCATGAAAAAAATTGACGCAACTGCATTAAAAATAATGACTTGAGGTCTAACTCTAAATACATCAGCGATTCGAACTTTTTCACATGCATGACATTATCACATGCATGACTTTTACGCCATGAATGCTATTCTCAAAAGTATTAGTTTTAGAATAAAAATGTTTGGTGTGTGGATGCATTCTTACATGGTCGACCCTCATGAAAAAAATTGGCGCAACTGCATCAAAAATCATGACATGAGGAAGAATTATAAATACATCAGCGATTCGAACATTTTCACATGCATGACTTTTACACCATGAGAGCTATTCTCAAAAGTAGTAGTTTCAGAATAAAAATCTTTGGTGTGTGGATGCATTCTTACATGTTCGACCGTCATGAAAAAATATGGCGCAACTGCATCAAAAATAATGACTTGAGGTCGAACTAAAAATGCATCAGCGATTTGGACATTATCACATGCATGACTTTTTTCACCATGAGAGCTATTCTCAAAAGTATTAGTTTCAGAATAAACATCTTTGGTGTGTGGATGCATTCTTACATGGTCGACCTTCATGAAAAAAATTGACGCAACTGCATTAGAAATAATGACTTGAGGTCTAACTCTAAATACATCAGCGATTCGAACTTTTTCACATGCATGACATTATCACATGCATGACTTTTACGCCATGAATGCTATTCTCAAAAGTATTAGTTTTAGAATAAAAATGTTTGGTGTGTGGATGCATTCTTACATGGTCGACCCTCATGAAAAAAATTGGCGCAACTGCATCAAAAATAATGACTTGAGGAAGAATTATAAATACATCAGCGATTTGAACATTTTCACATGCATGACTTTTACACCATGAGAGCTATTCTCAAAAGTATTAGTTTCAGAATAATAATATTTGGTGTGTGGATGCATTCTGACATGGTCTACCTTCATGAAAGGATTTGGCGCATTTGCATCAAAAATAATGACTTGAGGTCGAACTATAAATACATCAGCGATTCGTACTTTTTCACATGCATGACTTTTACACCATGAGAGCTATTCTCAAAAGTATTAGTTTCAGAATAAACATCTTTGGTGTGTGGATGCATTCTTACATGGTCGACCGTCATGATAAAAATTGACGCAACTGCATTAAAAATAATGACTTGAGGTCTAACTCTAAATACATCAGCGATTCGAACTTTTTCACATGCATGACATTATCACATACATGACTTTTACGCCATGAATGCTATTCTCAAAAGTATTAGTTTTAGAATAAAAATCTTTGGTGTGTGGATGCATTCTTACATGGTCGACCCTCATGAAAAAAATTGGCGCAACTGCATCAAAAATCATGACTTGAGGAAGAATTATAAATACATCAGCGATTCGAACATTTTCACATGCATGACTTTTACACCATAAGAGCTATTCTCAAAAGTAGTAGTTTCAGAATAAAAATCTTTGGTGTGTGGATGCATTCTTACATGTTCGACCGTCATGAAAAAATATGGCGCAACTGCGTCAAAAATAATGACTTGAGGTCGAACTAAAAATGCATCAGCGATTTAGACATTATCACATGCATGACTTTTTTCACCATGAGAGCTATTCTCAAAAGTATTAGTTTCAGAATAAACATCTTTGGTGTGTGGATGCATTCTTACATGGTCGACCTTCATGAAAAAAATTGACGCAACTGCATTAAAAATAATGACTTGAGGTCTAACTCTAAATACATCAGCGATTCGAACTTTTTCACATGCATGACATTATCACATGCATGACTTTTACGCCATGAATGCTATTCTCAAAAGTATTAGTTTTAGAATAAAAATGTTTCGTGTGGATGCATTCTTACATGGTCGACCCTCATGAAAAAAATTGGCGCAACTGCATCAAAAATAATGACTTGAGGAAGAATTATAAATACATCAGCGATTTGAACATTTTCACATGCATGACTTTTACACCATGAGAGCTATTCTCAAAAGTATTAGTTTCAGAATAATAATATTTGGTGTGTGGATGCATTCTTACATGGTCGACCCTCATGAAAAAAATTAGCGCAACTGCATCAAAAATAATGACTTGAGGTCGAACTATAAATACATCAGCGATTTGAACATTATCACATGCATGACTTTTACACAATGAGAGCTATTCTCAAAAGTATTAGTTTCAGAATAAAAACATTTAGTGTGTGGATGCATTCTTACATGGTCGATATTCATGAAAAAAATTGGCGCAACTGCATCAAAAATAATGACTTGAGGTCTAACTCTAAATACATCAGCGATTTGGACATTATCACATGCATGACTTTTACGCCATGAGAGCTATTCTCAAAAGTATTAGTTTCAGAATAAAAATCTTTGGTGTGTGGATGCATTCTTACATGGTCGACCCTCATGAAAGAAATTGGTGCAACCGCATTAAAAATCATGACTTGAGGCCGAACTATAAATACATCAGCGATTCGAACATTTTCACATGCATGACTTTTACACCATGAGAGCTATTCTCAAAAGTAGTAGTTTCAGAATAAAAATCTTTGGTGTGTGGATGCATTCTTACATGTTCGACCGTCATGAAAAAATATGGCGCAACTGCATCAAAAATAATGACTTGAGGTCGAACTAAAAATGCATCAGCGATTTGGACATTATCACATGCATGACTTTTTTCACCATGAGAGCTATTCTCAAAAGTATTAGTTTCAGAATAAACATCTTTGGTGTGTGGATGCATTCTTACATGGTCGACCCTCATGAAAAAAATTGGCGCAACTGCATCAAAAATAATGACTTGAGGAAGAATTATAAATACATCAGCGATTTGAACATTTTCACATGCATGACTTTTACACCATAAGAGCTATTCTCAAAAGTATTAGTTTCAGAATAATAATATTTGGTGTGTGGATGCATTCTTACATGGTCGACCTTCATGAAAAAAATTAGCGCAACTGCATCA
Organism: Haliotis cracherodii; assembly: GCF_022045235.1. Taxonomy (NCBI): domain Eukaryota; kingdom Metazoa; phylum Mollusca; class Gastropoda; order Lepetellida; family Haliotidae; genus Haliotis; species Haliotis cracherodii. Next base: position 2,513,982 of record NW_027266291.1, on the reverse strand, counting down.
AAAATAATGACTTGAGGTCGAACTATAAATACATCAGCGATTTGAACATTATCACATGCATGACTTTTACACAATGAGAGCTATTCTCAAAAGTATTAGTTTCAGAATAAAAATCTTTGGTGTGTGGATGCAGTCTTACATGTTCGACCGTCATGAAAAAATTTGGCGCAACTGCATCAAAAATAATGACTTGAGGTCGAACTAAAAATGCATCAGCGATTTGGATATTATCACATGCATGACTTTTTTCACCATGAGAGCTATTCTCAAAAGTATTAGTTTCAGAATAAACATCTTTGGTGTGTGGATGCATTCTTACATGGTCGACCTTCATGAAAAAAATTGACGCAACTGCATTAAAAATAATGACTTGAGGTCTAACTCTAAATACATCAGCGATTCGAACTTTTTCACATGCATGACATTATCACATGCATGACTTTTACGCCATGAATGCTATTCTCAAAAGTATTAGTTTTAGAATAAAAATGTTTGGTGTGTGGATGCATTCTTACATGGTCGACCCTCATGAAAAAAATTGGCGCAACTGCATCAAAAATAATGACTTGAGGTCGAACTATAAATACATCAGCGATTTGAACATTATCACATGCATGACTTTTACACAATGAGAGCTATTCTCAAAAGTATTAGTTTCAGAATAAAAACATTTAGTGTGTGGATGCATTCTTACATGGTCGATATTCATGAAAAAAATTGGCGCAACTGCATCAAAAATAATGACTTGAGGTCTAACTCTAAATACATCAGCGATTTGGACATTATCACATGCATGACTTTTACGCCATGAGAGCTATTCTCAAAAGTATTAGTTTCAGAATAAAAATCTTTGGTGTGTGGATGCATTCTTACATGGTCGACCCTCATGAAAGAAATTGGTGCAACCGCATTAAAAATCATGACTTGAGGCCGAACTATAAATACATCAGCGATTCGAACATTTTCACATGCATGACTTTTACACCATGAGAGCTATTCTCAAAAGTAGTAGTTTCAGAATAAAAATCTTTGGTGTGTGGATGCATTCTTACATGTTCGACCGTCATGAAAAAATATGGCGCAACTGCATCAAAAATAATGACTTGAGGTCGAACTAAAAATGCATCAGCGATTTGGACATTATCACATGCATGACTTTTTTCACCATGAGAGCTATTCTCAAAAGTATTAGTTTCAGAATAAACATCTTTGGTGTGTGGATGCATTCTTACATGGTCGACCCTCATGAAAAAAATTGGCGCAACTGCATCAAAAATAATGACTTGAGGAAGAATTATAAATACATCAGCGATTTGAACATTTTCACATGCATGACTTTTACACCATAAGAGCTATTCTCAAAAGTATTAGTTTCAGAATAATAATATTTGGTGTGTGGATGCATTCTTACATGGTCGACCTTCATGAAAAAAATTAGCGCAACTGCATCAAAAATAATGACTTGAGGTCGAACTATAAATACATCAGCGATTTGAACATTATCACATGCATGACTTTTACACAATGAGAGCTATTCTCAAAAGTATTAGTTTCAGAATAAAAATCTTTGGTGTGTGGATGCAGTCTTACATGTTCGACCGTCATGAAAAAATTTGGCGCAACTGCATCAAAAATAATGACTTGAGGTCGAACTAAAAATGCATCAGCGATTTGGATATTATCACATGCATGACTTTTTTCACCATGAGAGCTATTCTCAAAAGTATTAGTTTCAGAATAAACATCTTTGGTGTGTGGATGCATTCTTACATGGTCGACCTTCATGAAAAAAATTGACGCAACTGCATTAAAAATAATGACTTGAGGTCTAACTCTAAATACATCAGCGATTCGAACTTTTTCACATGCATGACATTATCACATGCATGACTTTTACGCCATGAATGCTATTCTCAAAAGTATTAGTTTTAGAATAAAAATGTTTGGTGTGTGGATGCATTCTTACATGGTCGACCCTCATGAAAAAAATTGGCGCAACTGCATCAAAAATAATGACTTGAGGAAGAATTATAAATACATCAGCGATTTGAACATTTTCACATGCATGACTTTTACACCATGAGAGCTATTCTCAAAAGTATTAGTTTCAGAATAATAATATTTGGTGTGTGGATGCATTCTTACATGGTCGACCTTCATGAAAAAAATTAGCGCAACTGCATCAAAAATAATGACTTGAGGTCGAACTATAAATACATCAGCGATTTGAACATTATCACATGCATGACTTTTACACAATGAGAGCTATTCTCAAAAGTATTAGTTTCAGAATAAAAATCTTTGGTGTGTGGATGCAGTCTTACATGTTCGACCGTCATGAAAAAATTTGGCGCAACTGCATCAAAAATAATGACTTGAGGTCGAACTAAAAATGCATCAGCGATTTGGATATTATCACATGCATGACTTTTTTCACCATGAGAGCTATTCTCAAAAGTATTAGTTTCAGAATAAACATCTTTGGTGTGTGGATGCATTCTTACATGGTCGACCTTCATGAAAAAAATTGACGCAACTGCATTAAAAATAATGACTTGAGGTCTAACTCTAAATACATCAGCGATTCGAACTTTTTCACATGCATGACATTATCACATGCATGACTTTTACGCCATGAATGCTATTCTCAAAAGTATTAGTTTTAGAATAAAAATCTTTGGTGTGTGGATGCATTCTTACATGGTCGACCCTCATGAAAAAAATTGGCGCAACTGCGTCAAAAATCATGACTTTGACGAAGAATTATAAATACATCAGCGATTCGAACATTTTCACATGCATGACTTTTACACCATGAGAGCTATTCTCAAAAGTATTAGTTTCAAAATAAAAATCTTTGGTGTGTGGATGCATTCTTACATGGTCGACCCTCATGAAAGAAATTGGTGCAACCGCATTAAAAATCATGACTTGAGGCCGAACTATAAATACATCAGCGATTCGAACTTTTTCACATGTATGACATTTTTGCACGCACGACTTTTACACCATGAATGCTATTCTCAAAAGTATTAGTTTCAGAATAAAAATCTTTGGTGTGTGGATGCATTCTTACATGGTCGACACTCATGAAAAAAATTGGCGCAACTGCATCAAAAATAATGACTTGAGGCCGAACTATAAATACATCAGCGATTTGAACATTATCACATGCATGACTTTTACGCCATGAGAGCTATTCTCAAAAGTATTAGTTTCAGAATAAAAACATTTGGTGTGTGGATGCATTCTTACATGGTCGACCCTCATGAAAAAAATTGGCGCAACTGCATCAAAAATAATGACTTGAGGTCTAACTCTAAATACATCAGCGATTCGAACTTTTTCACATGCATAACATTATCACACGCACGACTTTTACGCCATGAATGCTATTCTCAAAAGTATTAGTTTCAGAATAAAAATCTTTGGTGTGTGGATGTATTCTTACATGGTCGACACTCATGAAAAAAATTGGCGCAACTGCATCAAAAATAATGACTTGAGGTCGAACTATAAATACATCAGCGATTTGAACATTATCACATGCATGACTTTTACACCATGAGAGCTATTCTCAAAAGCATTAGTTTCAGAATAAAAATCTTTGGTGTGTGGATGCATTCTTACATGGTCGACCGTCATGAAAAAAATTGGCGCAACTGCATCAAAAATAATGACTTGAGGTCGAACTATAAATACATCAGCGATTTGAACATTATCACATGCATGACTTTTACACCATGAGAGCTATTCTCAAAAGTATTAGTTTCAGAATAAAAATCTTTGGTGTGTGGATGCATTCTTACATGGTCGAACTTCATGACAAAAATTGACGCAACTGCATCAAAAATAATGACTTCAGGTTGAACTCTAAATACATCAGCGATTCGAGCTTTTTCAAATGCATGACATTATCACATGCACGACTTTTACGCCATGAATGCTATTCTCAAAATTATTAGTTTTAGAATAAAAATCTTTGGTGTGTGGATGCATTCTTACATGGTCCACACTCATGAAAAAAATTGGCGCAACTGCATCAAAAATCATGACTTGAGGCCGAACTATAAATACATCAGCTATTCGAATATTTTCACATGCATGACTTTTACACAATGAGAGCTATTCTCAAAAGTAGTAGTTTCAGAATAAAAATCTTTGGTGTGTGGATGCATTCTTACATGGTCGACCCTCATGAAAAAAATTGACGCAACCACATTAAAAATAATGACTTGAGGTCTAACTCTAAATACATCAGCGATTCGAACTTTTTCACATGCATGACATTATCACATGCATGACTTTTACGCCATGAATGCTATTCTCAAAAGTATTAGTTTTAGAATAAAAATCTTTGGTGTGTGGATGCATTCTTACATGGTCGACCCTCATGAAAACAATTGGCGCAACTGCACCAAAAATAATGACTTGAGGAAGAATTATAAATACATGAGCGATTCGAACATTTTCACATGCATGACTTTTACACCATGAGAGCTATTCTCAAAAGTATTAGTTTCAGAATAAAAATCTTTGGTGTGTGGATGCATTCTTACATGGTCGACCCTCATGAAAAAAATTGTTGCAGCTGCATCAAAAATAATGACTTGAGGTCGAACTATAAATACATCAGCGATTTGAACATTATCACATGCATGACTTTTACGCAATGAGAGCTATTCTCAAAAGTATTAGTTTCAGAATAAAAATCTTTGGTGTGTGGATGCATTCTTACATGGTCGACCCTCATGAAAAAAATTGGCGCAACTGCATCAAAAATAATGACTTGAGGTCTAACTCTAAATACATCAGCGATTCGAACTTTTTCACATGCATAACATTATCACACGCACGACTTTTACGCCATGAATGCTATTCTCAAAAGTATTAGTTTCAGAATAAAAATCTTTGGTGTGTGGATGCATTCTTACATGGTCGACACTCATGAAAAAAATTGGCGCAACTGCATCAAAAATCAGGACTTTAGGCCGAACATTAAATACATGAGCGATTCGAACATTTTCACATGCATGACTTTTACACCATGAGAGCTATTCTCAAAAGTAGTAGTTTCAGAATAAAAATCTTTGGTGCGTGGATGCATTCTTGCATGTTCGACCGTCATAAAAAAATTTGGCGCAACTGCATCAAAAATAATGACTAGAGGTCGAACTAAAAATGCATCAGCTATTTGGACATTATCACATGCATGACTTTTTTCACCATGAGAGCTATTCTCAAAAGTATTAGTTTCAGAATAAACATCTTTGGTGTGTGGATGCATTCTTACATGGTCGACCCTCATGAAAACAATTGGCGCAACTGCACCAAAAATAATGACTTGAGGAAGAATTATAAATACATGAGCGATTCGAACATTTTCACATGCATGACTTTTACACCATGAGAGCTATTCTCAAAAGTATTAGTTTCAGAATAAAAATCTTTGGTGTGTGGATGCATTCTTACATGGTCGACCCTCATGAAAAAAATTGTTGCAACTGCATCAAAAATAATGACTTGAGGTCGAACTATAAATACATCAGCGATTTGAACATTATCACATGCATGACTTTTACGCAATGAGAGCTATTCTCAAAAGTATTAGTTTCAGAATAAAAACATTTGGTGTGTGGATGCATTCTTACATGGTCGACCCTCATGAAAAAAATTGGCGCAACTGCATCAAAAATAATGACTTGAGGTCTAACTCTAAATACATCAGCGATTCGAACATTTTCACATGCATAACATTATCACACGCACGACTTTTACGCCATGAATGCTATTCTCAAAAGTATTAGTTTCAGAATAAAAACCTTTGGTGTGTGGATGCATTCTTACATGGTCGACACTCATGAAAAAAATTGGCGCAACTGCATCAAAAATAATGACTTGAGGTCTAACTCTAAATACATCAGCGATTCGAACTTTTTCACATGCATAACATTATCACACGCACGACTTTTACGCCATGAATGCTATTCTCAAAAGTATTAGTTTCAGAATAAAAATCTTTGGTGTGTGGATGCATTCTTACATGGTCGACACTCATGAAAAAAATTGGCGCAACTGCATCAAAAATCATGACTTGAGGCCGAACCTTAAATACATCAGCGATTCGAACATTTTCACATGCATGACTTTTACACCATGAGAGCTATTCTCAAAAGTATTTGTTTCAGAATAAAAATATTTGGTGTGTGGATGCATTCTTACATGGTCGACCGTCATGAAAAAATTTGGCGCAACTGCATCAAAAATAATGATTTGAGGTCGAACTAAAAATGCATCAGCGATTTGGACATTATCACATGCATGACTTTTTTCACCATGAGTGCTATTCTCAAAAGTATTAGTTTCAGAATAAACATCTTTGGTGTGTGGATGCATTCTTACATGGTCGACCCTCATGAAAAAAATGCGGCAACTGCATCTAAAATAATGAAGTCAGGCCGAACTATAAATACATCAGCTATTCGAACATTATCACATGCATGACTTTTACTCCATGAGAGCTATTCTCAAAAGTGTTAGTTTTAGAATAAAAATCTTTGGTGTGTGGATGCATTCTTACATTGTCGACCCTCATGAAAAAAATTGGCGCAACTGCATCAAAAATCATGACTTGAGGCCGAACTATAAATACATCAGTGATTCGAACTTTTTCACATGCATGACATTTTCACACGCACAACTTTTACACCATGAATGCTATTCTCAAAAGTATTAGTTTCAGAATAAAAATCTTTGGTGTGTGGATGCATTCTTACATGGTCCACCCTCATGAAAAAAATTGGCGCAACTGCATCAAAAATCATGACTTGAGGCCGAACTATAAATACATCAGCGATTCGAACTTTTTCACATGCATGACTTTTACACAATGAGAGCTATTCTCAAAAGTATTAGTTTCAGAATAAAAAACTTTGATGTGTTTATGCATTCTTACATGGTCGACCGTCATGAAAAAAATTGGCGCAACTGCATCAAAAATCATCACTTGATGTCGAACTATAAATACATCAGCGATTTGAACATTATCACATGCATGACTTTTACGCCATGTGAGCTATTCTCAAAAGTATTAGTTTCAGAATAATAATATTTGGTGTGTGGATGCATTCTTACATGGTCGACCCTCATGAAAACAATGCGGCAACTGAATCAAAAATCATGACTTGAGGCCAAACTATAAATACATCAGCGATTCGAACATTTTCACATTCATGACTTTTACACCATGAGAGCTATTCTCAAAAGTATTAGTTTCAGAATAAAAATCTTTGGTGTCTGGATGCATTCTTACATGGTCGACCTTCATGAAAAAAATTGACGCAACTGCATTAAAAATAATGACTTGAGGTCTAACTCTAAATACATCAGCGATTCGAACTTTTTCACATGCATGACATTATCACATGCATGACTTTTACGCCATGAATGCTATTCTCAAAAGTATTAGTTTTAGAATAAAAATCTTTGGTGTGTGGATGCATTCTTACATGGTCGACCCTCATGAAAAAAATTGGCGCAACTGCATCAAAAATCATGACTTGAGGAAGAATTATAAATACATCAGCGATTCGAACATTTTCACATGCATGACTTTTACACCATGAGAGCTATTCTCAAAAGTATTAGTTTCAGAATAATAATATTTGGTGTGTGGATGCATTCTTACATGGTCGACCCTCATGAAAAAAATTGTTGCAACTGCATCAAAAATAATGACTTGAGGTCGAACTATAAATACATCAGCGATTCGAACTTTTTCACATGCATGACTTTTACGCAATGAGAGCTATTCTCAAAAGTATTAGTTTCAGAATAAAAACATTTGGTGTGTGGATGCATTCTTACATGGTCGACCCTCATGAAAAAAATTGGCGCAACTGCATCAAAAATAATGACTTGAGGTCTAACTCTAAATACATCAGCGATTCGAACTTTTTCACATGCATAACATTATCACACGCACGATTTTTACGCCATGAATGCTATTCTCAAAAGTATTAGTTTCAGAATAAAAATCTTTGGTGTGTGGATGCATTCTTACATGGTCGACACTCATGAAAAGAATTGGCGCAACTGCATCAAAAATCAGGACTTTAGGCCGAACCTTAAATACATCAGCGATTCGAACATTTTCACATGCATGACTTTTACACCATGAGAGCTATTCTCAAAAGTAGTAGTTTAAGAATAAAAATATTTGGTGTGTGGATGCATTCTTGCATGTTCGACCGTCATGAAAAAATTTGGCGCAACTGCATCAAAAATAATGACTTGAGGTCGAACTAAAAATGCATCAGCGATTTGGACATTATCACATGCATGACTTTTTTCACCATGAGAGCTATTCTCAAAAGTATTAGTTTCAGAATAAAAAACTTTGATGTGTTTATGCATTCTTACATGGTCGACCGTCATGAAAAAAATTGGCGCAACTGCATCAAAAATCATCACTTGATGTCGAACTATAAATACATCAGCGATTTGAACATTATCAAATGCATGACTTTTACGCCATGTGAGCTATTCTCAAAAGTATTAGTTTCAGAATAATAATATTTGGTGTGTGGATGCATTCTTACATGGTCCACCCTCATGAAAACAATGCGGCAACTGAATCAAAAATCATGACTTGAGGCCGAACCTTAAATACATCAGCGATTCGAACATTTTCACATTCATGACTTTTTCACCATGAGAGCTATTCTCAAAAGTATTAGTTTCAGAATAAAAAACTTTGATGTGTTTATGCATTCTTACATGTTCGACCGTCATGAAAAAATTTGGCGCAACTGCATCAAAAATAATGACTTGAGGTCGAACTAAAAATGAATCAGCGATTTGGACATTATCACATGTATGACTTTTTTCACCTTAAGAGCTATTCTCAAAAGTATTAGTTTCAGAATAAACATCTTTGGTGTGTGGATGCATTCTTACATGGTCGACCTTCATGAAAAAAATTGACGCAACTGCATTAAAAATAATGACTTGCGGTCTAACTCTAAATACATCAGCGATTCGACCTTTTTCACATGCATGACATTATCACATGCATGACTTTTACACCATGAATGCTATTCTCAAAAGTATTAGTTTTAGAATAAAAATCTTTGGTGTGTGGATGCATTCTTACATGGTCGACCCTCATGAAAAAAATTGGCGCAACTGCATCAAAAATCATGACTTGTGGAAGAATTATAAATACATCAACGATTCGAACATTTTCACATGCATGACTTTTACACCATGAATGCTATTCTCAAAAGTATTAGTTTCAGAATAATAATATTTGGTGTGTGGATGCATTCTTACATGGTCGACCCTCTTGAAAAAAATTAGCGCAACTGCATCAAAAATAATGACTTGAGGTCGAACTATAAATACATCAGCGATTTGAACATTATCACATGCATGACTTTTACGCAATGAGAGCTATTCTCAAAAGTATTAGTTTCAGAATAAAAATATTTGGTGTGTGGATGCATTCTTACATGGTCCACCGTCATGAAAAAATTTGGCGCAACTGCATCAAAAATAATGACTTGAGGTCGAACTAAAAATGCATCAGCGATTTGGACATTATCACATGCATGACTTTTTTCCCCATGAGTGCTATTCTCAAAAGGATTAGTTTCAGAATAAACATCTTTGGTGTGTGGATGCATTCTTACATGGTCGACCCTCATGAAAAAAATTGGCGCAACTGCATCTAAAATAATGAAGTCATGCCGAACTATAAATACATCAGCTATTCGAACATTATCACATGCATGACTTTTACACCATGAGAGCTATTCTCAAATGTGTTAGTTTCAGAATAAAAATCTTTGGTGTGTGGATGCATTCTTACATGGTCGACCCTCATGAAAAAAATTGGCGCAACTGCATCAAAAATAATGACTTGAGGCCGAACTATAAATACATCAGTGATTCGAACTTTTTCAAATGCATGACATTTTCACACGCACGACTTTTACACCATGAATGCTATTCTCAAAAGTATTAGTTTCAGAATAAAAATCTTTGGTGTGTGGATGCATTCTTACATGGTCCACCCTCATGAAAAAAATTGGCGCAACTGCATCAAAAATCATGACTTGATGTCGAACTATAAATACATCAGAGATTTGAACATTATCACATGCATGACTTTTACGCCATGTGTGCTATTCTCAAAAGTATTATTTTCAGAATAATAATATTTGGTGTGTGGATGCATTCTTACATGGTCGACCCTCATGAAAACAATGCGGCAACTGAATCAAAAATGATGACTTGAGGACGAACCTTAAATACATCAGCGATTCGAACATTTTCACATGCATGACTTTTACACCATGAGAGCTATTCTCAAAAGTATTAGTTTCAGAATAAAAATCTTTGGTGTGTGGATGCATTCTTACATGGTCGACCCTCATGAAAAAAATTGGCGCAACTGCATCAAAAATAATGACTTGAGGTCGAACTATAAATACATCAGCGATTTGAACATATCACATGCATGACTTTTACACCATGAGAGCTATTCTCAAAAGTATTAGTTTCAGAATAAAAATCTTTGGTGTGTGGATGCATTCTTACATGGTCGACCTTCATGACAAAAATTGACGCAACTGCATCAAAAATAATGACTTGAGGTCGAACTCTAAATACATCAGCGATTCGAGCTTTTTCAAATGCATGACATTATCACATGCACGACTTTTACGCCATGAATGCTATTCTCAAAATTATTAGTTTTAGAATAAAAATCTTTGGTGTGTGGATGCATTCTTACATGGTCGACCCTCATGAAAAAAATTGGCGCAACTGCATCAAAAATCATGACTTGAGGAAGAACTATAAATACATCAGCGATTCGAACATTTTCACATGCATGACTTTTACACCATGAGAGCTATTCTCAAAAGTATTAGTTTCAGAATAAAAATCTTTGGTGTGTGGATGCATTCTTACATGGTCGACCTTCATGAAAAAAATTGACGCAACTGCATCAAAAATAATGACTTGAGGTCTAACTCTAAATACATCAGCGATTCGAACTTTTTCACATGCATGACATTATCACATTCATGACTTTTACGCCATGAATGCTATTCTCAAAAGTATTAGTTTCAGAAAAAAAATCTTTGGTGTGTGGATGCATTCTTACATGGTCAACCGTCATGAAAAAAATTGGCGCAACTGCATCAAAAATCATCACTTGATGTCGAACTATAAATACATCAGAGATTTGAACATTATCACATGCATGACTTTTACGCCATGTGAGCTATTCTCAAAAGTATTAGTTTCAGAATAATAATATTTGGTGTGTGGATGCATTCTTACATGGTCGACCCTCATGAAAACAATGCGGCAACTGCATCAAAAATCATGACTTGAGGCCGAACCATAAATACATCAGCGATTTGAACATTTTCACATTCATGACTTTTACACCATGAGAGCTATTCTCAAAAGTATTAGTTTCAGAATAAAAATCTTTGGTGTGTGGATGCATTCTTACATGGTCGACCCTCATGAAAAAAATTGGCGCAACTGCATCAAAAATAATGACTTGAGGTCGAACTCTAAATACATCAGCGATTCGAGCTTTTTCAAATGCATGACATTATCACATGCACGACTTTTACGAATTGAATGCTATTCTCAAAATTATTACTTTTAGAATAAAAATCTTTGGTGTGTGGATGCATTCTTACATGGTCGACCCTCATGAAAAAAGTTGGCGCAACTGCATAAAAAATCATGACTTGAGGAAGAACTATAAATACATCAGCGATTCGAGCTTTTTCACATGCATAACATTATCACACGCACGACTTTTACGCCATGAATGCTATTCTCAAAAGTATTAGTTTCAGAATAAAAATCTTTGGTGTGTGGATGCATTCTTACATGGTCCACCCTCATGAAAAAAATTGGCGCAACTGCATCAAAAATAATGACTTGAGGCCGAACTATAAATACATCAGCGATTCGAACTTTTTTTACATGCATGACTTTTACACAATGAGAGCTATTGTCAAACGTATTAGTTTCAGAATAAAAAACTTTGATGTGTTTATGCATTCTTACATGGTCAACCGTCATGAAAAAAATTGGCGCAACTGCATCAAAAATCATCACTTGATGTCGAACTATAAATACATCAGAGATTTGAACATTATCACATGCATGACTTTTACGCCATGTGTGCTATTCTCAAAAATATTATTTTCAGAATAATAATATTTGGTGTGTGGATGCATTCTTACATGGTCGACCCTCATGAAAACAATGCGGCAACTGAATCAAAAATCATGACTTGAGGTCGAACCTTAAAAACATCAGCGATTCGAACATTTTCACATGCATGACTTTTACACCATGAGAGCTATTCTCAAAAGTATTAGTTTCAGAATAAAAATCTTTGGTGTGTGGATGCATTCTTACATGGTCGACCCTCATGAAAAAAATTGGCGCAACTGCATCAAAAATAATGACTTGAGGTCGAACTATAAATACATCAGCGATTTGGACATTATCACATGCATGACTTTTTTCACCATGAGAGCTATTCTCAAAAGTATTAGTTTCAGAATAAACATCTTTGGTGTGTGGATGCATTCTTACATGGTCGACCTTCATGAAAAAAATTGACGCAACTGCATTAAAAATAATGACTTGAGGTCTAACTCTAAATACATCAGCGATTCGACCTTTTTCACATGCATGACATTATCACATGCATGACTTTTACACCATGAATGCTATTCTCAAAAGTATTAGTTTTAGAATAAAAATCTTTGGTGTGTGGATGCATTCTTACATGGTCGACCCTCATGAAAAAAATTGGCGCAACTGCATCAAAAATCATGACTTGAGGAAGAATTATAAATACATCAGCGATTCGAACATTTTCACATGCATGACTTTTACACCATGAGAGCTATTCTCAAAAGTATTAGTTTCAGAATAAAAACATTTGCTGTGTGGATGCATTCTTACATGGTCCACCCTCATGAAAAAAATTGGCGCAACTGCATCAAAAATAATGACTTGAGGTCTAACTCTAAATACATCAGCGATTCGAACTTTTTCACATGCATAACATTATCACACGCACGACTTTTACGCCATGAATGCTATTCTCAAAAGTATTAGTTTCAGAATAAAAATCTTTGGTGTGTGGATGCATTCTTACATGGTCGACACTCATGAAAAAAATTGGCGCAACTGCATCAAAAATCATGACTTGAGGCCGAACATTAAATACATCAGCGATTCGAACATTTTCACATGCATGACTTTTACACCATGAGAGCTATTCTCAAAAGTAGTAGTTTCAGAATAAAAATCTTTGGTGTGTGGATGCATTCTTACATGGTCGACCTTCATGAAAAAATTTGGCGCAACTGCATCAAAAATAATGACTAGAGGTCGAACTAAAAATGTATCAGCGATTTGGACATTATCACATGCATGACTTTTTTCACCATGAGAGCTATTCTCAAAAGTATTAGTTTCAGAATAAACATCTTTGGTGTGTGGATGCATTCTTACATGGTCGACCCTCATGAAAAAAATTGGCGCAACTGCATCAAAAATAATGACTTGAGGCTGAACTATAAATACATCAGTGATTCGAACTTTTTCAAATGCATGACATTTTCACACGCACGACTTTTACACCATGAATGCTATTCTCAAAAGTAATAGTTTCAGAATAAAAATGTTTAGTGTGTGGATGCATTCTTACATGGTCCACCCTCATGAAAAAAATTGGCGCAACTGCATCAAAAATCATGACTTCAGGAAGAACTATAAATACATCAGCGATTCGAACATTTTCACATGCATGACTTTTACACCATGAGAGCTATTCTCAAAAGTAGTAGTTTCAGAATAAAAATCTTTGGTGTGTGGATGCATTCTTACATGGTCGACCTTCATGACAAAAATTGGCGCAACTGCATCAAAAATAATGACTTGAGGTCGAACTCTCAATACATCAGCGATTCGAGCTTTTTCAAATGCATGACATTATCACATGTACGACTTTTACGCCATGAATGCTATTCTCAAAATTATTAGTTTTAGAATAAAAATCTTTGGTGTGTGGATGCATTCTTACATGGTCGACCCTCATGAAAAAAATTGGCGCAACTGCATCAAAAATCATGACTTCAGGAAGAACTATAAATACATCAGCGATTCGAACATTTTCACATGCATGACTTTTACACCATGAGAGCTATTCTCAAAAGTATTAGTTTCAGAAGAAAAATCTTTGATGTGTAGATGCATTCTTACATGGTCGACCTTCATGAAAAAAATTGGCGCAACTGCATCAAAAATAATGACTTGAGGTCTAACTCTAAATACATCAGCGATTCGAACTTTTTCACATGCATGACATTATCACATGCATGACTTTTACGCCATGAATGCTATTCTCAAAAGTATTAGTTTCAGAATAAAAATCTTTGGTGTGTGGATGCATTCTTACATGGTCGACCGTCATGAAAAAAATTGGCGCAACTGCATCAAAAATCATCACTTGATGTCGAACTATAAATACATCAGAGATTTGAACATTATCACATGCATGACTTTTACGCCATGTGAGCTATTCTCAAAAGTATTATTTTCAGAATAATAATATTTGGTGTGTGGATGCATTCTTACATGGTCGACCCTCATCAAAACAATGCGGCAACTGAATCAAAAATCATGACTTGAGGCCGAACCTTAAATACATCAGCGATTCGAACATTTTCACATGCATGACTTTTACACCATGAGAGCTATTCTCAAAAGTATTAGTTTCAGAATAAAAATGTTTGGTGTGTGGATGCATTCATACATGGTCGACACTCATGAAAAAAATTGGCGCAACTGCATCAAAAATAATGACTTGAGGTCGAACTATAAATACATCAGCGATTTGAACATTATCACATGCATGACTTTTACACCATGAGAGCTATTCTCAAAAGTATTAGTTTCAGAATAAAAATCTTTGGTGTGTGGATGCATTCTTACATGGTCGACCTTCATGACAAAAATTGACGCAACTGCATCAAAAATCATGACTTCAGGTCGAACTCTAAATACATCAGCGATTCGAGCTTTTTCAAATGCATGACATTATCACATGCACGACTTTTACGAATTGAATGCTATTCTCAAAATTATTAGTTTTAGAATAAAAATCTTTGGTGTGTGGATGCATTCTTACATGGTCGACCCTCATGAAAAAAATTGGCGCAACTGCATCAAAAATCATGACTTGAGGAAGAACTATAAATACATCAGCGATTCGAACATTTTCACATGCATGACTTTTACACCATGAGAGCTATTCTCAAAAGTATTAGTTTCAGAATAAAAATGTTTGGTGTGTGGATGCATTCTTACATGGTCGACCTGCATGAAAAAAATTGACGCAACTGCATCAAAAATAATGACTTGAGGTCTAACTCTAAATACATCAGCGATTCGAACTTTTTCACATGCATGACATTATCACATGCATGACTTTTACGCCATGAATACTATTCTCAATAGTATTAGTTTCAGAATAAAAATCTTTGGTGTGTGGATGCATTCTTACATGGTCGACCCTCATGAAAAAAATTGGCACAACTGCATCAAAAATCATGACTTGAGGCCGAACTATAAATACATCAGCTATTCGAACATTTTCACATTCAAGACTTTTACACCATGAGAGCTATTCTCAAAAGTATTAGTTTCAGAATAAAAATCTTTGGTGTGTGGATGCATTCTTACATGGTCGACCCTCATCAAAACAATGCGCAACTGCATCAAAAATCATGACTTGAGGCCGAACTATAAATACATCAGCGATTCGAACTTTTTCACATGCATGACTTTTACACAATGAGAGCTATTCTCAAAAGTATTAGTTTCAGAATAAAAAACTTTGGTGTGTGGATGCATTCTTACATGGTCGACCGTCATGAAAAAAATTGGCGCAACTGCATCAAAAATCATCACTTGATGTCGAACTATAAATACATCAGAGATTTGAACATTATCACATGCATGACTTTTACGCCATGTGAGCTATTCTCAAAAGTATTATTTTCAGAATAATAATATTTGGTGTGTGGATGCATTCTTACATGGTCGACCCTCATAAAAAAAAGCGGCAACTGTATCAAAAATCATGACTTGAGGCCGAACCTTAAACACATCAGCCATTCGAACATTTTCACATGCATGACTTTTACACCATGAGAGCTATTCTCAAAAGTATTAGTTTCAGAATAAAAATCTTTAGTGTGTGGATGCATTCTTACATGGTCGACCCTCATGAAAAAAATTGGCGCAACTGCATTAAAAATAATGACTTCAGGTCGAACTCTAAATACATCAGAGATTTGAACATTATCACATGCATGACTTTTACACCATGAGAGCTATTCTCAAAAGTATTAGTTTCAGAATAAAAATCTTTGGTGTGTGGATGCATTCTTACATGGTCGACCCTCATGAAAGAAATTGGTGCAACCGCATTAAAAATCATGACTTGAGGCCGAACTATAAATACATCAGCGATTCGAACTTTTTCACATGCATGACATTTTCGCAAGAACGACTTTTACACCATGAATGCTATTCTCAAAAGTATTAGTTTCAGAATAAAAATCTTTGGTGTGTGGATGCATTCTTACATGGTGGACACTCATGAAAAAAATTGGCGCAACTGCATCAAAAATCATCACTTGATGTCGAACTATAAATACATCAGAGATTTGAACATTATCACATGCATGACTTTTACGCCATGTGAGCTATTCTCAAAAGTATTATTTTCAGAATAATAATATTTGGTGTGTGGATGCATTCTTACATGGTCGACCCTCATGAAAACAATGCGGCAACTGCATCAAAAATCATGACTTGAGGCAGAACCTTAAATACATCAGCGATTTGAACATTTTCACATTCATGACTTTTACACCATGAGAGCTATTCTCAAAAGTATTAGTTTCAGAATAAAAATCTTTGGTGTGTGGATGCATTCTTACATGGTCGACCCTCATGAAAAAAATTGGCGCAACTGCATCAAAAATAATGACTTCAGGTCGAACTATAAATACATCAGCGATTTGAACATTATCACATGCATGACTTTTACACCATGAGAGCTATTCTCAAAAGTATTAGTTTCAGAATAAAAATCTTTGGTGTGTGGATGCATTCTTACATGGTCGACCTTCATGACAAAAATTGACGCAACTGCATCAAAAATAATGACTTCAGGTCGAACTCTAAATACATCAGCGATTCGAACTTTTTCAAATGCATGACATTATCACATGCACGACTTTTACGCCATGAATGCTATTCTCAAAAGTATTAGTTTTAGAATAAAAATCTTTGGTGTGTGGATGCATTCTTACATGGTCGACCCTCATGAAAAAAATTGGCGCAACTGCATCAAAAATCATGACTTGAGGCCGAACTATAAATACATCAGCGATTCGAACATTATCACATGCATGACATTATCACATGCACGACTTTTACACCATGAATGCTATTCTCAAAAGTATTAGTTTCAGAATAAAAATCTTTGGTGTATGGATGCATTCTTACATGGTCGACCCTCATGATAAAAATTGGCGCAACTGCATCAAAAATAATGACTTGAGTTCTAACTATAAATACATCAGAGATTCGAACATTTTCACATGCATGACTTTTACGCCATGAGAGCTATTCTCAAAAGAAGTAGTTTCAGAATAAAAATCTGTCGTATGTGGATGCATTCTTACATGGTCGACCCTCATGAAAAAAATTGGCGCAACTGCATCAAAAATAATGACTTGAGGTCGAACTATAAATACATCAGCGATTCGAACATTATCACATTCATGACTTTTACGCAGTGAGAGCTATTCTCAAAAGTATTCGTTTCAGAATAAAAATCTTTGGTGTGTGGATGCATTCTTACATGGTCGACCCTCATGAAAAAAATTGGCGCAACTGCATCAAAAATAATGACTTGAGGTCGAACTATAAATACATCAGCGATTTGAACATTTTCACATGCATGACTTTTACGCCATGAGAGCTATTCTCAAAAGTAGAAGTTTCAGAATAAAAATCTTTGGTGTGTGGATGCATTCTTACATGGTCGACGCTTATGATAAAAATTGGCGCAACTGCATCAAAAATCATGACTTCAGGAAGAACTATAAATACATCAGCGATTCGAACATTTTCACATGCATGACTTTTACACCATGAGAGCTATTCTCAAAAGTAGTAGTTTCAGAATAAAAATCTTTGGTGTGTGGATGCATTCTTACATGGTCGACCTTCATGACAAAAATTGGCGCAACTGCATCAAAAATAATGACTTGAGGTCGAACTCTCAATACATCAGCGATTCGAGCTTTTTCAAATGCATGACATTATCACATGTACGACTTTTACGCCATGAATGCTATTCTCAAAATTATTAGTTTTAGAATAAAAATCTTTGGTGTGTGGATGCATTCTTACATGGTCGACCCTCATGAAAAAAATTGGCGCAACTGCATCAAAAATCATGACTTCAGGAAGAACTATAAATACATCAGCGATTCGAACATTTTCACATGCATGACTTTTACACCATGAGAGCTATTCTCAAAAGTATTAGTTTCAGAATAAAAATCTTTGATGTGTAGATGCATTCTTACATGGTCGACCTTCATGAAAAAAATTGACGCAACTGCATCAAAAATAATGACTTGAGGTCTAACTCTAAATACATCAGCGATTCGAACTTTTTCACATGCATGACATTATCACATGCATGACTTTTACGCCATGAATGCTATTCTCAAAAGTATTAGTTTCAGAATAAAAATCTTTGGTGTGTGGATGCATTCTTACATGGTCGACCGTCATGAAAAAAATTGGCGCAACTGCATCAAAAATCATCACTTGATGTCGAACTATAAATACATCAGAGATTTGAACATTATCACATGCATGACTTTTACGCCATGTGAGCTATTCTCAAAAGTATTATTTTCAGAATAATAATATTTGGTGTGTGGATGCATTCTTACATGGTCGACCCTCATCAAAACAATGCGGCAACTGAATCAAAAATCATGACTTGAGGCCGAACCTTAAATACATCAGCGATTCGAACATTTTCACATGCATGACTTTTACACCATGAGAGCTATTCTCAAAAGTATTAGTTTCAGAATAAAAATGTTTGGTGTGTGGATGCATTCATACATGGTCAACACTCATGAAAAAAATTGGCGCAACTGCATCAAAAATAATGACTTGAGGTCGAACTATAAATACATCAGCGATTTGAACATTATCACATGCATGACTTTTACACCATGAGAGCTATTCTCAAAAGTATTAGTTTCAGAATAAAAATCTTTGGTGTGTGGATGCATTCTTACATGGTCGACCTTCATGACAAAAATTGACGCAACTGCATCAAAAATCATGACTTCAGGTCGAACTCTAAATACATCAGCGATTCGAGCTTTTTCAAATGCATGACATTATCACATGCACGACTTTTACGAATTGAATGCTATTCCCAAAATTATTAGTTTTAGAATAAAAATCTTTGGTGTGTGGATGCATTCTTACATGGTCGACCCTCATGAAAAAAATTGGCGCAACTGCATCAAAAATCATGACTTGAGGAAGAACTATAAATACATCAGCGATTCGAACATTTTCACATGCATGACTTTTACACCATGTGAGCTATTCTCAAAAGTATTAGTTTCAGAATAAAAATGTTTGGTGTGTGGATGCATTCTTACATGGTCGACCTTCATGAAAAAAATTGACGCAACTGCATCAAAAATAATGACTTGAGGTCTAACTCTAAATACATCAGCGATTCGAACTTTTTCACATGCATGACATTATCACATGCATGACTTTTACGCCATGAATACTATTCTCAATAGTATTAGTTTCAGAATAAAAATCTTTGGTGTGTGGATGCATTCTTACATGGTCGACCCTCATGAAAAAAATTGGCACAACTGCATCAAAAATCATGACTTGAGGCCGAACTATAAATACATCAGCTATTCGAACATTTTCACATTCACGACTTTTACACCATGAGAGCTATTCTCAAAAGTATTAGTTTCAGAATAAAAATCTTTGGTGTGTGGATGCATTCTTACATGGTCGACCCTCATCAAAACAATGCGCAACTGCATCAAAAATCATGACTTGAGGCCGAACTATAAATACATCAGCGATTCGAACTTTTTCACATGCATGACTTTTACACAATGAGAGCTATTCTCAAAAGTATTAGTTTCAGAATAAAAAACTTTGGTGTGTGGATGCATTCTTACATGGTCGACCCTCATGAAAAAAATTGGCGCAACTGCATCAAAAATCATCACTTGATGTCGAACTATAAATACATCAGAGATTTGAACATTATCACATGCATGACTTTTACGCCATGTGAGCTATTCTCAAAAGTATTATTTTCAGAATAATAATATTTGGTGTGTGGATGCATTCTTACATGGTCGACCCTCATAAAAAAAAGCGGCAACTGTATCAAAAATCATGACTTGAGGCCGAACCTTAAACACATCAGCCATTCGAACATTTTCACATGCATGACTTTTACACCATGAGAGCTATTCTCAAAAGTATTAGTTTCAGAATAAAAATCTTTAGTGTGTGGATGCATTCTTACATGGTCGACCCTCATGAAAAAAATTGGCGCAACTGCATTAAAAATAATGACTTCAGGTCGAACTCTAAATACATCAGAGATTTGAACATTATCACATGCATGACTTTTACACCATGAGAGCTATTCTCAAAAGTATTAGTTTCAGAATAAAAATCTTTGGTGTGTGGATGCATTCTCACATGGTCCACCCTCATGAAAGAAATTGGTGCAACCGCATTAAAAATCATGACTTGAGGCCGAACTATAAATACATCAGCGATTCGAACATTTTCACATGCATGACTTTTACACCATGAGAGCTATTCTCAAAAGTATTAGTTTCAGAATAAAAATGTTTGGTGTGTGGATGCATTCTTACATGGTCGACCTGCATGAAAAAAATTGACGCAACTGCATCAAAAATAATGACTTGAGGTCTAACTCTAAATACATCAGCGATTCGAACTTTTTCACATGCATGACATTATCACATGCATGACTTTTACGCCATGAATACTATTCTCAATAGTATTAGTTTCAGAATAAAAATCTTTGGTGTGTGGATGCATTCTTACATGGTCGACCCTCATGAAAAAAATTGGCACAACTGCATCAAAAATCATGACTTGAGGCCGAACTATAAATACATCAGCTATTCGAACATTTTCACATTCACGACTTTTACACCATGAGAGCTATTCTCAAAAGTATTAGTTTCAGAATAAAAATCTTTGGTGTGTGGATGCATTCTTACATGGTCGACCCTCATCAAAACAATGCGCAACTGCATCAAAAATCATGACTTGAGGCCGAACTATAAATACATCAGCGATTCGAACTTTTTCACATGCATGACTTTTACACAATGAGAGCTATTCTCAAAAGTATTAGTTTCAGAATAAAAAACTTTGGTGTGTGGATGCATTCTTACATGGTCGACCCTCATGAAAAAAATTGGCGCAACTGCATCAAAAATCATCACTTGATGTCGAACTATAAATACATCAGAGATTTGAACATTATCACATGCATGACTTTTACGCCATGTGAGCTATTCTCAAAAGTATTATTTTCAGAATAATAATATTTGGTGTGTGGATGCATTCTTACATGGTCGACCCTCATAAAAAAAAGCGGCAACTGTATCAAAAATCATGACTTGAGGCCGAACCTTAAACACATCAGCCATTCGAACATTTTCACATGCATGACTTTTACACCATGAGAGCTATTCTCAAAAGTATTAGTTTCAGAATAAAAATCTTTAGTGTGTGGATGCATTCTTACATGGTCGACCCTCATGAAAAAAATTGGCGCAACTGCATTAAAAATAATGACTTCAGGTCGAACTCTAAATACATCAGAGATTTGAACATTATCACATGCATGACTTTTACACCATGAGAGCTATTCTCAAAAGTATTAGTTTCAGAATAAAAATCTTTGGTGTGTGGATGCATTCTTACATGGTCCACCCTCATGAAAGAAATTGGTGCAACCGCATTAAAAATCATGACTTGAGGCCGAACTATAAATACATCAGCGATTCGAACATTTTCACATGCATGACTTTTACACCATGAGAGCTATTCTCAAAAGTATTAGTTTCAGAATAAAAATGTTTGGTGTGTGGATGCATTCTTACATGGTCGACCTGCATGAAAAAAATTGACGCAACTGCATCAAAAATAATGACTTGAGGTCTAACTCTAAATACATCAGCGATTCGAACTTTTTCACATGCATGACATTATCACATGCATGACTTTTACGCCATGAATACTATTCTCAATAGTATTAGTTTCAGAATAAAAATCTTTGGTGTGTGGATGCATTCTTACATGGTCGACCCTCATGAAAAAAATTGGCACAACTGCATCAAAAATCATGACTTGAGGCCGAACTATAAATACATCAGCTATTCGAACATTTTCACATTCACGACTTTTACACCATGAGAGCTATTCTCAAAAGTATTAGTTTCAGAATAAAAATCTTTGGTGTGTGGATGCATTCTTACATGGTCGACCCTCATCAAAACAATGCGCAACTGCATCAAAAATCATGACTTGAGGCCGAACTATAAATACATCAGCGATTCGAACTTTTTCACATGCATGACTTTTACACAATGAGAGCTATTCTCAAAAGTATTAGTTTCAGAATAAAAAACTTTGGTGTGTGGATGCATTCTTACATGGTCGACCCTCATGAAAAAAATTGGCGCAACTGCATCAAAAATCATCACTTGATGTCGAACTATAAATACATCAGAGATTTGAACATTATCACATGCATGACTTTTACGCCATGTGAGCTATTCTCAAAAGTATTATTTTCAGAATAATAATATTTGGTGTGTGGATGCATTCTTACATGGTCGACCCTCATAAAAAAAAGCGGCAACTGTATCAAAAATCATGACTTGAGGCCGAACCTTAAACACATCAGCCATTCGAACATTTTCACATGCATGACTTTTACACCATGAGAGCTATTCTCAAAAGTATTAGTTTCAGAATAAAAATCTTTAGTGTGTGGATGCATTCTTACATGGTCGACCCTCATGAAAAAAATTGGCGCAACTGCATTAAAAATAATGACTTCAGGTCGAACTCTAAATACATCAGAGATTTGAACATTATCACATGCATGACTTTTACACCATGAGAGCTATTCTCAAAAGTATTAGTTTCAGAATAAAAATCTTTGGTGTGTGGATGCATTCTTACATGGTCCACCCTCATGAAAGAAATTGGTGCAACCGCATTAAAAATCATGACTTGAGGCCGAACTATAAATACATCAGCGATTCGAACTTTTTCACATGCATGACATTTTCGCACGCACGACTTTTACACCATGAATGCTATTCTCAAAAGTATTAGTTTCAGAATAAAAATCTTTGGTGTGTGGATGCATTCTTACATGGTGGACACTCATGAAAAAAATTGGCGCAACTGCATCAAAAACCATCACTTGATGTCGAACTATAAATACATCAGAGATTTGAACATTATCACATGCATGACTTTTACGCCATGTGAGCTATTCTCAAAAGTATTATTTTCAGAATAATAATATTTGGTGTGTGGATGCATTCTTACATGGTCGACCCTCATGAAAACAATGCGGCAACTGCATCAAAAATCATGACTTGAGGCAGAACCTTAAATACATCAGCGATTTGAACATTATCACATGCATGACTTTTACACCATGAGAGCTATTCTCAAAAGTATTAGTTTCAGAATAAAAATCTTTGGTGTGTGGATGCATTCTTACATGGTCGACCCTCATGAAAAAAATTGGTGCAACTGCATCAAAAATAATGACTTCAGGTCGAACTATAAATACATCAGCGATTTGAACATTATCACATGCATGACTTTTACACCATGAGAGCTATTCTCAAAAGTATTAGTTTCAGAATAAAAATCTTTGGTGTGTGGATGCATTCTTACATGGTCGACCTTCATGACAAAAATTGACGCAACTGCATCAAAAATAATGACTTCAGGTCGAACTCTAAATACATCAGCGATTCGAACTTTTTCAAATGCATGACATTATCACATGCACGACTTTTACGCCATGAATGCTATTCTCAAAAGTATTAGTTTTAGAATAAAAATCTTTGGTGTGTGGATGCATTCTTACATGGTCGACCCTCATGAAAAAAATTGGCGCAACTGCATCAAAAATCATGACTTGAGGCCGAACTATAAATACATCAGCGATTCGAACATTATCACATGCATGACATTATCACATGCACGACTTTTACACCATGAATGCTATTCTCAAAAGTATTAGTTTCAGAATAAAAATCTTTGGTGTATGGATGCATTCTTACATGGTCGACCCTCATGATAAAAATTGGCGCAACTGCATCAAAAATAATGACTTGAGTTCTAACTATAAATACATCAGAGATTCGAACATTTTCACATGCATGACTTTTACGCCATGAGAGCTATTCTCAAAAGAAGTAGTTTCAGAATAAAAATCTGTCGTATGTGGATGCATTCTTACATGGTCGACCCTCATGAAAAAAATTGGCGCAACTGCATCAAAAATCATGACTTGAGGTCGAACTATAAATACATCAGCGATTTGAACATTATCACATGCATGACTTTTACACCATGAGAGCTATTCTCAAAAGTATTAGTTTCAGAATAAAAATCTTTGGTGTGTGGATGCATTCTTACATGGTCGACCTTCATGACAAAAATTGACGCAACTGCATCAAAAATAATGACTTCAGGTCGAACTCTAAATACATCAGCGATTCGAACTTTTTCAAATGCATGACATTATCACATGCACGACTTTTACGCCATGAATGCTATTCTCAAAAGTATTAGTTTTAGAATAAAAATCTTTGGTGTGTGGATGCATTCTTACATGGTCGACCCTCATGAAAAAAATTGGCGCAACTGCATCAAAAATCATGACTTGAGGCCGAACTATAAATACATCAGCGATTCGAACATTATCACATGCATGACATTATCACATGCACGACTTTTACACCATGAATGCTATTCTCAAAAGTATTAGTTTCAGAATAAAAATCTTTGGTGTATGGATGCATTCTTACATGGTCGACCCTCATGATAAAAATTGGCGCAACTGCATCAAAAATAATGACTTGAGTTCTAACTATAAATACATCAGAGATTCGAACATTTTCACATGCATGACTTTTACGCCATGAGAGCTATTCTCAAAAGAAGTAGTTTCAGAATAAAAATCTGTCGTATGTGGATGCATTCTTACATGGTCGACCCTCATGAAAAAAATTGGCGCAACTGCATCAAAAATCATGACTTGAGGTCGAACTATAAATACATCAGCGATTCGAACATTATCACATTCATGACTTTTACGCAGTGAGAGCTATTCTCAAAAGTATTCGTTTCAGAATAAAAATCTTTGGTGTGTGGATGCATTCTTACATGGTCGACCCTCATGAAAAAAATTGGCGCAACTGCATCAAAAATAATGACTTGAGGTCGAACTATAAATACATCAGCGATTTGAACATTTTCACATGCATGACTTTTACGCCATGAGAGCTATTCTCAAAAGTAGAAGTTTCAGAATAAAAATCTTTGGTGTGTGGATGCATTCTTACATGGTCCACCCTCATGAAAAAAATTGGCGCAACTGCATCAAAAATCATGTCTTGAGGCCGAACTATAAATACATCAGAAATTCGAACATTATCACATGCATGACATTATCACATGCACGACTTTTACACCATGAATGCTATTCTCAAAATTATTAGTTTCAGAATAAAAATCTTTGGTGTGTGGATGCATTCTTACATGGTCGACGCTTATGATAAAAATTGGCGCAACTGCATCAAAAATAATGACTTGAGTTCTAACTATAAATACATCAGCGATTCTAACATTTTCACATGCATGACTTTTACGCCATGAGAGCTATTCTCAAAAGTATTAGTTTCAGAATAAAAATGTTTGGTGTGTGGATGCATTCTTACATGGTCCACCCTCATGAAAAAAATTGGCGCAACTGCATCAAAAATCATGACTTGATGCCGAACTATAAATACATCAGCGATTCGAACTTTTTCACATGCATGACTTTTACACCATGAGAGCTATTCTCAAAAGTATTAGTTTCAGAATAAAAAACTTTGGTGTGTGGATGCATTCTTACATGGTCGACCGTCATGAAAAAAATTGGCGCAACCTGCATCAAAAATCATCACTTGATGTCGAACTATAAATACATCAGAGATTTGAACATTATCACGAGCATGACTTTTACGCCATGTGAGCTATTCTCAAAATTGTTATTTTCAGAATAATAATATTTGGTCTGTGGATGCATTCTTACATGGTCGACCCTCATGAAAAAAATTAGCGCAACTGAATCAAAAATAATGACTTGAGGTCGAACTCTAAATACATCAGCGATTTGAACATTATCACATGCATGACTTTTACGCCATGAGAGCTATTCTCAAAAGTATTAGTTTCAGAATAAAAATGTTTGGTGTGTGGATGCATTCTTACATGGTCGACCCTCATGAAAGAAATTGGTGCAACCACATTAAAAATCATGACTTGAGGCCGAACTATAAATACATCAGCGATTCGAACTTTTTCACATGCATTACTTTTACACAATGAGAGCTATTCTCAAAAGTATTAGTTTCAGAATAAAAAACTTTGGTGTGTGGATGCATTCTTACATGGTCGACTGTCATGAAAAAAATTGGCGCAACTGCATCAAAAATCATCACTTGATGTCGAACTATAAATACATCAGAGATTTGAACATTATCACAAGCATGACTTTTACGCCATGAATGCTATTCTCAAAAGTGTTAGTTTCAGAATAATAATATTTGGTGTGTGGATGCATTCTTACATGGTCGACCCTCATGAAAAAAATTAGCGCAACTGCATCAAAAATAATGACTTGAGGTCGAACTCTAAATACATCAGCGATTTGAACATTATCACATGCATGACTTTTACGCCATGAGAGCTATTCTCAAAAGTTCTAGTTTCAGAATAAAAATCTTTGGTGTGTGGATGCATTCTTACATGGTCCACCCTAATGACAGACATTGGCGCAACCGCATTAAAAATCATGACTTGAGGCCGAACTATAAATACATCAGCGATTCGAACTTTTTCAAATGCATGACATTTTCACACTCTCGACTTTTACACCATGAATGCTATTCTCAAAAGTATTAGTTTCAGAATAAAAATCTTTGGTGTGTGGATGCATTCTTACATGGTCGACCCTCATGAAAAACATTCTCGCAACTGCATCAAAAATCATGACTAGAGGCCGAACTAGGTGAGGTGAGGTGAGGTGAAATGGGGTTTAACGTCGCGTCCAAGATTATTGCACTTATATAGCGACGTGCATGCACGTGTATGTGTATGTGTGTGTGTGTGGCTGCTTGTACTAGTCCGGACTGATGCCGATTTATAGTGCTAGCTCACTGAGATACCATGCCGCAGTTTAACATGAATACCCCACTCAGACACAGTATACTGACTCCGAGCCGACCAGTCCTTGTTTTAGCCCCTTAATGCCGAGCGCCAGACAGGGTAACAACAAGTACAATCTTTTAACGTCTTTTTGTATGACGCGGCCCGGGATCGAACCCTGGACCTTCCGCTCTCCGGGCGGACGCTCTACCACAAGACCACGGAGGCGGTCAGAGGCCGAACTATAAATACAACAGCGATTCGTACTTTTTCACATGCATGACTTTTACACCATGAGAGCTATTCTCAAAAGTATTAGTTTCAGAATAAAAATCTTTGGTTTGTGGATGCATTCTTACATGGTCGACCCTCATGAAAAAAACTGGCGCAACTGCATCAAAAATAATGACTTGAGGTCGAACTATAAATACATTAGCGATTTGAACATTTTCACATGCATGACTTTTACACCATGAGAGCTATTCTCAAAAGTATTAGTTTCAGAATAAAAATGTTTGGTGTGTGGATGCATTCTTACATGGTCCACCCTCATGAAAAAAACTGGCGCAACTGCATCAAAAATAATGACTTGAGGTCGAACTATAAATACATCAGCGATTCGAACATTTTCACATGCATGACTTTTACGCCATGAGAGCTATTCTCAAAAGTAGTAGTTTCAGAATAAAAATCTTTGGTGTGTGGATGCATTCTTACATGGTCGACCCTCATGAAAATAATTGGCGCAACTGCATCAAAAATCATGACTTGAGGCCGAACTATAAATACATCAGAAATTCGAACATTATCACATGCATGACATTATCACACGCACGACTTTTACACCATGAATGCTATTCTCAAAATTATTAGTTTCAGAATAAAAATCTTTGGTGTGTGGATGCATTCTTACATGGTCGACGCTTATGATAAAAATTGGCGCAACTGCATCAAAAATAATGACTTGAGTTCTAACTATAAATACATCAGTGATTCGAACTTTTTCACATACATGACTTTTACACAATGAGAGCTATTCTCAAAAGTATTAGTTTCAGAATAAAAAACTTTGGTGTGTGGATGCATTCTTACATGGTCGACCCTCATGAAAAAAATTAGCGCAACTGCATCAAAAATAATGACTTGAGGTCGAACTCTAAATACATCAGCGATTTGAAAATTATCACATGCATGACTTTTACGCCATGAGAGCTATTCTCAAAAGTATTAGTTTCAGAATAAAAAACTTTGGTGTGTGGATGCATTCTTACATGGTCGACCCTCATGAAAAAAATTGGCGCAACTGCATCAAAAATCATCACTTGATGTCGAACTATAAATACATCAGAGATTTGAACATTATCACATGCATGACTTTTACGCCATGTGAGCTATTCTCAAAAGTGTTATTTTCAGAATAATAATATTTGGTGTGTGGATGCATTCTTACATGGTCGACCCTCATGAAAAAAATTAGCGCAACTGCATCAAAAATAATGACTTGATGTCGAACTCTAAATACATCAGCGATTTGAACATTATCACATGCATGACTTTTACGCCATGAGAGCTATTCTCAAAAGTATTAGTTTCAGAATAAAAATGTTTGGTGTGTGGATGCATTCTTACATGGTCGACCCTCATGAAAAAAATTGGCGCAACTGCATCAAAAATCATGACTTGATGCCGAACTATAAATACATCAGCGATTCGAACATTATCACATGCATGACATTATCACATGCATGACTTTTACACCATGATTGCTATTCTCAAAAGTATTAGTTTCAGAATAAAAATCTTTGGTGTATGGATGCATTCTTACATGGTCGACCCTCATGAAAAAAATTGGCGCAACTGCATCAAAAATCATCACTTGATGTCGAACTATAAATACATCAGAGATTTGAACATTATCACATGCATGACTTTTACGCCATGTGAGCTATTCTCAAAAGTATTATTTTCAGAATAATAATATTTGGTGTGTGGATGCATTCTTACATGGTCGACCCTCATGAAAACAATGCGGCAACTGCATCAAAAATCATGACTTGAGGCAGAACCTTAAATACATCAGCGATTTGAACATTTTCACATTCATGACTTTTACACCATGAGAGCTATTCTCAAAAGTATTAGTTTCAGAATAAAAATCTTTGGTGTGTGGATGCATTCTTACATGGTCCACCCTCATGAAAAAAATTGGCGCAACTGCATCAAAAATAATGACTTCAGGTCGAACTATAAATACATCAGCGATTTGAACATTATCACATGCATGACTTTTACACCATGAGAGCTATTCTCAAAAGTATTAGTTTCAGAATAAAAATCTTTGGTGTGTGGATGCATTCTTACATGGTCGACCTTCATGACAAAAATTAACGCAACTGCATCAAAAATAATGACTTCAGGTCGAACTCTAAATACAT
Organism: Haliotis cracherodii; assembly: GCF_022045235.1. Classification (NCBI taxonomy): domain Eukaryota; kingdom Metazoa; phylum Mollusca; class Gastropoda; order Lepetellida; family Haliotidae; genus Haliotis; species Haliotis cracherodii. The sequence goes on along the minus strand of NW_027266291.1, from coordinate 2,483,833 downwards.
CAGCGATTCGAACTTTTTCAAATGCATGACATTATCACATGCACGACTTTTACGCCATGAATGCTATTCTCAAAAGTATTAGTTTTAGAATAAAAATCTTTGGTGTGTGGATGCATTCTTACATGGTCCACCCTCATGAAAAAAATTGGCGCAACTGCATCAAAAATCATGACTTGAGGCCGAACTAAAAATACATCAGCGATTCGAACATTATCACATGCATGACATTATCACATGCACGACTTTTACACCATGAATGCTATTCTCAAAAGTATTAGTTTCAGAATAAAAATCTTTGGTGTATGGATGCATTCTTACATGGTCGACCCTCATGATAAAAATTGGCGCAACTGCATCAAAAATAATGACTTGAGTTCTAACTATAAATACATCAGAGATTCGAACATTTTCACATGCATGACTTTTACGCCATGAGAGCTATTCTCAAAAGAAGTAGTTTCAGAATAAAAATCTGTCGTATGTGGATGCATTCTTACATGGTCGACCCTCATGAAAAAAATTGGCGCAACTGCATCAAAAATCATGACTTGAGGTCGAACTATAAATACATCAGCGATTCGAACATTATCACATTCATGACTTTTACGCAGTGAGAGCTATTCTCAAAAGTATTAGTTTCAGAATAAAAATCTTTGGTGTGTGGATGCATTCTTACATGGTCGACCCTCATGAAAAAAATTGGCGCAACTGCATCAAAAATAATGACTTGAGGTCGAACTATAAATACATCAGCGATTTGAACATTTTCACATGCATGACTTTTACGCCATGAGAGCTATTCTCAAAAGTAGAAGTTTCAGAATAAAAATCTTTGGTGTGTGGATGCATTCTTACATGGTCCACCCTCATGAAAAAAATTGGCGCAACTGCATCAAAAATCATGTCTTGAGGCCGAACTATAAATACATCAGAAATTCGAACATTATCACATGCATGACATTATCACATGCACGACTTTTACACCATGAATGCTATTCTCAAAATTATTAGTTTCAGAATAAAAATCTTTGGTGTGTGGATGCATTCTTACATGGTCGACGCTTATGATAAAAATTGGCGCAACTGCATCAAAAATAATGACTTGAGTTCTAACTATAAATACATCAGCGATTCTAACATTTTCACATGCATGACTTTTACGCCATGAGAGCTATTCTCAAAAGTATTAGTTTCAGAATAAAAATGTTTGGTGTGTGGATGCATTCTTACATGGTCCACCCTCATGAAAAAAATTAGCGCAACTGCATCAAAAATCATGACTTGATGCCGAACTATAAATACATCAGCGATTCGAACTTTTTCACATGCATTACTTTTACACCATGAGAGCTATTCTCAAAAGTATTAGTTTCAGAATAAAAAACTTTGGTGTGTGGATGCATTCTTACATGGTCGACCGTCATGAAAAAAATTGGCGCAACCTGCATCAAAAATCATCACTTGATGTCGAACTATAAATACATCAGAGATTTGAACATTATCACGAGCATGACTTTTACGCCATGTGAGCTATTCTCAAAATTGTTATTTTCAGAATAATAATATTTGGTGTGTGGATGCATTCTTACATGGTCGACCCTCATGAAAAAAATTAGCGCAACTGAATCAAAAATAATGACTTGAGGTCGAACTCTAAATACATCAGCGATTTGAACATTATCCCATGCATGACTTTTACGCCATGAGAGCTATTCTCAAAAGTATTAGTTTCAGAATAAAAATCTTTGGTGTGTGGATGCATTCTTACATGGTCGACCCTCATGAAAGAAATTGGTGCAACCACATTAAAAATCATGACTTGAGGCCGAACTATAAATACATCAGCGATTCGAACTTTTTCACATGCATTACTTTTACACAATGAGAGCTATTCTCAAAAGTATTAGTTTCAGAATAAAAAACTTTGGTGTGTGGATGCATTCTTACATGGTCGACTGTCATGAAAAAAATTGGCGCAACTGCATCAAAAATCATCACTTGATGTCGAACTATAAATACATCAGAGATTTGAACATTATCACAAGCATGACTTTTACGCCATGAATGCTATTCTCAAAAGTGTTATTTTCAGAATAATAATATTTGGTGTGTGGATGCATTCTTACATGGTCGACCCTCATGAAAAAAATTAGCGCAACTGCATCAAAAATAATGACTTGAGGTCGAACTCTAAATACATCAGCGATTTGAACATTATCACATGCATGACTTTTACGCCATGAGAGCTATTCTCAAAAGTTCTAGTTTCAGAATAAAAATCTTTGGTGTGTGGATGCATTCTTACATGGTCCACCCTAATGACAGACATTGGCGCAACCGCATTAAAAATCATGACTTGAGGCCGAACTATAAATACATCAGCGATTCGAACTTTTTCAAATGCATGACATTTTCACACGCTCGACTTTTACACCATGAATGCTATTCTCAAAAGTATTAGTTTCAGAATAAAAATCTTTGGTGTGTGGATGCATTCTTACATGGTCGACCCTCATGAAAAAAATTCTCGCAACTGCATCAAAAATCATGACTAGAGGCCGAACTAGGTGAGGTGAGGTGAGGTGAAATGGGGTTTAACGTCGCGTCCAAGATTATTGCACTTATATAGCGACGTGCATGCACGTGTATGTGTATGTGTGTGTGTGTGGCTGCTTGTACTAGTCCGGACTGATGCCGATTTATAGTGCTAGCTCACTGAGATACCATGCCGCAGTTTAACATGAATACCCCACTCAGACACAGTATACTGACTCCGAGCCGACCAGTCCTTGTTTTAGCCCCTTAATGCCGAGCGCCAGACAGGGTAACAACAAGTACAATCTTTTAACGTCTTTTTGTATGACGCGGCCCGGGATCGAACCCTGGACCTTCCGCTCTCCGGGCGGACGCTCTACCACAAGACCACGGAGGCGGTCAGAGGCCGAACTATAAATACAACAGCGATTCGTACTTTTTCACATGCATGACTTTTACACCATGAGAGCTATTCTCAAAAGTATTAGTTTCAGAATAAAAATCTTTGGTTTGTGGATGCATTCTTACATGGTCGACCCTCATGAAAAAAACTGGCGCAACTGCATCAAAAATAATGACTTGAGGTCGAACTATAAATACATTAGCGATTTGAACATTTTCACATGCATGACTTTTACACCATGAGAGCTATTCTCAAAAGTATTAGTTTCAGAATAAAAATGTTTGGTGTGTGGATGCATTCTTACATGGTCGACCCTCATGAAAAAAACTGGCGCAACTGCATCAAAAATAATGACTTGAGGTCGAACTATAAATACATCAGCGATTCGAACATTTTCACATGCATGACTTTTACGCCATGAGAGCTATTCTCAAAAGTAGTAGTTTCAGAATAAAAATCTTTGGTGTGTGGATGCATTCTTACATGGTCGACCCTCATGAAAATAATTGGCGCAACTGCATCAAAAATCATGACTTGAGGCCGAACTATAAATACATCAGCAATTCGAACATTATCACATGCATGACATTATCACACGCACGACTTTTACACCATGAATGCTATTCTCAAAATTATTAGTTTCAGAATAAAAATCTTTGGTGTGTGGATGCATTCTTACATGGTCGACGCTTATGATAAAAATTGGCGCAACTGCATCAAAAATAATGACTTGAGTTCTAACTATAAATACATCAGTGATTCGAACTTTTTCACATACATGACTTTTACACAATGAGAGCTATTCTCAAAAGTATTAGTTTCAGAATAAAAAACTTTGGTGTGTGGATGCATTCTTACATGGTCGACCCTCATGAAAAAAATTAGCGCAACTGCATCAAAAATAATGACTTGAGGTCGAACTCTAAATACATCAGCGATTTGAAAATTATCACATGCATGACTTTTACGCCATGAGAGCTATTCTCAAAAGTATTAGTTTCAGAATAAAAAACTTTGGTGTGTGGATGCATTCTTACATGGTCGACCCTCATGAAAAAAATTGGCGCAACTGCATCAAAAATCATCACTTGATGTCGAACTATAAATACATCAGAGATTTGAACATTATCACAAGCATGACTTTTACGCCATGTGAGCTATTCTCAAAAGTGTTATTTTCAGAATAATAATATTTGGTGTGTGGATGCATTCTTACATGGTCGACCCTCATGAAAAAAATTAGCGCAACTGCATCAAAAATAATGACTTGATGTCGAACTCTAAATACATCAGCGATTTGAACATTATCACATGCATGACTTTTACGCCATGAGAGCTATTCTCAAAAGTATTAGTTTCAGAATAAAAATCTTTGGTGTGTGGATGCATTCTTACATGGTCGACCCTCATGAAAAAAATTGGCGCAACTGCATCAAAAATCATGACTTGAGGCCGAACTATAAATACATCAGCGATTCGAACATTATCACATGCATGACATTATCACGTGCACGACTTTTACACCATGAATGCTATTCTCAAAAGTATTAGTTTCAGAATAAAAATCTTTGGTGTATGGATGCATTCTTACATGGTCGACCCTCATGATAAAAATTAGCGCAACTGCATCAAAAATCATGACTTGAGTTCTAACTATAAATACATCAGCGATTCGAACATTTTCACATGCATGACTTTTACGCCATGAGAGCTATTCTCAAAAGAAGTAGTTTCAGAATAAAAATCTGTGGTATGTGGATGCATTCTTACATGGTCGACCCTCATGAAAAAAATTGGCGCAACTGCATCAAAAATCATGACTTGAGGTCGAACTATAAATACATCAGCGATTCGAACATTATCACATTCATGACTTTTACGCAGTAAGAGCTATTCTCAAAAGTATTCGTTTCAGAATAAAAATCTTTGGTGTGTGGATGCATTCTTACATGGTCGACCCTCATGAAAAAAATTGGCGCAACTGCATCAAAAATAATGACTTGAGGTCGAACTATAAATACATCAGCGATTTGAACATTTTCACATGCATGACTTTTACGCCATGTGAGCTATTCTCAAAAGTAGAAGTTTCAGAATAAAAATCTTCGGTGTGTGGATGCATTCTTACATAGTCGGCCCTCATGAAAAAAATTGGCGCAACTGCATCAAAAATCATATCTTCAGGCCGAACTATAAATACATCAGAAATTCGAACATTATCACATGCATGACATTATCACACGCACGACTTTTACGCCATGAATGCTATTCTCAAAATTATTAGTTTCAGAATAAAAATCTTTGGTGTGTGGATGCATTCTTACATGGTCGACGCTTATGATAAAAATTGGCGCAACTGCATCAAAAATAATGACTTGAGTTCTAACTATAAATACATCAGCGATTCTAACATTTTCACATGCATGACTTTTACGCCATGAGAGCTATTCTCAAAAGTATTAGTTTCAGAATAAAAATGTTTGGTGTGTGGATGCATTCTTACATGGTCCACGCTCATGAAAAAAATTGGCGCAACTGCATCAAAAATCATGACTTGATGCCGAACTATAAATACATCAGCGATTCGAACTTTTTCACATGCATGACTTTTACACAATGAGAGCTATTCTCAAAAGTATTAGTTTCAGAATAAAAAACTTTGGTGTGTGGATGCATTCTTACATGGTCGACCCTCATGAAAAAAATTAGCGCAACTGCATCAAAAATAATGACTTGAGGTCGAACTCTAAATACATCAGCGATTTGAAAATTATCACATGCATGACTTTTACGCCATGAGAGCTATTCTCAAAAGTATTAGTTTCAGAATAAAAAACTTTGGTTTGTGGATGCATTCTTACATGGTCGACCCTCATGAAAAAAATTGGCGCAACTGCATCAAAAATCATCACTTGATGTCGAACTATAAATACATCAGAGATTTGAACATTATCACATGCATGACTTTTACACCATGTGAGCTATTCTCAAAAGTGTTATTTTCAGAATAATAATATTTGGTGTGTGGATGCATTCTTACATGGTCGACCCTCATGAAAAAAATTAGCGCAACTGCATCAAAAATAATGACTTGATGTCGAACTCTAAATACATCAGCGATTTGAACATTATCACATGCATGACTTTTACGCCATGAGAGCTATTCTCAAAAGTATTAGTTTCAGAATAAAAATGTTTGGTGTGTGGATGCATTCTTACATGGTCGACCCTCATGAAAAAAATTGGCGCAACTGCATCAAAAATCATGACTTGAGGCCGAACTATAAATACATCAGCGATTCGAACATTATCACATGCATGACATTATCACGTGCACGACTTTTACACCATGAATGCTATTCTCAAAAGTATTAGTTTCAGAATAAAAATCTTTGGTGTATGGATGCATTCTTACATGGTCGACCCTCATGATAAAAATTAGCGCAACTGCATCAAAAATCATGACTTGAGTTCTAACTATGAATACATCAGCGATTCGAACATTTTCACATGCATGACTTTTACGCCATGAGAGCTATTCTCAAAAGAAGTAGTTTCAGAATAAAAATCTGTGGTATGTGGATGCATTCTTACATGGTCGACCCTCATGAAAAAAATTGGCGCAACTGCATCAAAAATCATGACTTGAGGTCGAACTATAAATACATCAGCGATTCGAACATTATCACATTCATGACTTTTACGCAGTAAGAGCTATTCTCAAAAGTATTCGTTTCAGAATAAAAATCTTTGGTGTGTGGATGCATTCTTACATGGTCGACCCTCATGAAAAAAATTGGCGCAACTGCATCAAAAATAATGACTTGAGGTCGAACTATAAATACATCAGCGATTTGAACATTTTCACATGCATGACTTTTACGCCATGAGAGCTATTCTCAAAAGTAGAAGTTTCAGAATAAAAATCTTTGGTGTGTGGATGCATTCTTACATGGTCGACCCTCATGAAAAAAATTGGCGCAACTGCATCAAAAATCATGTCTTCAGGCCGAACTATAAATACATCAGAAATTCGAACATTATCACATGCATGACATTATCACACGCACGACTTTTACACCATGAATGCTATTCTCAAAATTATTAGTTTCAGAATAAAAATCTTTGGTGTGTGGATGCATTCTTACATGGTCGACGCTTATGATAAAAATTGGCGCAACTGCATCAAAAATAATGACTTGAGTTCTAACTATAAATACATCAGCGATTCTAACATTTTCACATGCATGACTTTTACGCCATGAGAGCTATTCTCAAAAGTATTAGTTTCAGAATAAAAAACTTTGGTGTGTGGATGCATTCTTACATGGTCGACCGTCATGAAAAAAATTGGCGCAACTGCATCAAAAATCATGACTTGATGCCGAACTATAAATACATCAGCGATTCGAACTTTTTCACATGCATGACTTTTACACAATGAGAGCTATTCTCAAAAGTATTAGTTTCAGAATAAAAAACTTTGGTGTGTGGATGCATTCTTACATGGTCGACCGTCATGAAAAAAATTGGCGCAACTGCATCAAAAATAATGACTTGATGCCGAACTATAAATACATCAGCGATTCGAACTTTTTCACATGCATGACTTTTACACAATGAGAGCTATTCTCAAAAGTATTAGTTTCAGAATAAAAAACTTTGGTGTGTGGATGCATTCTTACATGGTCGACCGTCATGAAAAAAATTGGCGCAACCTGCATCAAAAATCATCACTTGATGTCGAACTATAAATACATCAGAGATTTGAACATTATCACGAGCATGACTTTTACGCCATGTGAGCTATTCTCAAAAGTGTTATTTTCAGAATAATAATATTTGGTGTGTGGATGCATTCTTACATGGTCGACCCTCATGAAAAAAATTAGCGCAACTGCATCAAAAATAATGACTTGAGGTCGAACTCTAAATACATCAGCGATTTGAACATTATCACATGCATGACTTTTACGCCATGAGAGCTATTCTCAAAAGTATTAGTTTCAGAATAAAAATCTTTGGTGTGTGGATGCATTCTTACATGGTCCACCCTAATGACAGACATTGGCGCAACCGCTTTAAAAATCATGACTTGAGGCCGACCTATAAATAAATCAGCGATTCGAACTTTTTCACATGCATGATATTTTCACACGCACGACTTTTACACCATGAATGCTATTCTCAAAAGTATTAGTTTCAGAATAAAAATCTTTGGTGTGTGGATGCATTCTTACATGGTCGACCCTCATGAAAAAAATTGGCGCAACTGCATCAAAAATCATGACTTGAGGCCGAACTATAAATACATCAGAAATTCGAACATTATCACATGCATGACATTATCACACGCACGACTTTTACACCATGAATGCTATTCTCAAAATTATTAGTTTCAGAATAAAAATCTTTGGTGTGTGGATGCATTCTTACATGGTCGACGCTTATGATAAAAATTGGCGCAACTGCATCAAAAATAATGACTTGAGTTCTAACTATAAATACATCAGCGATTCGAACTTTTTCACATACATGACTTTTACACAATGAGAGCTATTCTCAAAAGTATTAGTTTCAGAATAAATAACTTTGGTGTGTGGATGCATTCTTACATGGTCGACCCTCATGAAAAAAATTAGCGCAACTGCATCAAAGATAATGACTTGAGGTCGAACTCTAAATACATCAGCGATTTGAAAATTATCACATCCATGACTTTTACGCCATGAGAGCTATTCTCAAAAGTATTAGTTTCAGAATAAAAAACTTTGGTGTGTGGATGCATTCTTACATGGTCGACCGTCATGAAAAAAATTGGCGCAACTGCATCAAAAATCATCACTTGATGTCGAACTATAAATACATCAGAGATTTGAACATTATCACAAGCATGACTTTTACGCCATGTGAGCTATTCTCAAAAGTGTTATTTTCAGAATAATAATATTTGGTGTGTGGATGCATTCTTACATGGTCGACCCTCATGAAAAAAATTAGCGCAACTGCATCAAAAATAATGACTTGATGTCGAACTCTAAATACATCAGCGATTTGAACATTATCACATGCATGACTTTTACGCCATGAGAGCTATTCTCAAAAGTATTAGTTTCAGAATAAAAATCTTCGGTGTGTGGATGCATTCTTACATGGTCGACCCTCATGAAAAAAATTGGCGCAACTGCATCAAAAATCATGACTTGAGGCCGAACTATAAATACATCAGCGATTCGAACATTATCACATGCATGACATTATCACGTGCACGACTTTTACACCATGAATGCTATTCTCAAAAGTATTAGTTTCAGAATAAAAATCTTTGGTGTATGGATGCATTCTTACATGGTCGACCCTCATGATAAAAATTAGCGCAACTGCATCAAAAATCATGACTTGAGTTCTAACTATAAATACATCAGCGATTCGAACATTTTCACATGCATGACTTTTACGCCATGAGAGCTATTCTCAAAAGAAGTAGTTTCAGAATAAAAATCTGTGGTATGTGGATGCATTCTTACATGGTCGACCCTCATGAAAAAAATTGGCGCAACTGCATCAAAAATCATGACTTGAGGTCGAACTATAAATACATCAGCGATTCGAACATTATCACATTCATGACTTTTACGCAGTAAGAGCTATTCTCAAAAGTATTCGTTTCAGAATAAAAATCTTTGGTGTGTGGATGCATTCTTACATGGTCGACCCTCATGAAAAAAATTGGCGCAACTGCATCAAAAATAATGACTTGAGGTCGAACTATAAATACATCAGCGATTTGAACATTTTCACATGCATGACTTTTACGCCATGAGAGCTATTCTCAAAAGTATTAGTTTCAGAATAAAAATCTTTGGTGTGTGGATGCATTCTTACATGGTCGACCCTCATGAAAAAAATTGGCGCAACTGCATCAAAAATCATGTCTTCAGGCCGAACTATAAATACATCAGAAATTCGAACATTATCACATGCATGACATTATCACACGCACGACTTTTACACCATGAATGCTATTCTCAAAATTATTAGTTTCAGAATAAAAATCTTTGGTGTGTGGATGCATTCTTACATGGTCGACGCTTATGATAAAAATTGGCGCAACTGCATCAAAAATAATGACTTGAGTTCTAACTATAAATACATCAGCGATTCTAACATTTTCACATGCATGACTTTTACGCCATGAGAGCTATTCTCAAAAGTATTAGTTTCAGAATAAAAATGTTTGGTGTGTGGATGCATTCTTACATGGTCCACGCTCATGAAAAAAATTGGCGCAACTGCATCAAAAATCATGACTTGATGCCGAACTATAAATACATCAGCGATTCGAACTTTTTCACATGCATGACTTTTACACAATGAGAGCTATTCTCAAAAGTATTAGTTTCAGAATAAAAAACTTTGGTGTGTGGATGCATTCTTACATGGTCGACCGTCATGAAAAAAATTGGCGCAACCTGCATCAAAAATCATCACTTGATGTCGAACTATAAATACATCAGAGATTTGAACATTATCACGAGCATGACTTTTACGCCATGTGAGCTATTCTCAAAAGTGTTATTTTCAGAATAATAATATTTGGTGTGTGGATGCATTCTTACATGGTCGACCCTCATGAAAAAAATTAGCGCAACTGCATCAAAAATAATGACTTGAGACCGAACCTTAAATACATCAGCGATTCGAACATTTTCACATTCATGACTTTTACACCATGAGAGCTATTCTCAAAAGTATTAGTTTCAGAATAAAAATCTTTGGTGTGTGGATGCATTCTTACATGGTCGACCGTTATGAAAAAAATTGGCGCAACTGCATCAAAAATAATGACTTGAGGTCGAACTATCAATACATCAGAGATTTGAACATTATCACATGCATGACTTTTACGCCATGAGAGCTATTCTCAAAAGTATTAGTTTCAGAATAAAAATCTTTGGTGTGTGGATGCATTCTTCCATGGTCGACCGTCATGAAAAAAATTGATGCAACTGCATTAAAAATCATGACTTGAGGTCTAACTCTAAATACATCAGCGATTTGAACATTATCACATGCATGACTTTTACGCCATGAGAGCTATTCTCAAAAGTATTAGTTTCAGAATAAAAATCTTTAGTGTGTGGATGCATTCTTACATGGTCCACCCTAATGACAGACATTGGCGCAACCGCATTAAAAATCATGACTTGAGGCCGACCTATAAATAAATCAGCGATTCGAACTTTTTCACATGCATGATATTTTCACACGCACGACTTTTACACCATGAATGCTATTCTCAAAAGTATTAGTTTCAGAATAAAAATCTTTGGTGTGTGGATGCATTCTTACATGGTCGACCCTCATGAAAAAAATTAGCGCAACTGCATCAAAAATCATGACTTGAGGCCGAACTATAAATACAACAGCGATTCGTACTTTTTCACATGCATGACTTTTACACCATGAGAGCTATTCTCAAAAGTATTAGTTTCAGAATAAAAATCTTTGGTTTCTGGATGCATTCTTACATGGTCGACCCTCATGAAAAAAACTGGCGCAACTGCATCAAAAATAATGACTTGAGGTCGAACTATAAATACATCAGCGATTCGAACTTTTTCACATGCATGACTTTTACGCCATGAGAGCTATTCTCAAAAGTATTAGTTTCAGAATAAAAATCTTTGGTGTGTGGATGCATTCTTACATGGTCGACCCTCATGAAAAAAATTGGCGCAACTGCATCAAAAATCATGACTTGAGGCCGAGCTATAAATACATCAGAAATTCGAACATTATCACATGCATGACATTATCACACGCATGACTTTTACACCATGAATGCTATTCTCAAAAGTATTAGTTTCAGAATAAAAATCTTTGGTGTGTGGATGCATTCTTACATGGTCGACGCTTATGATAAAAATTGGCGCAACTGCATCAAAAATAATGACTTGAGTTCTAACTATAAATACATCAGCGAATCGAACTTTTTCACATACATGACTTTTACACAATGAGAGCTATTCTCAAAAGTATTAGTTTCAGAATAAAAAACTTTGGTGTGTGGATGCATTCTTACATGGTCGACCCTCATGAAAAAAATTAGCGCAACTGCATCAAAAATAATGACTTGATGTCGAACTCTAAATACATCAGCGATTTGAAAATTATCACATGCATGACTTTTACGCCATGAGAGCTATTCTCAAAAGTATTAGTTTCAGAATAAAAAACTTTGGTGTGTAGATGCATTCTTACATGGTCGACCCTCATGAAAAAAATTGGCGCAACTGCATCAAAAATCATCACTTGATGTCGAACTATAAATACATCAGAGATTTGAACATTATCACAAGCATGACTTTTACGCCATGTGAGCTATTCTCAAAAGTGTTATTTTCAGAATAATAATATTTGGTGTGTGGATGCATTCTTACATGGTCGACCCTCATGAAAAAAATTGGCGCAACTGCATCAAAAATCATGACTTGAGGCCGAACTATAAATACATCAGCGATTCGAACATTATCACATGCATGACATTATCACATGCACGACTTTTACACCATGAATGCTATTCTCAAAAGTATTAGTTTCAGAATAAAAATCTTTGGTGTATGGATGCATTCTTACATGGTCGACCCTCATGATAAAAATTAGCGCAACTGCATCAAAAATCATGACTTGAGTTCTAACTATAAATACATCAGCGATTCGAACATTTTCACAAGCATGACTTTTACGCCATGAGAGCTATTCTCAAAAGAAGTAGTTTCAGAATAAAAATCTGTTGTGTGTGGATGCATTCTTACATGGTCGACCCTCATGAAAAAAATTGGCGCAACTGCATCAAAAATCATGACTTGAGGTCGAACTATAAATACATCAGCGATTCGAACATTATCACATTCATGACTTTTACGCAGTAAGAGCTATTCTCAAAAGTATTCGTTTCAGAATAAAAATCTTTGGTGTGTGGATGCATTCTTACATGGTCGACCCTCATGAAAAAAATTGGCGCAACTGCATCAAAAATAATGACTTGAGGTCGAACTATAAATACATCAGCGATTTGAACATTTTCACATGCATGACTTTTACGCCATGAGAGCTATTCTCAAAAGTAGAAGTTTCAGAATAAAAATCTTTGGTGTGTGGATGCATTCTTACATGGTCGACCCTCATGAAAAAAATTGGCGCAACTCCATCAAAAATGATGTCTTCAGGCCGAACTATAAATACATCAGAAATTCGAACATTATCACATGCATGACATTATCACACGCATGACTTTTACACCATGAATGCTATTCTCAAAAGTATTAGTTTCATAATAAAAATCTTTGGTGTGTGGATGCATTCTTACATGGTCGACGCTTATGATAAAAATTGGCGCAACTGCATCAAAAATAATGACTTGAGTTCTAACTATAAATACATCAGCGATTCTAACATTTTCACATGCATGACTTTTACGCCATGAGAGCTATTCTCAAAAGTATTAGTTTCAGAATAAAAATGTTTGGTGTGTGGATGCATTCTTACATGGTCCACACTCATGAAAAAAATGGCGCAACTGCATCAAAAATCATGACTTGAGGCCGAACTATAAATACATCAGCGATTCGAACTTTTTCACATGCATGACTTTTACACAATGAGAGCTATTCTCAAAAGTATTAGTTTCAGAATAAAAAACTTTGGTGTGTGGATGCATTCTTACATGGTCGACCGTCATGAAAAAAATTGGCGCAACCTGCATCAAAAATCATCACTTGATGTCGAACTATAAATACATCAGAGATTTGAACATTATCACGAGCATGACTTTTACGCCATGTGAGCTATTCTCAAAAGTGTTATTTTCAGAATAATAATATTTGGTGTGTGGATGCATTCTTACATGGTCGACCCTCATGAAAAAAATTAGCGCAACTGCATCAAAAATAATGACTTGAGGTCGAACTCTAAATACATCAGCGATTTGAACATTATCACATGCATGACTTTTACGCCATGAGAGCTATTCTCAAAGTATTAGTTTCAGAATAAAAATCTTTGGTGTGTGGATGCATTCTTACATGGTCCACCCTAATGACAGACATTGGCGCAACCGCATCAAAAATCATGACTTGAGGCCGACCTATAAATAAATCAGCGATTCGAACTTTTTCACATGCATGATATTTTCACACGCACGACTTTTACACCATGAATGCTATTCTCAAAAGTATTAGTTTCAGAATAAAAATCTTTGGTGTGTGGATGCATTCTTACATGGTCGACCCTCATGAAAAAAATTAGCGCAACTGCATCAAAAATCATGACTTGAGGCCGAACTATAAATACAACAGCGATTCGTACTTTTTCACATGCATGACTTTTACACCATGAGAGCTATTCTCAAAAGTATTAGTTTCAGAATAAAAATCTTTGGTTTCTGGATGCATTCTTACATGGTCGACCCTCATGAAAAAAACTGGCGCAACTGCATCAAAAATAATGACTTGAGGTCGAACTATAAATACATCAGCGATTTGAACATTTTCACATGCATGACTTTTACGCCATGAGAGCTATTCTCAAAAGTATTAGTTTCAGAATAAAAATCTTTGGTGTGTGGATGCATTCTTACATGGTCGACCCTCATGAAAAAAATTGGCGCAACTGCATCAAAAATCATGACTTGAGGCCGAGCTATAAATACATCAGAAATTCGAACATTATCACATGCATGACATTATCACACGCATGACTTTTACACCATGAATGCTATTCTCAAAATTATTAGTTTCAGAATAAAAATCTTTGGTGTGTGGATGCATTCTTACATGGTCGACGCTTATGATAAAAATTGGCGCAACTGCATCAAAAATAATGACTTGAGTTCTAACTATAAATACATCAGCGATTCGAACTTTTTCACATACATGACTTTTACACAATGAGAGCTATTCTCAAAAGTATTAGTTTCAGAATAAAAAACTTTGGTGTGTGGATGCATTCTTACATGGTCGACCGTCATGAAAAAAATTGGCGCAACCTGCATCAAAAATCATCACTTGATGTCGAACTATAAATACATCAGAGATTTGAACATTATCACGAGCATGACTTTTACGCCATGAGAGCTATTCTCAAAAGTGTTATTTTCAGAATAATAATATTTGGTGTGTGGATGCATTCTTACATGGTCGACCCTCATGAAAAAAATTAGCGCAACTGCATCAAAAATAATGACTTGAGGTCGAACTCTAAATACATCAGCGATTTGAACATTATCACATGCATGACTTTTACGCCATGAGAGCTATTCTCAAAAGTATTAGTTTCAGAATAAAAATCTTTGGTGTGTGGATGCATTCTTACATGGTCCACCCTAATGACAGACATTGGCGCAACCGCATTAAAAATCATGACTTGAGGCCGACCTATAAATACATCAGCGATTCGAACTTTTTCACATGCATGATATTTTCACACGCACGACTTTTACACCATGAATGCTATTCTCAAAAGTATTAGTTTCAGAATAAAAATCTTTGGTGTGTGGATGCATTCTTACATGGTCGACCCTCATGAAAAAAATTAGCGCAACTGCATCAAAAATCATGACTTGAGGCCGAACTATAAATACAACAGCGATTCGTACTTTTTCACATGCATGACTTTTACACCATGAGAGCTATTCTCAAAAGTATTAGTTTCAGAATAAAAATCTTTGGTTTCTGGATGCATTCTTACATGGTCGACCCTCATGAAAAAAACTGGCGCAACTGCATCAAAAATAATGACTTGAGGTCGAACTATAAATACATCAGCGATTTGAACATTTTCACATGCATGACTTTTACGCCATGAGAGCTATTCTCAAAAGTATTAGTTTCAGAATAAAAATGTTTGGTGTGTGGATGCATTCTTACATGGTCGACCCTCATGAAAAAAATTGGCGCAACTGCATCAAAAATCATGACTTGAGGCCGAGCTATAAATACATCAGAAATTCGAACATTATCACATGCATGACATTATCACACGCATGACTTTTACACCATGAATGCTATTCTCAAAAGTATTAGTTTCAGAATAAAAATCTTTGGTGTGTGGATGCATTCTTACATGGTCGACGCTTATGATAAAATTGGCGCAACTGCATCAAAAATAATGACTTGAGTTCTAACTATAAATACATCAGCGATTCGAACTTTTTCACATACATGACTTTTACACAATGAGAGCTATTCTCAAAAGTATTAGTTTCAGAATAAAAAACTTTGGTGTGTGGATGCATTCTTACATGGTCGACCCTCATGAAAAAAATTAGCGCAACTGCATCAAAAATAATGACTTGAGGTCGAACTCTAAATACATCAGCGATTTGAACATTATCACATGCATGACTTTTACGCCATGAGAGCTATTCTCAAAAGTATTAGTTTCAGAATAAAAATCTTTGGTGTGTGGATGCATTCTTACATGGTCCACCCTCATGAAAGACATTGGTGCAACTGCATTAAAAATCATGACATGAGGCTGAACTATAAATACATCAGCGATTCGAACTTTTTCACATGCATGACATTTTCACAGGCAACGACTTTTACGCCATGAATGCTATTCTCAAAAGTATTAGTTTCAGAATAAAAATCTTTGGTGTGTGGATGCATTCTTACATGGTCGACCCTCATGAAAACAATTAGCGCAACTGCATCAAAAATCATGACTTGAGGCCGAACTATAAATACAACAGCGATTCTAACATTTTCACATGCATGACTTTTACACCATGAGAGCTATTCTCAAAAGTATTAGTTTCAGAATAAAAATCTTTGGTTTCTGGATGCATTCTTACATGGTCGACCCTCATGAAAAAAACTGGCGGAACTGCATCAAAAATAATGACTTGAGGTCGAACTATAAATACATCAGCGATTTGAACATTATCACATGCATGACTTTTACGCCATCAGAGCTATTCTCAAAAGTAGTAGTTTCAGAAAAAAAATCTTTGGTGTGTGGGTGCATTCTTACATGGTCGACTCTCATGAAAAAAATTAGCGCAACTGCATCAAAAAATCATGACTTGAGGCCGAACTATAAATACATCAGCGATTCGAACATTATCACATGCATGACATTATCACACGCACGACTTTTACATCATGGATGCATTCTTACATGGTCGACCTTCATGAAACAAATTGGCGCAACTGCATCAAAAATGACTTTTGGTCTAACTCTAAATACATCAGCGATTCCAACTTTTTCACATGCATGACATTATCACATGCATGACTTTTACGCCATGAGAGCTATTCTCAATAGTATTAATCTCAGAATAAAAATCTTTTCTGTGTGGATGCATTCTTACATGGTCGACCCTCATGAAAAAAATTGGCGCAACTGCATCAAAAATAATGACTTGAGGTAGAACTATAAATACATCAGCGATTTGAACATTTTCAAATTCATGACTTTAACACCATGAGAGCTATTCTCAAAAGTATTAGTTTCAGAATAAAAATCTTTTGTGTGTGGATGCATCCTTACATGGTCGACCTTCAAGAAGAAAATTCTCGCAACTGCATCAAAAATCATGACTTGAGGCCGAACTATAAATACATCAGCAATTCGAACATTTTCACATGCATGACTTTTACGCCATGAGAGCTATTCTCAAAAGTATTAATCTCAGAAAAAAAATACATGGTGTGTGGATGCATTCATATATGGTCGACCCTCATGGAAAAAATTGGCGCAACTGCATCAAAAATAATGACTTGAGGTCGAACTATAAATACATCAGCGATTTGAACATTATCACATGCATTACTTTTACACAATGAGAGCTATTCTGAAAAGTATTAGTTTCAGAATAAAAAACTTTGGTGTGTGGATGCATTCTTACATGGTCGACCGTCATGAAAAAAATTGGCGCAACCTGCATCAAAAATCATCACTTGATGTCGAACTATAAATACATCAGAGATTTGAACATTATCACGAGCATGACTTTTACGCCATGTGAGCTATTCTCAAAAGTGTTATTTTCAGAATAATAATATTTGGTGTGTGGATGCATTCTTACTTGGTCGACCCTCATGAAAAAAATTAGCGCAACTGCATCAAAAATAATGACTTCAGGTCGAACTCTAAATACATCAGCGATTTGAACATTATCACATGCATGACTTTTACGCCATGAGAGCTATTCTCAAAAGTATTAGTTTCAGAATAAAAATCTTTGGTGTGTGGATGCATTCTTACATGGTCCACCCTAATGACAGACATTGGCGCAACCGCATTAAAAATCATGACTTGAGGCCGACCTATAAATACATCAGCGATTCGAACTTTTTCACATGCATGATATTTTAACACGCACGACTTTTACACCATGAATGCTATTCTCAAAAGTATTAGTTTCAGAATAAAAATCTTTGGTGTGTGGATGCATTCTTACATGGTCGACCCTCATGAAAAAAATTAGCGCAACTGCATCAAAAATCATGACTTGAGGCCGAACTATAAATACAACAGCGATTCGTACTTTTTCACATGCATGACTTTTACACCATGAGAGCTATTCTCAAAAGTATTAGTTTCAGAATAAAAATCTTTGGTTTCTGGATGCATTCTTACATGGTCGACCCTCATGAAAAAAACTGGCGCAACTGCATCAAAAATAATGACTTGAGGTCGAACTATAAATACATCAGCGATTTGAACATTTTCACATGCATGACTTTTACGCCATGAGAGCTATTCTCAAAAGTATTAGTTTCAGAATAAAAATCTTTGGTGTGTGGATGCATTCTTACATGGTCGACCCTCATGAAAAAAATTGGCGCAACTGCATCAAAAATCATGACTTGAGGCCGAGCTATAAATACATCAGAAATTCGAACATTATCACATGCATGACATTATCACACGCATGACTTTTACACCATGAATGCTATTCTCAAAAGTATTAGTTTCAGAATAAAAATCTTTGGTGTGTGGATGCATTCTTACATGGTCGACCCTCATGATAAAAATTGGCGCAACTGCATCAAAAATAATGACTTGAGTTCTAACTATAAATACATCAGCGATTCGAACTTTTTCACATACATGACTTTTACACAATGAGAGCTATTCTCAAAAGTATTAGTTTCAGAATAAAAAACTTTGGTGTGTGGATGCATTCTTACATGGTCGACCGTCATGAAAAAAATTGGCGCAACCTGCATCAAAAATAATCACTTGATGTCGAACTATAAATACATCAGAGATTTTAACATTTTCACGAGCATGACTTTTACACCATGTGAGCTATTCTCAAAAGTGTTATTTTCAGAATAATAATATTTGGTGTGTGGATGCATTCTTACATGGTCGACCCTCATGAAAAAAATTAGCGCAACTGCATCAAAAATCATGACTTGAGGTCGAACTATAAATACATCAGCGATTTGAACATTTTCACATGCATGACTTTTACGCCATGAGAGCTATTCTCAAAAGTAGAAGTTTCAGAATAAAAATCTTTGGTGTGTGGATGCATTCTTACATGGTCCACCCTAATGACAGACATTGGCGCAACTGCATTAAAAATCATGACTTGAGGCCGACCTATAAATACATCAGCGATTCGAACTTTTTCACATGCATGATATTTTCACACGCACGACTTTTACACCATGAATGCTATTCTCAAAAGTATTAGTTTCAGAATAAAAATCTTTGGTGTGTGGATGCATTCTTACATGGTCGACCCTCATGAAAAAAATTAGCGCAACTGCATCAAAAATCATGACTTGAGGCCGAACTATAAATACAACAGCGATTCGTACTTTTTCACATGCATGACTTTTACACCATGAGAGCTATTCTCAAAAGTATTAGTTTCAGAATAAAAATCTTTGGTTTCTGGATGCATTCTTACATGGTCGACCCTTATGAAAAAAACTGGCGCAACTGCATCAAAAATAATGACTTGAGGTCGAACTATAAATACATCAGCGATTTGAACATTTTCACATGCATGACTTTTACGCCATGAGAGCTATTCTCAAAAGTATTAGTTTCAGAATAAAAATCTTTGGTGTGTGGATGCATTCTTACATGGTCGACCCTCATGAAAAAAATTGGCGCAACTGCATCAAAAATCATGACTTGAGGCCGAGCTATAAATCCATCAGAAATTCGAACATTATCACATGCATGACATTATCACACGCATGACTTTTACACCATGAATGCTATTCTCAAAATTATTAGTTTCAGAATAAAAATCTTTGGTGTGTGGATGCATTCTTACATGGTCGACGCTTATGATAAAAATTGGCGCAACTGCATCAAAAATAATGACTTGAGTTCTAACTATAAATACATCAGCGATTCGAACTTTTTCACATACATGACTTTTACACAATGAGAGCTATTCTCAAAAGTATTAGTTTCAGAATAAAAAACTTTGGTGTGTGGATGCATTCTTACATGGTCGACCCTCATGAAAAAAATTAGCGCAACTGCGTCAAAAATAATGACTTGAGGTCGAACTCTAAATACATCAGCGATTTGAACATTATCACATGCATGACTTTTACGCCATGAGAGTTATTCTCAAAAGTATTAGTTTCAGAATAAAAATCTTTGGTGTGTGGATGCATTCTTACATGGTCCACCCTCATGAAAGACATTGGTGCAACTGCATTAAAAATCATGACTTGAGGCCGACCTATAAATACATCAGCGATTCGAACTTTTTCACATGCATGACATTTTCACACGCACGACTTTTACGCCATGAATGCTATTCTCAAAAGTATTAGTTTCAGAATAAAAATCTTTGGTGTGTGGATGCATTCTTACATGGTCGACCCTCATGAAAACAATTAGCGCAACTGCATCAAAAATCATGACTTGAGGCCGAACTATAAATACAACAGCGATTCTAACATTTTCACATGCATGACTTTTACACCATGAGAGCTATTCTCAAAAGTATTAGTTTCAGAATAAAAATCTTTGGTGTGTGGATGCATTCTTACATGGTCGACCCTCATGAAAAAAACTGGCGGAACTGCATCAAAAATAATGACTTGAGGCCGAACTATAAATACATCAGCGATTTGAACATTATCACATGCATGACTTTTACGCCATGAGAGCTATTCTCAAAAGTAGTAGTTTCAGAAAAAAAATCTTTGGTGTGTGGATGCATTCTTACATGGTCGACCCTCATAAAAAAAATTGGCGCAACTGCATCAAAAATCATGACTTGAGGCCGAACTATAAATACATCAGCGATTCGAACATTATCACATGCATGACATTATCACACGCACGACTTTTACATCATGGATGCATTCTTACATGGTCGACCTTCATGAAACAAATTGGCGCAACTGCATCAAAAATGACTTTTGGTCTAACTCTAAATACATCAGCGATTCCAACTTTTTCACATGCATGACATTATCACATGCATGACTTTTACGCCATGAGAGCTATTCTCAATAGTATTAATCTCAGAATAAAAATCTTTTCTGTGTGGATGCATTCTTACATGGTCGACCCTCATGAAAAAAATTGGCGCAACTGCATCAAAAATAATGACTTGAGGTAGAACTATAAATACATCAGCGATTTGAACATTTTCAAATTCATGACTTTAACACCATGAGAGCTATTCTCAAAAGTATTAGTTTCAGAATAAAAATCTTTTGTGTGTGGATGCATCCTTACATGGTCGACCTTCAAGAAGAAAATTCTCGCAACTGCATCAAAAATCATGACTTGAGGCCGAACTATAAATACATCAGCAATTCGAACATTTTCACATTCATGACTTTTACGCCATGAGAGCTATTCTCAAAAGTATTAATCTCAGAAAAAAAATACATGGTGTGTGGATGCATTCATATATGGTCGACCCTCATGGAAAAAATTGGCGCAACTGCATCAAAAATAATGACTTGAGGTCGAACTATAAATACATCAGCGATTTGAACATTATCACATGCATGACTTTTACACCATGACAGCTATTCTCAAAAGTATTAGTTTCAGAATAAAAATCTTTGGTGTGTGGATGCATTCTTACTTGGTCGACCATCATGAAAAAAATTGGCGCAACTGCATCAAAAATAATGACTTGAGGTCTAACTCTAAATAGATCAGCGATTCGAACATTATCACATGCATGACATTATCACACGCACGACTTTTACATCATGGATGCATTCTTACATGGTCGACCCTCATGAAAAAAATTGGCGCAACTGCATTAAAAATCATGACTTGATGTCGAACTATAAATACATCAGCGATTTGAACATTATTACATGCATGACTTTTACGCCATGAGAGCTATTCTCAAAAGTATTAGTTTCAGATTAAAAATCTTTTCTGTGTGGATGCATTTTTACATGGTCGACCCTCATGAAAAAATTTGGCGCAACTGCATCAAAAATAATGACTTGAGGTCGAACTATAAATACAACAGCGATTCGAACATTTTCACATGCATGACTTTTACGCCATGAGAGCTATTCTCAATAGTATTAATCTCAGAATAAAAATCTTTTCTGTGTGGATGCATTTTTACATGGTCGACCTTCATGAAAAAAATTGGCGCATTTCCATCAAGAATCATGACTTGAGGCCGAACTATAAATACATCAGCGATTCGAACATTTTCACATTCATGACTTTTACGCCATGAGAGCTATTCTCAAAAGTATTAATCTCAGAAGAAAACCATATGGTGTGTGGATGCATTCTTACATGGTCAAATCTCATGAGAAAAATTTGGCGCAACTGCATAAAAAATAATGACTTGAGGTCGAACTATAAATACATCAGCGATTCGAACATTTTCACATGCATGACTTTTACACCATGAGAGCTATTCTCAAAAGTATTAGTTTCAGAATAAACATCTTTGGTGTGTGGATGCATTCTTACATGGTCGACACTCATAAAAAAAATTGGCGCAACTGCATAAAAAATAATGACTTGAGGCCGAACTATAAATACATCAGCGATTCGAACATTATCACATTCATGACTTTTCCGCCATGAGAGCTATTCTCAAAAGTATTAGTTTCAGAAAAAAAATCTTTGGTGTGTGGATGCATTCTTACATGGTCGACCCTCATGAAAAAAATTGGCGCAACTGCATCAAAAATCATGACTTGAGTCTGAACTATAAATACATCAGCGATTCGAACATTATCACATGCATGACATTATCACACACACGGCTTTTACATCATGGATGCATTCTTACATGGTCGACCTTCATGAAAAAAATTGGCGCAACTGCATCAAAAATAATGACTTGAGGCTGAACTATAAATACATCAGCGATTCGAACTTTTTCACATGCATGACATTTTCACACGCACGACTTTTACACCATGAATGTTATTCTCAAAAGTATTAGTTTCAGAATAAAAATCTTTGGTGTGTGGATGCATTCTTACTTGGTCGACCATCATGAAACCAATTGGCGCAACTGCATCAAAAATAATGACTTGAGGCCGAACTATAAATAGATCAGCGATTCGAACATTATCACATGCATGACTTTTACGCCATGAGAGCTATTCTCAAAAGTCTTACTTTCAGAAAAAAAATCTTTGGTGTGTGGATGCATTCTTACATGGTCGACCCTCATGAAAAAAAATGGCGCAACTGCATCAAAAATCATGACTTGAGGCCGAACTATAAATACATCAGCGATTCGAACATTATCACAAGCATGACAGTATCACACGCACGACTTTTACATCATGGATGCATTCTTACATGGTCGACCTTCATGAAACAAATTGGCGCAACTGCATCAAAAATGACTTTTGGTCTAACTCTAAATACATCAGCGATTCCAACTTTTTCACATGCATGACATTATCACATGCACGACTTTTACACCATGAGAGCTATTCTCAAAAGTATTAGTTTCAGAAAAAAATTATTGGGTTTGTGGATGCATTCTTACATGGTCGACCCTCATGAAAAAATTTGGCGCAACTGCATCAAAAATAATGACTTGAGGTAGAACTATAAATACATCAGCGATTCGAACATTATCACATGCATGCCTTTTCCGCCATGAGAGCTATTCTCAAAAGTATTAGTTTCAGAAAAAAAATCTTTGGTGTGTGGATGCATTCTTACATGGTCGACCCTCATGAAAAAAATTGGCGCAACTGCATCAAAAATCATGACTTGAGTCCGAACTATAAATACATCAGCGATTCGAACATTATCACATGCATGACATTATCACACGCGCGGCTTTTACATCATGGATGCATTCTTACATGGTCGACCTTCATGAAAAAAATTGGCGCAACTGCATCAAAAATAATGACTTGAGGCTGAACTATAAATACATCAGCGATTCGAACTTTTTCACATGCATGATATTTTCACACGCACGACTTTTACACCATGAATGTTATTCTCAAAAGTATTAGTTTCAGAATAAAAATCTTTGGTGTGTGGATGCATTCTTACTTGGTCGACCATCATGAAACCAATTGGCGCAACTGCATCAAAAATAATGACTTGAGGCCGAACTATAAATAGATCAGCGATTCGAACATTATCACATGCATGACTTTTACGCCATGAGAGCTATTCTCAAAAGTATTAGTTTCAGAAAAAAAATCTTTGGTGTGTGGATGCATTCTTACATGGTTGACCCTCATGAAAAAAATTGGCGCAACTGCATCAAAAATCATGACTTGAGGCCGAACTATAAATACATCAGCGATTCGAACTTTTTCACATCCATGACATTTTCACAGGCACGACTTTTACACCATGAATGCTATTCTCAAAAGTATTAGTTTCAGAATAAACATCTTTGGTGTGTGGATGCATTCTTACATGGTCGACCCTCATGAAGAAAATTGGCGCATTTGCATAAAAAATCATGACTTGAGGCCGAACTATAAATACATCAGCGATTCGAACATTTTCACATTCATGAGTTTTACACCATGACAGCTATTCTCAAAAGTATTAGTTTCAGAATAAAAATGTTTGGTGTGTGGATGCATTCTTACATGGTCGACCCTCATGAAAAAAATTGGCACAACTGCATGAAAAATCATCACTTGATGTCGAACGATAAATACATCAGCGATTTGAACATTATCACATGCATGACTTTTACACCATGAATGCTATTCTCAAAAGTATTAGTTTCAGAATAAAAATCTTTGGTGTGTGGATGCATTCTTACATGGTCGACACTCATGACAAAAATTGGCGCAACTGCATCAAAGATAATGACTTGAGGTCTAACTCTAAATACATCAGCGATTCGAACTTTTTCACATGCATGACATTATCACAAGCACGACTTTTACACCATGAATGGTATTCTCAAAAGTATTAGTTTCAGAATAAAAATATTTGGTGTGTGGATGCATTCTTACATGGTCGACCCTCGTGAAAAAAATTGGCGCATTTGCATTAAAAATCATGACTTGAGGCCGAACTATAAATACATCAGCTATTCGAACATTTTCACGTTCATGACTTATACGCCATGAGAGCTATTCTCAAAAATATTAATCCTAGAATAAAAATCTTTGGTGTGTGGATGCATTCTTACATGGTCGATCCTCATGAAAAAAATTGGCGCAACTGCATCAAAAATAATGACTTGATGTCGAACTATAAATACATCAGCGATTTGAACATTATCACATGCATGAATTTTACGCCATGAGAGCTATTCTCAAAAGTATTAGTTTCAGAATAAAAATATTTGGTGTGTGGATGCATTCTTACATAGTCGACCCTCATGAAAAAAATTGGCGCAACTGCATAAAAAATCATGACTTGAGGCCGAACTATAAATACATCAGCGATTCTAACATTATCACATGCATGACATTATCATATGCATGACTTTTACATCATGAATGCTATTCTCAAAAGTATTAGTTTCAGAATAAAAATGTTTCGTGTCTGGATGCATTCTTACATGGTCGACCCTCATGAAAAAAATTGGCGCAACTGCATCAAAAATAATGACTTGAGGTCGAACTATAAATACATCAGCTATTCGAACATTATCACATGCATGACTTTTACGCCATGAGAGCTATTCTCAAAAGTATTAGTTTCAGAATAAAAATCTTTGGTGTGTGGATGCATTCTTACATTGTCGACTATCATAAAAAAAATTTGGCGCAACTGCATCAAAAATAATGACTTGAGGCCGAACTCTAAATACATCAGCGATTCGAACTTTTTCACATGCATGACATTATCACAAGCACGACTTTTACACCATGAATGCTATTCTCAAAAGTATTAGTTTAAGAATAAAAATCTTTGGTGTGTGGATGCATTCTTACATGGTCGACCCTCATGAAAAAAATTGGCGCAACTGCATGAAAAATCATCACTTGATGTCGAACGATAAATACATCAGCGATTTGAACATTATCACATGGATGACTTTTACGCCATGAATGCTATTCTCAAAAGTATTCGTTTCAGAATAAAAATCTTTGGTGTCTGGATGCATTCTTACATGGTCGACCTTTATGACAAAAATTGGCACAACTGCATCAAAGATAATGACTTGAGGTCTTACTCTAAATACATCAGCAATTCGAACTTTTTCACATGCATGACATTATCACAAGCACGACTTTTACACCATGAATGCTATTCTCAAAAGTATTAGTTTCAGAATAAAAATATTTGGTGTGTGGATGCATTCTTACATAGTCGACCCTCATGAAAAAAAATTGGCGCAACTGCATCAAAAATCATGACTTGAGGCCAAACTATAAATACATCAGCGATTCGAACATTTTCACACTCATGACTTTTACACTATGAGAGCTATTCTCAAAAGTATTAGTTTCACAATACAAATATTTGGTGTGTGGATGCATTCTTACATGGTCGACCTTCATGAAGAAAATTGGCGCATTTGCATTAAAAATCATGACTTGAGGTCGAACTATAAATACATCAGCTATTCGAACATTTTCACATTCATGACTTATACGCAATGAGAGCTATTTTCAAAAAATATTAATCTTAGAATAAAAATATTTGGTGTGTGGATGCATTCTTACATGGTCGATCCTCATGAAAAAAATTGGCGCAACTGCATCAAAAATCATCATTTGATGTCGAACTATAAATACATCAGCGATTTGAACATTATCACTTGCATGACTTTTACGCCATGAGAGATATTGTCAAAAGTATTAATCTCAGAAAAAAGAAATATATGGTGTGTGGATGCATTCTTACATGGTGGACCCTCTGAAAAAAATTGGCGCAACTGCATCAAAAATAATGACTTTAGGTCTAACTCTAAATACATCAGCGATTTGAACATTTTCACATGCATGACTTTTACACCATAAGAGTTATTCTCATAAGTATTAGTTTCAGAATAAATATCTTTGGTGTGTGGATGCATTCTTACATGGAGGACCCTCATGAAAAGAATTGACGTAACTACATGAAAAATCATGACTTGAGGCCGAACTATAAATACATCAGCGATTTGAACAGTATCACATGCATGACATTATCACATGCACGACTGTTACACCATGAGAGCTATTCTCAAAAGTATTAGTTTCAGAATAAAAAATCTTTGGTGTGTGAATGCATTCTTACATGGTCGACCCTCATGAAAAACATTGGCGCAACTGCATCAAAAATATTGACTTGAGGTCGAACTATAAATACATCTGCGATTCGAACTTTTTAACATGCATGACTTTTACACCATGAGAACTATTCTCAAAAGTATTAGTTTCAGAATGAAAACCTTTGTTGTGTGGATGCATTCTTCCATGGTCGACCCTCATGAAAAAAAATGGCGCAACTGCATTAAAAATATTGACTTGAGGTCGAACTATAAATACATCAGCGATTTGAACATTATCACACGCATGACTTTTACACCATGAGAGCTATTCTCAAAAGTATTAGTTTCAGAATAAAAATGTTTGGTGTGTGGATGCATTCTTACATGGTCGACCCTCATGAAAAAAATTGGAGCAACTGTATCAAAAATAATGACCTGAGGTCTAACTATAAATACATCAGCGATTCGAACTTTTTCACATGCATGACATTATCACACGCACGACTTTTACGCGATCAATGCTATTCTCAAAAGTATTAGTTTCAGAATAAAAATCTTTGGTGTGTGGATGCATTCTTACATGGTCGACCCTCATGAAAAAAAATGGCGCAACTGCATCAAAAATGATGACTTGAGGTCGAACTATAAATACATCAGCGACTCAAACATTTTCACATGCATGACTTTTACACCATGAGAGTTATTCTCAAAAGTATTAGTTTCAGAATAAAAATCTTTGGTGTGTGGATGCATTCTTACATGGTCGACCTTCATGAAAAAAATTGGCGCAACTGCATCAAAAATAATGACTTGAGGCAGAACTATAAATACATCACCGATTCTAACATTACCATATGCATGAGATTATCACACGCACGACTTTTACACCATGAATGCTATTCTCAAAAGTATTAGTTTCAGAATAAAAATCTTTGGTGTGTGGATGCATTCTTACATGGTCGACACTCATGAAAAAAATTGGCGCAACTGCATCAAAAATGATGACTTGAGGCCTAATTATAAATACATCAGCGATTCGAACATTATCACATGCATGACATTTTCACACGCACGACTTTTACATCATGAATGCTATTCTCAAAAGTATTAGTTTCAAAATAAAAATCTTTGGTGTGTGGATGCATTCTTACATGGTCGACCCTCATGAAAAAAATTGGCCCAACTGCATGAAAAATCATCACTTGATGTCGAACTATAAATACATCAGCGATTTCAACATTATCACATGCATGGCTTTTACGCCATGAGAGCTATTCTCAAAAGTATTAGTTTCAGAATAAAAATCTTTGGTGTGTGGATGCATTCTTACATGGTCGACACTCATAAAAAAAATTGGCGCAACTGCATCAAAAATAATGACTTGAGGCCGAACTATAAATACATCAGCGATTCGAACTTTTTCACATGCATGACATTCTCACACGCACGACTTTTACACCATGAATGCTATTCTCAAAAGTATTAGTTTCAAAATAAAAATATTTGGTGTGTGGATGCATTCTTACATGGTCGACCCTCATGAAAAAAATTGGCGCAACTGCATCAAAAATCATCACTTGATGTCGAACTATAAATACATCAGCGATTCGAACATTTTCACATTCATGACTTTTACGCCATGAGAGCTATTCTCAAAAGTATTAATCTCAGAAAAAGAAATATATGGTGTGTGGATGCATTCTTACATGGTCGACCCTCATGAAAAAAATTGGCGCAACTACATCAAAAATCATCACTTGATGTCGAACTATAAATACATCAACGATTCGAACATTATCACACGCATGACTTTTACACCATGAGAGCTATTCTCAAAAGTATTAATCTCAGAAAAAAGAAATATATGGTGTGTGGATGCATTGTTACATGGTCGACCCTCATGAAAAAAATTGGCCCAACTGCATCAAAAATAATGACTTGAGGTCGAACTATAAATACAGCAGCGATTTGAACATTATCACACGCATTACTTTTACACCATGAGAGCTATTCTCAAAAGTATTAATCTCAGAAAAAAGAAATATATGGTGTGTGGATGCATTCTTACATGGTCGACCCTCATGAAAAAAATTGGCCAAACTGCATCAAAAATAATGACTTGAGGTGGAACTATAAATACAGCAGCGATTTGAACATTATCACATGCATGACTTTTACACCATGAGAGCTATTCTCAAAAGTATTAGTTTCAGAATAAAAATCTTTGGTGTGTGGATGCATTCTTACATGGTCGACCCTCATGAAAAAAATTGGCGCAACTGCATCAAAAATCATGACTTGAGGCTGAACTATAAATACATCAGCGACTCAAACATTTTCACATGCATGACTTTTACACCACGAGAGCTATTCTCAAAAGTATTAGTTTCAGAATAAAAATCTTTGGTGTGTGAATGCATTCTTACATGGTCGACCCTCATGAAAAAAATTGGCGCAACTGCATCAAAAATCATCACTTGATGTCGAACTATAAATACATCAACGATTCGAACATTATCACACGCATGACTTTTACACCATGAGAGCTATTCTCAAAAGTATTAATCTCAGAAAAAAGAAATATATGGTGTGTGGATGCATTCTTACATGGTCGACCCTCATGAAAAAAATTGGCCCAACTGCATCAAAAATAATGACTTGAGGTCGAACTATAAATACAGCAGCGATTTGAACATTATCACACGCATTACTTTTACACCATGAGAGCTATTCTCAAAAGTATTAATCTCAGAAAAAAGAAATATATGGTGTGTGGATGCATTCTTACATGGTCGACCCTCATGAAAAAAATTGGCCAAACTGCATCAAAAATAATGACTTGAGGTCAAACTATAAATACAGCAGCGATTTGAACATTATCACATGCATGACTTTTACACCATGAGAGCTATTCTCAAAAGTATTAGTTTCAGAATAAAAATCTTTGGTGTGTGGATGCATTCTTACATGGTCGACCCTCATGAAAAAAAATGGCGCAACTGCATCAAAAATCATCACTTGATGTCGAACTATAAATACATCAACGATTCGAACATTATCACACGCATGACTTTTACACCATGAGAGCTATTCTCAAAAGTATTAATCTCAGAAAAAAGAAATATATGGTGTGTGGATGCATTGTTACATGGTCGACCCTCATGAAAAAAATTGGCCCAACTGCATCAAAAATAATGACTTGAGGTCGAACTATAAATACAGCAGCGATTTGAACATTATCACACGCATTACTTTTACACCATGAGAGCTATTCTCAAAAGTATTAATCTCAGAAAAAAGAAATATATGGTGTGTGGATGCATTCTTACATGGTCGACCCTCATGAAAAAAATTGGCCAAACTGCATCAAAAATAATGACTTGAGGTGGAACTATAAATACAGCAGCGATTTGAACATTATCACATGCATGACTTTTACACCATGAGAGCTATTCTCAAAAGTATTAGTTTCAGAATAAAAATCTTTGGTGTGTGGATGCATTCTTACATGGTCGACCCTCATGAAAAAAATTGGCGCAACTGCATCAAAAATCATGACTTGAGGCTGAACTATAAATACATCAGCGACTCAAACATTTTCACATGCATGACTTTTACACCACGAGAGCTATTCTCAAAAGTATTAGTTTCAGAATAAAAATCTTTGGTGTGTGAATGCATTCTTACATGGTCGACCCTCATGAAAAAAATTGGCGCAACTGCATCAAAAATCATCACTTGATGTCGAACTATAAATACATCAACGATTCGAACATTATCACACGCATGACTTTTACACCATGAGAGCTATTCTCAAAAGTATTAATCTCAGAAAAAAGAAATATATGGTGTGTGGATGCATTCTTACATGGTCGACCCTCATGAAAAAAATTGGCCCAACTGCATCAAAAATAATGACTTGAGGTCGAACTATAAATACAGCAGCGATTTGAACATTATCACACGCATTACTTTTACACCATGAGAGCTATTCTCAAAAGTATTAATCTCAGAAAAAAGAAATATATGGTGTGTGGATGCATTCTTACATGGTCGACCCTCATGAAAAAAATTGGCCAAACTGCATCAAAAATAATGACTTGAGGTCAAACTATAAATACAGCAGCGATTTGAACATTATCACATGCATGACTTTTACACCATGAGAGCTATTCTCAAAAGTATTAGTTTCAGAATAAAAATCTTTGGTGTGTGGATGCATTCTTACATGGTCGACCCTCATGAAAAAAAATGGCGCAACTGCATCAAAAATCATGACTTGAGGCCGAACTATAAATACATCAGCGACTCAAACATTTTCACATGCATGACTTTTACACCACGAGAGCTATTCTCAAAAGTATTAGTTTCAGAATAAAAATCTTTGGTGTTTGGATGCATTCTTACATGGTCGACCCTCATGAAAAAAATTGGCGCAACTACATCAAAAATAATGACTTGAGGCCGAACTATAAATACATCACCGAAATCTAACATTATCACATGCATGACATTATCACACGCACGACTTTAACACCATGAATGCTATTCTCAAAATTATTAGTTTCAGAATAAAAATCTTTGGTGTGTGGATGCATTTTTACATGGTCGACACTCATGAAAAAAATTGGCGCAACTGCATCAAAAATAATGACTTGAGGCCGAACTATAAATACATCAGCGATTCGAACATTATCACATGCATGACATTTTCACACGCACGACTTTTACATCATGAATGCTATTCTCAAAAGTATTAGTTTCAGAATAAAAATCTTTGGTGTGTGGATGCATTCTTACATGGTCGACCCTCATAAAAAAAATTGGCGCAACTGCATCAAAAATCATCACTTGATGTCGAACTATAAATACATCAGCGATTTCAACATTATCACACGCATGGCTTTTACGCCATGAGAGCTATTCTCAAAAGTATTAGTTTCAGAATAAAAATCTTTGGTGTGTGGATGCATTCTTACATGGTCGACCCTCATGAAAAATATTGGCGCAACTGCATCAAAAATAATGACTTGAGGCCGAACTCTAAATACATCAACGATTCGAACTTTTTCACATGCATGACATTCTCACACGCACGACTTTTACACCATGAATGCTATTCTCAAAAGTATTAGTTTCAGAATAAAAATCTTTGGTGTGTGGATGCATTCTTACATGGTCGACCGTCATGAAAAAAATTGGCGCAACTGCATCAAAAATCATCACTTGATGTCGAACTATAAATACATCAGCGATTTGAACATTATCACATTCATGACTTTTACGCCATGAGAGCTATTCTCAAAAGTATTAGTTTCAGAATAAAAATATTTGGTGTGTGGATGCATTCTTACATGGTCGACCCTCATGAAAAAAATTGGCGCAACTGCATCAAAAATCATGACTTGAGGCCGAACTATAACTACATCAGCGATTCGAACATTTTCACATTCATGACTTTTACGCCATGAGAGCTATTCTCAAAAGTATTAATCTCAGAAAAAAGAAATATATGGTGTGTGGATGCATTCTTACATGGTCGACCCTCATGAAAAAAATTGGCCCAACTGCATCAAAAATAATGACTTGAGGTCGAACTATAAATACAGCAGCCATTTGAACATTATCACATGCATGACTTTTACACCATGAGAGCTATTCTCAAAAGTATTAATCTCAGAAAAAAGAAATATATGGTGTGTGGATGCATTCTTACATGGTCGACCCTCATGAAAAAAATTGGCCCAACTGCATCAAAAATAATGACTTGAGGTCGAACTATAAATACAGCAGCGATTTGAACATTATCACATGCATGACTTTTACACCATGAATGCTATTCTCAAAAGTATTAGTTTCTGAATAAAAATCTTTGGTGTGTGGATGCATTCTTACATGGTCGACACTCATGCACAAAATTGGCGCATTTGCATAAAAAATCATGACTTGAGGCCGAACTATAAATACATCAGCGAATCGAACATTTTCAAATGCATGACTTTTACACCATGAGAGCTATTCTCAAAAGTATTAATCTCAGAAAAAAGAAATACATAGTGTGTGGATGCATTCTTACATGGTCGACCCTCATGAAAAAAATTGGCGCAACTGCATCAAAAATCATGACTTGAGGTCGAACTATAAATACATCAGCGATTCGAACATTTTCACATGCATGACTTTTACACCATGAGAGCTATTCTCAAAAGTATTAGTTTCAGAATAAAAATCTTTGGTGTGTGGATGCATTCTTACATGGTCGACCCTCATCAAAGGAATAGGCACAACTGCATCAAAAATCATGACTTGAGGCCGAACTATAAATACATCAGCGATTCGAACATTATCACATGCATGACATTATCACACGCACGACTGTTACACCATGAATGCTATTCTCAAAAGTATTAGTTTGAGAATAAAAAATCTTTGGTGTGTGGATGCATTCTTACATGGTCGACCCTCATGAAAAACATTGGCGCAACTGCATCAAAAAT
Organism: Haliotis cracherodii; assembly: GCF_022045235.1. Classification (NCBI taxonomy): domain Eukaryota; kingdom Metazoa; phylum Mollusca; class Gastropoda; order Lepetellida; family Haliotidae; genus Haliotis; species Haliotis cracherodii. The sequence goes on along the minus strand of NW_027266291.1, from coordinate 2,449,752 downwards.
GATGACTTGAGGTCGAACTATAAATACATCAGCGATTCGAACTTTTTAACATGCATGACTTTTACACCATGAGAACTATTCTCAAAAGTATTTGTTTCAGAAAAAAATATTTGGTGTGTGGATGCATTCTTACATGGTCGACCCTCATGAAAAAAATTGCCGCAACTGCATCAAAAATATTGACTTGAGGTCGAACTATAAATACATCAGCGATTTGAACATTATCACACGCATGACTTTTACACCATGAGAGCTATTCTCAAAAGTATTTGTTTCAGAAAAAAATATTTGGTGTGTGGATGCATTCTTACATGGTCGACCCTCATGAAAAAAATTGCCGCAACTGCATCAAAAATAATGACCTGAGGTCTAACTCTAAATACATCAGCGATTCGAACTTTTTCACATGCATGACATTATCTCACGCAGGCCTTTTACGCCATGAATACTTTTCTCAAAAGTATTAGTTTCAGAATAAAAATCTTTGGTGTGTGGATGCATTCTTACATGGTCGACCCTCATGAAAAAAATTGGCGCAACTGCATCAAAAATCATGACTTGAGTTCTAACTATAAATACATCAGCGATTCGAACATTTTCACATGCATGACTTTTACGCCATGAGAGCTATTCTCAAAAGAAGTAGTTTCAGAATAAAAATCTGTGGTATGTGGATGCATTCTTACATGGTCGACACTCATGAAAAAAATTAGCGCAACTGCATCAAAAATCATGACTTGAGGTCGAACTATAAATACATCAGCGATTCGAACATTATCACATTCATGACTTTTACACCATGGGAGCTATTCTCAAAAGTATTAGTTTCAGAATAAAAATCTTTGGTGTTTGGATGCATTCTTACATGGTCGACCCTCATGAAAAAAATTGGCGCAACTGCATCAAAAATAATGGCTTGAGGTCGAACTATAAATACATCAGCGATTCGTACTTTTTCACATGCATGACTTTTACACCATGAGAGCTATTCTCAAAAGTATTAGTTTCAGAATAAAAATCTTTGGTGTGTGGATGCATTCTTACATGGTCGACCCTCATGAAAAAAATTGGCGCAACTGCATCAAAATTGATGTCTTGAGGCTGAACTATAAATACATCAGAAATTCGAACATTATCACATGCATGACATTATCACACGCACGACTTTTACACCATGAATGCTGTTCTCAAAATTATTAGTTTCAGAATAAAAATCTTTGGTGTGTGGATGCATTCTTACATGGTCGACGCTTATGATAAAAATTGGCGCAACTGCATCAAAAATAATGACTTCAGTTCTAACTATAAATACATCAGCGATTCTAACATTTTCACATGCATGACTTTTACGCCATGAGAGCTATTCTCAAAAGTATTAGTTTCAGAATAAAAATGTTTGGTGTGTGGATGCATTCTTACCTGGTCCACCCTCATGAAAAAAATTGGCGCAACTGCATCAAAAATCATGACTTGAGGCCGAACTATAAATGCATCAGCGATTCGAACTTTTTCACATGCATGACTTTTACACAATGAGAGCTATTCTCAAAAGTATTAGTTTCAGAATAAAAAACTTTGGTGTGTGGATGCATTCTTACATGGTCGACTGTCATGAAAAAAATTGGCGCAACTGCATCAAAAATCATCACTTGATGTCGAACTATAAATACATCAGAGATTTGAACATTATCACAAGCATGACTTTTACGCCATGAGAGCTATTCTCAAAATTGTTATTTTCAGAATAATAATATTTGGTGTGTGGATGCATTCTTACATGGTCGACCCTCATGAAAAAAATTAGCGCAACTGCATCAAAAATCATGACTTGAGGTCGAACTCTAAATACATCAGCGATTTGAACATTATCACATGCATGACTTTTACGCCATGAGAGCTATTCTCAAAAGTTCTAGTTTCAGAATAAAAATGTTTGGTGTGTGGATGCATTCTTACATGGTCAACCCTAATGACAGACATTGGCGCAACCGCATTGAAAATCATGACTTGAGGCCGAACTATAAATACATCAGCGATTCGAACTTTTTCACATGCATGACATTTTCACACGCTCGACTTTTACACCATGAATGCTATTCTCAAAAGTATTAGTTTCAGAATAAAAATCTTTGGTGTGTGGATGCATTCTTACATGGTCGACCCTCATGAAAAAAATTAGCGCAACTGCATCAAAAATCATGACTTGAGGCCGAACTATAAATACAACAGCGATTCGTACTTTTTCACATGCATGACTTTTACACCATGAGAGCTATTCTCAAAAGTATTAGTTTCAGAATAAAAATCTTTGGTTTGTGGATGCATTCTTACATGGTCGACCCTCATGAAAAAAATTGGCGCAACTGCATCAAAAATAATGACTTGAGGTCGAACTATAAATACATCAGCGATTCGAACATTTTCACATGCATGACTTTTACGCCATGAGAGCTATTCTCAAAAGTATTAGTTTCAGAATAAAAATCTTTGGTGTGTGGATGCATTCTTACATGGTCGACCCTCATGAAAAAAATTGGCGCAACTGCATCAAAAATCATGACTTGAGGCCGAACTATAAATACATCAGAAATTCGAACATTATCACAGGCATGACATTATCACACGCACGACTTTTACACCATGAATGCTATTCTCAAAATTATTAGTTTCAGAATAAAAATCTTTGGTGTGTGGATGCATTCTTACATGGTCGACGCTTATGATAAAAATTGGCGCAACTGCATCAAAAATAATGACTTGAGTTCTAACTATAAATACATCAGCGATTCGAACTTTTTCACATACATGACTTTTACACAATGAGAGCTATTCTCAAAAGTATTAGTTTCAGAATAAAAAACTTTGGTGTGTGGATGCATTCTTACATGGTTAACCCTCATGAAAAAAATTAGCGCAACTGCATCAAAAATAATGACTTGAGGTCGAACTCTAAATACATCAGCGATTTGAAAATTATCACATGCATGACTTTTACGCCATGAGAGCTATTCTCAAAAGTATTAGTTTCAGAATAAAAAACTTTGGTGTGTGGATGCATTCTTACATGGTCGACCCTCATGAAAAAAATTGGCGCAACTGCATCAAAAATCATCACTTGATGTCGAACTATAAATACATCAGAGATTTGAACATTATCACAAGCATGACTTTTACGCCATGTGAGCTATTCTCAAAAGTGTTATTTTCAGAATAATAATATTTGGTGTGTGGATGCATTCTTACATGGTCGACCCTCATGAAAAAAATTAGCGCAACTGCATCAAAAATAATGACTTGAGGTCGAACTATAAATACATCAGCGATTTGAACATTATCACATGCATGACTTTTACGCCATGAGAGCTATTCTCAAAATTATTAGTTTCAGAATAAAAATCTTTGGTGTGTGGATGCATTCTTACATGGTCGACCCTCATGAAAAAAATTGGCGCAACTGCATCAAAAATCATGACTTGAGGCCGAACTATAAATACATCAGCGATTCGAACATTATCACATGCATGACATTATCACATGCACGACTTTTACACCATGAATGCTATTCTCAAAAGTAATAGTTTCAGAATAAAAATCTTTGGTGTATGGATGCATTCTTACATGGTCGACCCTCATGATAAAAATTGGCGCAACTGCATCAAAAATAATGACTTGAGTTCTAACTATAAATACATCAGCGATTCGAACATTTTCACATGCATGACTTTTACGCCATGAGAGCTATTCTCAAAAGAAGTAGTTTCAGAATAAAAATCTGTGGTATGTGGATGCATTCTTACATGGTCGACCCTCATGAAAAAAATTGGTGCAACTGCATCAAAAATCATGACTTGAGGTCGAACTATAAATACATCAGCGATTCGAACATTATCACATTCATGACTTTTACGCAGTGAGAGCTATTCTCAAAAGTATTCGTTTCAGAATAAAAATCTTTGGTGTGTGGATGCATTCTTACATGGTCGACCCTCATGAAAAAAATTGGCGCAACTGCATCAAAAATAATGACTTGAGGTCGAACTATAAATACATCAGCGATTTGAACATTTTCACATGCATGACTTTTACGCCATGAGAGCTATTCTCAAAAGTAGAAGTTTCAGAATAAAAATCTTTGGTGTGTAAATGCATTCTTACATGGTCGACCCTCATGAAAAAAATTGGCGCAACTGCATCAAAAATCATGTCTTCAGGCCGAACTATAAATACATCAAAAATTCGAACATTATCACATGCATGACATTATCACACGCACGACTTTTACACCATGAATGCTATTCTCAAAATTATTAGTTTCAGAATAAAAATCTTTGGTGTGTGGATGCATTCTGACATGGTCGACGCTTATGATAAAAATTGGCGCAACTGCATCAAAAATAATGACTTGAGTTCTAACTATAAATACATCAGCGATTCTAACATTTTCACATGCATGACTTTTACGCCATGAGAGCTATTCTCAAAAGTATTAGTTTCAGAATAAAAATGTTTGGTGTGTGGATGCATTCTTACATGGTCCACCCTAATGAAAAAAATTGGCGCAACCTGCATCAAAAATCATCACTTGATGTCGAACTATAAATACATCAGAGATTTGAACATTATCACGAGCATGACTTTTACGCCATGTGAGCTATTCTCAAAATTGTTATTTTCAGAATAATAATATTTGGTGTGTGGATGCATTCTTACATGGTCGACCCTCATGAAAAAAATTGGCGCAACTGCATCAAAAATCATGACTTGAGGCCGAACTATAAATACATCAGCGATTCGAACATTATCACATGCATGACATTATCACATGCACGACTTTTACACCATGAATGCTATTCTCAAAAGTAATAGTTTCAGAATAAAAATCTTTGGTGTATGGATGCATTCTTACATGGTCGACCCTCATGATAAAAATTGGCGCAACTGCATCAAAAATAATGACTTGAGTTCTAACTATAAATACATCAGCGATTCGAACATTTTCACATGCATGACTTTTACGCCATGAGAGCTATTCTCAAAAGAAGTAGTTTCAGAATAAAAATCTGTGGTACGTGGATGCATTCTTACATGGTCGACCCTCATGAAAAAAATTGGTGCAACTGCATCAAAAATCATGACTTGAGGTCGAACTATAAATACATCAGCGATTCGAACATTATCACATTCATGACTTTTACGCAGTGAGAGCTATTCTCAAAAGTATTCGTTTCAGAATAAAAATCTTTGGTGTGTGGATGCATTCTTACATGGTCGACCCTCATGAAAAAAATTGGCGCAACTGCATCAAAAATAATGACTTGAGGTCGAACTATAAATACATCAGCGATATGAACATTTTCACATGCATGACTTTTACGCCATGAGAGCTATTCTCAAAAGTAGAAGTTTCAGAATAAAAATCTTTGGTGTGTAAATGCATTCTTACATGGTCGACCCTCATGAAAAAAATTGGCGCAACTGCATCAAAAATCATGTCTTCAGGCCGAACTATAAATACATCAAAAATTCGAACATTATCACATGCATGACATTATCACACGCACGACTTTTACACCATGAATGCTATTCTCAAAATTATTAGTTTCAGAATAAAAATCTTTGGTGTGTGGATGCATTCTGACATGGTCGACGCTTATGATAAAAATTGGAGCAACTGCATCAAAAATAATGACTTGAGTTCTAACTATAAATACATCAGCGATTCTAACATTTTCACATGCATGACTTTTACGCCATGAGAGCTATTCTCAAAAGTATTAGTTTCAGAATAAAAATGTTTGGTGTGTGGATGCATTCTTACATGGTCCACCCTAATGAAAAAAATTGGCGCAACCTGCATCAAAAATCATCACTTGATGTCGAACTATAAATACATCAGAGATTTGAACATTATCACGAGCATGACTTTTACGCCATGTGAGCTATTCTCAAAATTGTTATTTTCAAAATAATAATATTTGGTGTGTGGATGCATTCTTACATGGTCGACCCTCATGAAAAAAATTAGCGCAACTGCATCAAAAATAATGACTTGAGGTCGAACTATAAATACATCAGCGATTTGAACATTATCACATGCATGACTTTTACGCCATGAGAGCTATTCTCAAAAGTTCTAGTTTCAGAATAAAAATCTTTGGTGTGTGGATGCATTCTTACATGGTCCACCCTAATGACAGACATTGGCGCAACCGCATTAAAAATCATGACTTGAGGCCGACCTATAAATACATCAGCGATTCGAACTTTTTCACATGCATGACATTTTCACACGCTCGACTTTTACACCATGAATGCTATTCTCAAAAGTATTAGTTTCAGAATAAAAATCTTTGGTGTGTGGATGCATTCTTACATGGTCGACCCTCGTGAAAAAAATTCTCGCAACTACATCAAAAATCATGACTTGAGGCTGAACTATAAATACAACAGCGATTCGTACTTTTTCACATGCATGACTTTTACACCATGAGAGCTATTCTCAAAAGTATTAGTTTCAGAATAAAAATCTTTGGTTTGTGGATGCATTCTTACATGGTCGACCCTCATGAAAAAAACTGGCGCAACTGCATCAAAAATAATGACTTGAGGTCGAACTATAAATACATTAGCGATTTGAACATTTTCACATGCATGACTTTTACGCCATGAGAGCTATTCTCAAAAGTATTAGTTTCAGAATAAAAATCTTTGGTGTGTGGATGCATTCTTACATGGTCGACCCTCATGAAAAAAACTAGCGCAACTGCATCAAAAATAATGACTTGAGGTCGAACTATAAATACATCAGCGATTCGAACATTTTCACATGCATGACTTTTACGCCATGAGAGCTATTCTCAAAAGTATTAGTTTCAGAATAAAAATCTTTGGTGTGTGGATGCATTCTTACATGGTCGACCCTCATGAAAAAAATTGGCGCAACTGCATCAAAAACCATGACTTGAGGCCGAACTATAAATACATCAGAAATTCGAACATTATCACATGCATGACATTATCACACGCACGACTTTTACACTGTGAATGCTATTCTCAAAATTATTAGTTTCAGAATAAAAATCTTTCGTGTGTGGATGCATTCTTACATGGTCGACGCTTATGATAAAAATTGGCGCAACTGCATCAAAAATAATGACTTGAGTTCTAACTATAAATACATCAGCGATTCGAACTTTTTCACATACATGACTTTTACACAATGAGAGCTATTCTCAAAAGTATTAGTTTCAGAATAAAAAACTTTGGTGTGTGCATGCATTCTTACATGGTCGACCCTCATGAAAAAAATTGGCGCAACTGCATCAAAAATAATGACTTGAGGTCGAACTATAAATACACCAGCGATTTGAAAATTATCACATGCATGACTTTTACACAATGAGAGCTATTCTCAAAAGTATTAGTTTCAGAATAAAAAACTTTGGTGTGTGGATGCATTCTTACATGGTCGACCCTCATGAAAAAAATTGGCGCAACTGCATCAAAAATCATCACTTGATGTCGAACTATAAATACATCAGAGATTTGAACATTATCACAAGCATGACTTTTACGCCATGTGAGCTATTCTCAAAAGTGTTATTTTCAGAATAATAATATTTGGTGTGTGGATGCATTCTTACATGGTCGACCCTCCTGAAAAAAATTAGCGCAACTGCATCAAAAATAATGACTTGATGTCGAACTCTAAATACATCAGCGATTTGAACATTATCACATGCATGACTTTTACGCCATGAGAGCTATTCTCAAAAGTATTAGTTTCAGAATAAAAATCTTTGGTGTGTGGATGCATTCTTACATGGTCGACCCTCATGAAAAAAATTGGCGCAACTGCATCAAAAATCATGACTTGATGTCGAACTATAAATACATCAGCGATTCGAACATTATCACATGCATGACATTATCACATGCACGACTTTTACACCATGAATGCTATTCTCAAAAGTATTAGTTTCAGAATAAAAATCTTTGGTGTATGTATGCATTCTTACATGGTCGACCCTCATGATAAAAATTGGCGCAACTGCATCAAAAATCATGACTTGAGTTCTAACTATAAATACATCAGCGATTCGAACATTTTCACATGCATGACTTTTACGCCATGAGAGCTATTCTCAAAAGAAGTAGTTTCAGAATAAAAATCTGTGGTATGTGGATGCATTCTTACATGGTCGACCCTCATGAAAAAAATTGGCGCAACTGCATCAAAAATCATCACTTGAGGTCGAACTATAAATACATCAGCGATTCGAACATTATCACATTCATGACTTTTACGCAGTAAGAGCTATTCTCAAAAGTATTCGTTTCAGAATAAAAATCTTTGGTGTGTGGATGCATTCTTACATGGTCGACCCTCATGAAAAAAATTGGCGCAACTGCATCAAAAATAATGACTTGAGGTCGAACTATAAATACATCAGCGATTTGAACATTTTCACATGCATGACTTTTACGCCATGAGAGCTATTCTCAAAAGTAGAAGTTTCAGAATAAAAATCTTTGGTGTGTGGATGCATTCTTACATGGTCGACCCTCATGAAAAAAATTAGCGCAACTGCATCAAAAATCATGTCTTCAGGCCGAACTATAAATACATCAGAAATTCGAACATTATCACATGCATGACATTATCACACGCACGACTTTTACACCATGAATGCTATTCTCAAAATTATTAGTTTCAGAATAAAAATCTTTGGTGTGTGGATGCATTCTGACATGGTCGACGCTTATGATAAAAATTGGCGCAACTGCATCAAAAATAATGACTTGAGTTCTAACTATAAATACATCAGCGATTCTAACATTTTCACATGCATGACTTTTACGCCATGAGAGCTATTCTCAAAAGTATTAGTTTCAAAATAAAAATGTTTGGTGTGTGGATGCATTCTTACATGGTCCACCCTCATGAAAAAAATTGGCGCAACTGCATCAAAAATCATGACTTGATGCCGAACTATAAATACATCAGCGATTCGAACTTTTTCACATGCATGACTTTTACACAATGAGAGCTATTCTCAAAAGTATTAGTTTCAGAATAAAAAACTTTGGTGTGTGGATGCATTCTTACATGGTCGACCGTCATGAAAAAAATTGGCGCAACCTGCATCAAAAATCATCACTTGATGTCGAACTATAAATACATCAGAGATTTGAACATTATCACGAGGATGACTTTTATGCCATGTGAGCTATTCTCAAAAGAGTTATTTTCAGAATAATAATATTTGGTGTGTGGATGCATTCTTACATGGTCGACCCTCATGAAAAAAATTGGCGCAACTGCATCAAAAATCATGACTTGAGGCCGAGCTATAAATACATCAAAAATTCGAACATTATCACATGCATGACATTATCACGCGCATGACTTTTACACCATGAATGCTATTCTCAAAATTATTAGTTTCAGAATAAAAATCTTTGGTGTGTGGATGCATTCTTACATGGTCGACGCTTATGATAAAAATTGGCGCAACTGCATCAAAAATAATGACTTGAGTTCTAACTATAAATACATCAGCGATTCGAACTTTTTCACATACATGACTTTTACACAATGAGAGCTATTCTCAAAAGTATTAGTTTCAGAATAAAAAACTTTGGTGTGTGGATGCATTCTTACATGGTCGACCCTCATGAAAAAAACTGGCGCAACCTGCATCAAAAATCATCACTTGATGTCGAACTATAAATACATCAGAGATTTGAACATTATCACGAGCATGACTTTTACGCCATGTGAGCTATTCTCAAAAGTGTTATTTTCAGAATAATAATATTTGGTGTGTGGATGCATTCTTACATGGTCGACCCTCATGAAAAAAATTAGCGCAACTGCATCAAAAATAATGACTTGAGGTCAAACTCTAAATACATCAGCGATTTGAACATTATCACATTCATGACTTTTACGCCATGAGAGCTATTCTCAAAAGTATTAGTTTCAGAATAAAAATCTTTGGTGTGTGGATGCATTCTTACATGGTCCACCCTAATGACAGACATTGGCGCAACCGCATTAAAAATCATGACTTGAGGCCGACCTATAAATACATCAGCGATTCGAACTTTTTCACATGCATGATATTTTCACACGCACGACTTTTACACCATGAATGCTATTCTCAAAAGTATTAGTTTCAGAATAAAAATCTTTGGTGTGTGGATGCATTCTTACATGGTCGACCCTCATGAAAAAAATTAGCGCAACTGCATCAAAAATCATGACTTGAGGCCGAACTATAAATACAACAGCGATTCGTACTTTTTCACATGCATGACTTTTACACCATGAGAGCTATTCTCAAAAGTATTAGTTTCAGAATAAAAATCTTTGGTTTCTGGATGCATTCTTACATGGTCGACCCTCATGAAAAAAACTGGCGCAACTGCATCAAAAATAATGACTTGAGGTCGAACTATAAATACATCAGCGATTTGAACATTTTCACATGCATGACTTTTACGCCATGAGAGCTATTCTCAAAAGTATTAGTTTCAGAATAAAAATGTTTGGTGTGTGGATGCATTCTTACATGGTCGACCCTCATGAAAAAAATTGGCGCAACTGCATCAAAAATCATGACTTGAGGCCGAGCTATAAATACATCAGAAATTCGAACATTATCACATGCATGACATTATCACGCGCATGACTTTTGCACCATGAATGCTATTCTCAAAATTATTAGTTTCAGAATAAAAATCTTTGGTGTGTGGATGCATTCTTACATGGTCGACGCTTATGATAAAAATTGGCGCAACTGCATCAAAAATAATGACTTGAGTTCTAACTATAAATACATCAGCGATTCGAACATTTTCACATACATGACTTTTACACAATGAGAGCTATTCTCAAAAGTATTAGTTTCAGAATAAAAAACTTTGGTGTGTGGATGCATTCTTACATGGTCGACCGTCATGAAAAAAACTGGCGCAACCTGCATCAAAAATCATCACTTGATGTCGAACTATAAATACATCAGAGATTTGAACATTATCACGAGCATGACTTTTACGCCATGTGAGCTATTCTCAAAAGTGTTATTTTCAGAATAATAATATTTGGTGTGTGGATGCATTCTTACATGGTCGACCCTCATGAAAAAAATTAGCGCAACTGCATCAAAAATAATGACTTGAGGTCGAACTCTAAATACATCAGCGATTTGAACATTATCACATTCATGACTTTTACGCCATGAGAGCTATTCTCAAAAGTATTAGTTTCAGAATAAAAATCTTTGGTGTGTGGATGCATTCTTACATGGTCCACCCTAATGACAGACATTGGCGCAACCGCATTAAAAATCATGACTTGAGGCCGACCTATAAATACATCAGCGATTCGAACTTTTTCACATGCATGATATTTTCACACGCACGACTTTTACACCATGAATCCTATTCTCAAAAGTATTAGTTTCAGAATAAAAATCTTTGGTGTGTGGATGCATTCTTACATGGTCGACCCTCATGAAAAAAATTAGCGCAACTGCATCAAAAATCATGACTTGAGGCCGAACTATAAATACAACAGCGATTCGTACTTTTTCACATGCATGACTTTTACACCATGAGAGCTATTCTCAAAAGTATTAGTTTCAGAATAAAAATCTTTGGTTTCTGGATGCATTCTTACATGGTCGACCCTCATGAAAAAAACTGGCGCAACTGCATCAAAAATAATGACTTGAGGTCGAACTATAAATACATCAGCGATTTGAACATTTTCACATGCATGACTTTTACGCCATGAGAGCTATTCTCAAAAGTATTAGTTTCAGAATAAAAATCTTTGGTGTGTGGATGCATTCTTACATGGTCGACCCTCATGAAAAAAATTGGCGCAACTGCATCAAAAATCATGACTTGAGGCCGAGCTATAAATACATCAGAAATTCGAACATTATCACATGCATGACATTATCACGCGCATGACTTTTGCACCATGAATGCTATTCTCAAAATTATTAGTTTCAGAATAAAAATCTTTGGTGTGTGGATGCATTCTTACATGGTCGACGCTTATGATAAAAATTGGCGCAACTGCATCAAAAATAATGACTTGAGTTCTAACTATAAATACATCAGCGATTCGAACTTTTTCACATACATGACTTTTACACAATGAGAGCTATTCTCAAAAGTATTAGTTTCAGAATAAAAAACTTTGGTGTGTGGATGCATTCTTACATGGTCGACCGTCATGAAAAAAACTGGCGCAACCTGCATCAAAAATCATCACTTGATGTCGAACTATAAATACATCAGAGATTTGAACATTATCACGAGCATGACTTTTACGCCATGTGAGCTATTCTCAAAAGTGTTATTTTCAGAATAATAATATTTGGTGTGTGGATGCATTCTTACATGGTCGACCCTCATGAAAAAAATTAGCGCAACTGCATCAAAAATAATGACTTGAGGTCGAACTCTAAATACATCAGCGATTTGAACATTATCACATGCATGACTTTTACGCCATGAGAGCTATTCTCAAAAGTATTAGTTTCAGAATAAAAATCTTTGGTGTGTGGATGCATTCTTACATGGTCCACCCTAATGACAGACATTGGCGCAACCGCATTAAAAATCATGACTAGAGGCCGACCTATAAATACATCAGCGATTCGAACTTTTTCACATGCATGATATTTTCACACGCACGACTTTTACACCATGAATGCTATTCTCAAAAGTATTAGTTTCAGAATAAAAATCTTTGGTGTGTGGATGCATTCTTACATGGTCCACCCTCATGAAAAAAATTAGCGCAACTGCATCAAAAATCATGACTTGAGGCCGAACTATAAATACAACAGCGATTCGTACTTTTTCACATGCATGACTTTTACACCATGAGAGCTATTCTCAAAAGTATTAGTTTCAGAATAAAAATCTTTGGTTTCTGGATGCATTCTTACATGGTCGACCCTCATGAAAAAAACTGGCGCAACTGCATCAAAAATAATGACTTGAGGTCGAACTATAAATACATCAGCGATTTGAACATTTTCACATGCATGACTTTTACGCCATGAGAGCTATTCTCAAAAGTATTAGTTTCAGAATAAAAATGTTTGGTGTGTGGATGCATTCTTACATGGTCCACCCTCATGAAAGACATTGGTGCAACTGCATTAAAAATCATGACTTGAGGCCGACCTATAAATACATCAGCGATTAGAACTTTTTCACATGCATGACATTTTCACACGCACGACTTTTACGCCATGAATGCTATTCTCAAAAGTATTAGTTTCAGAATAAAAATCTTTGGTGTGTGGATGCATTCTTACATGGTCGACCCTCATGAAAACAATTAGCGCAACTGCATCAAAAATCATGACTTGAGGCCGAACTATAAATACAACAGCGATTCTAACATTTTCACATGCATGACTTTTACACCATGAGAGCTATTCTCAAAAGTATTAGTTTCAGAATAAAAATCTTTGGTTTGTGGATGCATTCTTACATGGTCGACCCTCATGAAAAAAACTGGCGGAACTGCATCAAAAATAATGACTTGAGGTCGAACTATAAATACATCAGCGATTTGAACATTATCACATGCATGACTTTTACGCCATGAGAGCTATTCTCAAAAGTAGTAGTTTCAGAAAAAAAATCTTTGGTGTGTGGATGCATTCTTACATGGTCGACCCTCATGAAAAAAATTGGCGCAACTGCATCAAAAATCATGACTTGAGGCCGAACTATAAATACATCAGCGATTCGAACATTATCACATGCATGACATTATCACACGCACGACTTTTACATCATGGATGCATTCTTACATGCTCCACCTTCATGAAACAAATTGGCGCAACTGCATCAAAAATGACTTTTGGTCTAACTCTAAATACATCAGCGATTCCAACTTTTTCACATGCATGACATTATCACATGCATGACTTCTACGCCATGAGAGCTATTCTCAATAGTATTAATCTCAGAATAAAAATCTTTTCTGTGTGGATGCATTCTTACATGGTCGACCCTCATGAAAAAAATTGGCGCAACTGCATCAAAAATAATGACTTGAGGTAGAACTATAAATACATCAGCGATTTGAACATTTTCAAATTCATGACTTTAACACCATGAGAGCTATTCTCAAAAGTATTAGTTTCAGAATAAAAATCTTTTGTGTGTGGATGCATCCTTACATGGTCGACCTTCAAGAAGAAAATTCTCGCAACTGCATCAAAAATCATGACTTGAGGCCGAACTATAAATACATCAGCAATTCGAACATTTTCACATTCATGACTTTTACGCCATGAGAGCTATTCTCAAAAGTATTAATCTCAGAAAAAAAATACATGGTGTGTGGATGCATTCATATATGGTCGACCCTCATGGAAAAAATTGGCGCAACTGCATCAAAAATAATGACTTGAGGTCGAACTATAAATACATCAGCGATTTGAACATTATCACATGCATGACTTTTACACAATGAGAGCTATTCTCAAAAGTATTAGTTTCAGAATAAAAAACTTTGGTGTGTGGATGCATTCTTACATGGTCGACCGTCATGAAAAAAATTGGCGCAACCTGCATCAAAAATCATCACTTGATGTCGAACTATAAATACATCAGAGATTTGAACATTATCACGAGCATGACTTTTACGCCATGTGAGCTATTCTCAAAAGTGTTATTTTCAGAATAATAATATTTGGTGTGTGGATGCATTCTTACATGGTCGACCCTCATGAAAAAAATTAGCGCAACTGCATCAAAAATAATGATTTGAGGTCGAACTCTAAATACATCAGCGATTTGAACATTATCACATGCATGACTTTTACGCCATGAGAGCTATTCTCAAAAGTATTAGTTTCAGAATAAAAATCTTTGGTGTGTGGATGCATTCTTACATGGTCCACCCTAATGACAGACATTGGCGCAACCGCATTAAAAATCATGACTTGAGGCCGACCTATAAATACATCAGCGATTCGAACTTTTTCACATGCATGATATTTTCACACGCACGACTTTTACACCATGAATCCTATTCTCAAAAGTATTAGTTTCAGAATAAAAATCTTTGGTGTGTGGATGCATTCTTACATGGTCGACCCTCATGAAAAAAATTAGCGCAACTGCATCAAAAATCATGACTTGAGGCCGAACTATAAATACAACAGCGATTCGTACTTTTTCACATGCATGACTTTTACACCATGAGAGCTATTCTCAAAAGTATTAGTTTCAGAATAAAAATCTTTGGTTTCTGGATGCATTCTTACATGGTCGACCCTCATGAAAAAAACTGGCGCAACTGCATCAAAAATAATGACTTGAGGTCGAACTATAAATACATCAGCGATTTGAACATTTTCACATGCATGACTTTTACGCCATGAGAGCTATTCTCAAAAGTATTAGTTTCAGAATAAAAATCTTTGGTGTGTGGATGCATTCTTACATGGTCGACCCTCATGAAAAAAATTGGCGCAACTGCATCAAAAATCATGACTTGAGGCCGAGCTATAAATACATCAGAAATTCGAACATTATCACATGCATGACATTATCACGCGCATGACTTTTGCACCATGAATGCTATTCTCAAAATTATTAGTTTCAGAATAAAAATCTTTGGTGTGTGGATGCATTCTTACATGGTCGACGCTTATGATAAAAATTGGCGCAACTGCATCAAAAATAATGACTTGAGTTCTAACTATAAATACATCAGCGATTCGAACTTTTTCACATACATGACTTTTACACAATGAGAGCTATTCTCAAAAGTATTAGTTTCAGAATAAAAAACTTTGGTGTGTGGATGCATTCTTACATGGTCGACCGTCATGAAAAAAACTGGCGCAACCTGCATCAAAAATCATCACTTGATGTCGAACTATAAATACATCAGAGATTTGAACATTATCACGAGCATGACTTTTACGCCATGTGAGCTATTCTCAAAAGTGTTATTTTCAGAATAATAATATTTGGTGTGTGGATGCATTCTTACATGGTCGACCCTCATGAAAAAAATTAGCGCAACTGCATCAAAAATAATGACTTGAGGTCGAACTCTAAATACATCAGCGATTTGAACATTATCACATGCATGACTTTTACGCCATGAGAGCTATTCTCAAAAGTATTAGTTTCAGAATAAAAATCTTTGGTGTGTGGATGCATTCTTACATGGTCCACCCTAATGACAGACATTGGCGCAACCGCATTAAAAATCATGACTAGAGGCCGACCTATAAATACATCAGCGATTCGAACTTTTTCACATGCATGATATTTTCACACGCACGACTTTTACACCATGAATGCTATTCTCAAAAGTATTAGTTTCAGAATAAAAATCTTTGGTGTGTGGATGCATTCTTACATGGTCCACCCTCATGAAAAAAATTAGCGCAACTGCATCAAAAATCATGACTTGAGGCCGAACTATAAATACAACAG
This sequence comes from Haliotis cracherodii, assembly GCF_022045235.1. NCBI lineage: Eukaryota > Metazoa > Mollusca > Gastropoda > Lepetellida > Haliotidae > Haliotis > Haliotis cracherodii. The sequence goes on along the minus strand of NW_027266291.1, from coordinate 2,433,249 downwards.
CGATTCGTACTTTTTCACATGCATGACTTTTACACCATGAGAGCTATTCTCAAAAGTATTAGTTTCAGAATAAAAATCTTTGGTTTCTGGATGCATTCTTACATGGTCGACCCTCATGAAAAAAACTGGCGCAACTGCATCAAAAATAATGACTTGAGGTCGAACTATAAATACATCAGCGATTTGAACATTTTCACATGCATGACTTTTACGCCATGAGAGCTATTCTCAAAAGTATTAGTTTCAGAATAAAAATGTTTGGTGTGTGGATGCATTCTTACATGGTCCACCCTCATGAAAGACATTGGTGCAACTGCATTAAAAATCATGACTTGAGGCCGACCTATAAATACATCAGCGATTAGAACTTTTTCACATGCATGACATTTTCACACGCACGACTTTTACGCCATGAATGCTATTCTCAAAAGTATTAGTTTCAGAATAAAAATCTTTGGTGTGTGGATGCATTCTTACATGGTCGACCCTCATGAAAACAATTAGCGCAACTGCATCAAAAATCATGACTTGAGGCCGAACTATAAATACAACAGCGATTCTAACATTTTCACATGCATGACTTTTACACCATGAGAGCTATTCTCAAAAGTATTAGTTTCAGAATAAAAATCTTTGGTTTGTGGATGCATTCTTACATGGTCGACCCTCATGAAAAAAACTGGCGGAACTGCATCAAAAATAATGACTTGAGGTCGAACTATAAATACATCAGCGATTTGAACATTATCACATGCATGACTTTTACGCCATGAGAGCTATTCTCAAAAGTAGTAGTTTCAGAAAAAAAATCTTTGGTGTGTGGATGCATTCTTACATGGTCGACCCTCATGAAAAAAATTGGCGCAACTGCATCAAAAATCATGACTTGAGGCCGAACTATAAATACATCAGCGATTCGAACATTATCACATGCATGACATTATCACACGCACGACTTTTACATCATGGATGCATTCTTACATGCTCCACCTTCATGAAACAAATTGGCGCAACTGCATCAAAAATGACTTTTGGTCTAACTCTAAATACATCAGCGATTCCAACTTTTTCACATGCATGACATTATCACATGCATGACTTCTACGCCATGAGAGCTATTCTCAATAGTATTAATCTCAGAATAAAAATCTTTTCTGTGTGGATGCATTCTTACATGGTCGACCCTCATGAAAAAAATTGGCGCAACTGCATCAAAAATAATGACTTGAGGTAGAACTATAAATACATCAGCGATTTGAACATTTTCAAATTCATGACTTTAACACCATGAGAGCTATTCTCAAAAGTATTAGTTTCAGAATAAAAATCTTTTGTGTGTGGATGCATCCTTACATGGTCGACCTTCAAGAAGAAAATTCTCGCAACTGCATCAAAAATCATGACTTGAGGCCGAACTATAAATACATCAGCAATTCGAACATTTTCACATTCATGACTTTTACGCCATGAGAGCTATTCTCAAAAGTATTAATCTCAGAAAAAAAATACATGGTGTGTGGATGCATTCATATATGGTCGACCCTCATGGAAAAAATTGGCGCAACTGCATCAAAAATAATGACTTGAGGTCGAACTATAAATACATCAGCGATTTGAACATTATCACATGCATGACTTTTACACAATGAGAGCTATTCTCAAAAGTATTAGTTTCAGAATAAAAAACTTTGGTGTGTGGATGCATTCTTACATGGTCGACCGTCATGAAAAAAATTGGCGCAACCTGCATCAAAAATCATCACTTGATGTCGAACTATAAATACATCAGAGATTTGAACATTATCACGAGCATGACTTTTACGCCATGTGAGCTATTCTCAAAAGTGTTATTTTCAGAATAATAATATTTGGTGTGTGGATGCATTCTTACATGGTCGACCCTCATGAAAAAAATTAGCGCAACTGCATCAAAAATAATGATTTGAGGTCGAACTCTAAATACATCAGCGATTTGAACATTATCACATGCATGACTTTTACGCCATGAGAGCTATTCTCAAAAGTATTAGTTTCAGAATAAAAATCTTTGGTGTGTGGATGCATTCTTACATGGTCCACCCTAATGACAGACATTGGCGCAACCGCATTAAAAATTATGACTTGAGGCCGACCTATAAATACATCAGCGATTCGAACTTTTTCACATGCATGATATTTTCACACGCACGACTTTTACACCATGAATGCTATTCTCAAAAGTATTAGTTTCAGAATAAAAATCTTTGGTGTGTGGATGCATTCTTACATGGTCGACCCTCATGAAAAAAATTAGCGCAACTGCATCAAAAATCATGACTTGAGGCCGAACTATAAATACAACAGCGATTCGTACTTTTTCACATGCATGACTTTTACACCATGAGAGCTATTCTCAAAAGTATTAGTTTCAGAATAAAAATCTTTGGTTTGTGGATGCATTCTTACATGGTCGACCCTCATGAAAAAAACTGGCGCAACTGCATCAAAAATAATGACTTGAGGTCGAACTATAAATACATCAGCGATTTGAACATTTTCACATGCATGACTTTTACGCCATGAGAGCTATTCTCAAAAGTATTAGTTTCAGAATAAAAATCTTTGGTGTGTGGATGCATTCTTACATGGTCGACCCTCATGAAAAAAATTGGCGCAACTGCATCAAAAATCATGACTTGAGGCCGAGCTATAAATACATCAGAAATTCGAACATTATCACATGCATGACATTATCACACGCATGACTTTTACACCATGAATGCTATTCTCAAAATTATTAGTTTCAGAATAAAAATCTTTCGTGTGTGGATGCATTCTTACATGGTCGACGCTTATGATAAAAATTGGCGCAACTGCATCAAAAATAATGACTTGAGTTCTAACTATAAATACATCAGCGATTCGAACTTTTTCACATACATGGCTTTTACACAATGAGAGCTATTCTCAAAAGTATTAGTTTCAGAATAAAAAACTTTGGTGTGTGGATGCATTCTTACATGGTCGACCGTCATGAAAAAAATTGGCGCAACCTGCATCAAAAATCATCACTTGATGTCGAACTATAAATACATCAGAGATTTGAACATTATCACGAGCATGACTTTTACGCCATGTGAGCTATTCTCAAAAGTGTTATTTTCAGAATAATAATATTTGGTGTGTGGATGCATTCTTACATGGTCGACCCTCATGAAAAAAATTAGCGCAACTGCATCAAAAATAATGACTTGAGGTCGAACTCTAAATACATCAGCGATTTGAACATTATCACATGCATGACTTTTACGCCATGAGAGCTATTCTCAAAAGTATTGGTTTCAGAATAAAAATCTTTGGTGTGTGGATGCATTCTTACATGGTCCACCCTAATGACAGACATTGGCGCAACCGCATTAAAAATTATGACTTGAGGCCGACCTATAAATACATCAGCGATTCGAACTTTTTCACATGCATGATATTTTCACACGCACGACTTTTACACCATGAATGCTATTCTCAAAAGTATTAGTTTCAGAATAAAAATCTTTGGTGTGTGGATGCATTCTTACATGGTCGACCCTCATGAAAAAAATTAGCGCAACTGCATCAAAAATCATGACTTGAGGCCGAACTATAAATACAACAGCGATTCGTACTTTTTCACATGCATGACTTTTACACCATGAGAGCTATTCTCAAAAGTATTAGTTTCAGAATAAAAATCTTTGGTTTGTGGATGCATTCTTACATGGTCGACCCTCATGAAAAAAACTGGCGCAACTGCATCAAAAATAATGACTTGAGGTCGAACTATAAATACATCAGCGATTTGAACATTTTCACATGCATGACTTTACGCCATGAGAGCTATTCTCAAAAGTATTAGTTTCAGAATAAAAATCTTTGGTGTGTGGATGCATTCTTACATGGTCGACCCTCATGAAAAAAATTGGCGCAACTGCATCAAAAATCATGACTTGAGGCCGAGCTATAAATACATCAGAAATTCGAACATTATCACATGCATGACATTATCACACGCATGACTTTTACACCATGAATGCTATTCTCAAAATTATTAGTTTCAGAATAAAAATCTTTGGTGTGTGGATGCATTCTTACATGGTCGACGCTTATGATAAAAATTGGCGCAACTGCATCAAAAATAATGACTTGAGTTCTAACTATAAATACATCAGCGATTCGAACTTTTTCACATACATGGCTTTTACACAATGAGAGCTATTCTCAAAAGTATTAGTTTCAGAATAAAAAACTTTGGTGTGTGGATGCATTCTTACATGGTCGACCGTCATGAAAAAAATTGGCGCAACTTGCATGAAAAATCATCACTTGATGTCGAACTATAAATACATCAGAGATTTGAACATTATCACGAGCATGACTTTTACGCCATGTGAGCTATTCTCAAAAGTGTTATTTTCAGAATAATAATATTTGGTGTGTGGATGCATTCTTACATGGTCGACCCTCATGAAAAAAATTAGCGCAACTGCATCAAAAATAATGACTTGAGGTCGAACTCTAAATACATCAGCGATTTGAACATTATCACATGCATGACTTTTACGCCATGAGAGCTATTCTCAAAAGTATTGGTTTCAGAATAAAAATCTTTGGTGTGTGGATGCATTCTTACATGGTCCACCCTAATGACAGACATTGGCGCAACCGCATTATAAATCATGACTTGAGGCCGACCTATAAATACATCAGCGATTCGAACTTTTTCACATGCATGATATTTTCACACGCACGACTTTTACACCATGAATGCTATTCTCAAAAGTATTAGTTTCAGAATAAAAATCTTTGGTGTGTGGATGCATTCTTACATGGTCGACCCTCATGAAAAAAATTAGCGCAACTGCATCAAAAATCATGACTTGAGGCCGAACTATAAATACAACAGCGATTCGTACTTTTTCACATGCATGACTTTTACACCATGAGAGCTATTCTCAAAAGTATTAGTTTCAGAAAAAAAATCTTTGGTTTCTGGATGCATTCTTACATGGTCGACCCTCATGAAAAAAACTGGCGCAACTGCATCAAAAATAATGACTTGAGGTTGAACTATAAATACATCAGCGATTTGAACATTTTCACATGCATGACTTTTACGCCATGAGAGCTATTCTCAAAAGTATTAGTTTCAGAATAAAAATCTTTGGTGTGTGGATGCATTCTTACATGGTCGACCTTCATGAAACAAATTGGCGCAACTGTATCAAAAATGACTTTTGGTCTAACTCTAAATACATCAGCGATTCCAACTTTTTCACATGCATGACATTATCACATGCACGACTTTTACACCATGAGAGCTATTCTCAAAAGTATTAGTTTCAGAAAAAAATTATTGGGTTTGTGGATGCATTCTTACATGGTCGACCCTCATGAAAAAATTTGGCGCAACTGCATCAAAAATAATGACTTGAGGTCGAACTATAAATACAACAGCGATTCGAACATTTTCACATGCATGACTTTTACGCCATGAGAGCTATTCTCAAAAGTATTAATCTCAGAATAAAAATCTTTTCTGTGTGGATGCATTCTTACATGGTCGACCCTCATGAAAAAAATTGGCGCAACTACATCAAAAATAATGACTTGACGTCGAACTATAAATACATCAGCGATTTGAACATTTTCACATTCATGACTTTTACACCATGAGAGCTATTCTCAAAAGTATTAGTTTCAGAATAAAAATCTTTTGTGTGTGGATGCATCCTTACATGGTCGACCTTCATGAAGAAAATTCTCGCAACTGCATCAAAAATCATGACTTGAGGCCGAACTATAAATACATCAGCAATTCGAACATTTTCACATTCATGACTTTTACGCCATGAGAGCTATTCTCAAAAGTATTAATCTCAGAAAAAAAATACATGGTGTGTGGATGCATTCTTATATGGTCGACCCTCATGGGAAAAATTGGCGCAACTGCATCAAAAATAATGACTTGAGGTCGAACTATAAATACATCAGCGATTTGAACATTATCACATGCATGACTTTTACACCATGACAGCTATTCTCAAAAGTATTAGTTTCAGAATAAAAATCTTTGGTGTGTGGATGCATTCTTACTTGGTCGACCATCATGAAAAAAATTGGTGCAACTGCATCAAAAATCATGACTTGAGGTCTAACTCTAAATAGATCAGCGATTCGAACATTATCACATGCATGACATTATCACATGCACGACTTTTACATCATGGATGCATTCTTACATGGTCGACCCTCATGAAAAAAATTGGCGCAACTGCATCAAAATTCATGACTTGATGTCGAACTATAAATACATCAGCGATTTGAACATTATTACATGCATGACTTTTACGCCATGAGAGCTATTCTCAAAAGTATTAATCTCAGAATAAAAATCTTTTCTGTGTGGATGCATTCTTACATGGTCGAACTTCATGAAAAAAATTGGCACATTTGCATCAAAAATCATGACTTGAGGCCGAACTATAAATACATCAGCGATTCGAACATTTTCACATTCATGACTTTTACGCCATGAGAGCTATTCTCAAAAGTATTAATCTCAGAAGAAAACCATATGGTGTGTGGATGCATTCTTACATGGTCAAATCTCATGAGAAAAATTGGCGCAACTGCATCAAAATTCATGACTTGATGTCGAACTATAAATACATCAGCGATTTGAACATTATTACATGCATGACTTTTACGCCACGAGAGCTATTCTCAAAAGTATTAGTTTCAGAAAAAAAATCTTTGGTGTGTGGATGCATTCTTACATGGTCGACCCTCATGAAAAAAATTGGCGCAACTGCATCAAAAATCATGACTTGAGGCCGAACTATAAATACATCAGCGATTCGAACATTATCACATGCATGACATTATCACACGCACGACTTTTACATCATGGATGCATTCTTACATGGTCGACCCTCATGAAAAAAATTGGCGCAACTGCATCAAAAATAATGACTTGAGGCCGAACTATAAATACATCAGCGATTCGAACTTTTTCACGTGCATGACATTTTCACACGCACGACTTTTACACCATGAATGCTATTTTCAAAAGTATTAGTTTCAGAATAAAAATCTTTGGTGTGTGGATGCATTCTTACATGGTCGACACTCATAAAAAAAATTGGCGCAACTGCATCAAAAATCATCACTTGAGGCCGAACTATAAATACATCAGCGATTCGAACATTATCACATGCATGACTTTTACGCCATGAGAGCTATTCTCATAAGTATTAGTTTCAGAATAAAAGTCTTTGGTGTGTAGATGCAATCTTACATGGTCGACCCTCATGAAAAAATTGGCACAACTCCATCAAAAATCATGACTTGAGGTCTAACTGCAAATAGTTCAGCGATTCGAACATTTTCACATGCATGACATTATCACACGCACGACTTTTACATCATGGATGCATTCTTACGTGGTCGACCCTCATGATAAAATTGAAGCAACTGCATCAAAAATAATGACTTGAGGCCGAACTATAAATACATCAGCGATTCGAACTTTTTCAAGTGCATGACATTTTCACACGCACGACTTTTACACCATGAGAGCTATTCTCAAAAGTATTAGTTTCAGAATAAAAATATTTGGTGTGTGGATGCATTCTTACATGGTCGACCCTCATGAAAAAAATTGGCGCAACTGCATCAAAAATAATGACTTGATGTCGAACTATAAATACATCAGCGATTTGAACATTATTACATTTATGACTTTTACGCCATGAGAGCTATTCTCAAAAGTATTAGCTTCAGAATACAAATCTGTGGTGTGTGGATGCATTCTTACATGGTCGACCCTCATGAAAAAAATTGGCGCAACTGCATCAAAAATCATCACTTGATGTCGAACTATAAATACATCAGCGATTTGAACATTATTACATTCATGACTTTTACACCATGAGAGCTATTCTCAAAAGTATTAGTTTCAGAATAAACATCTTTGGTGTGTGGATGCATTCTTACATGGTCGACACTCATGAACATTATTACATGCATGACTTTTACGCCATGTGAGCTATTCTCAAAAGTATTAGTTTCAGAATAAACATCTTTGGTGTGTGGATGCATTCTTACATGGTCGACACTCATAAAAAAAATTGGCGCAACTGCATCAAAAATCATGACTTGAGGCCGAACTATAAATACATCAGCGATTCGAACATTATCACATGCATGACTTTTACGCCATGAGAGCTATTCTCATAAGTATTAGTTTCAGAATAAAAATCTTTGGTGTGTAGATGCATTCTTACATGGTCGACCCTCATGAAAAAATTGGCACAACTCCATCAAAAATCATGACTTGAGGTCTAACTGCAAATAGTTCAGCGATTCGAACATTTTCACATGCATGACATTATCACACGCACGACTTTTACATCATGGATGCATTCTTACATGGTCGACCTTCATGAAAAAAATTGGCGCAACTGCATCAAAAATAATGACTTGAAGCTGAACTATAAATTCATCAGCGATTTGAACATTATCACATGCATGACTTTTACGCCATGAGAGCTATTCTCAAAAGTATTAGTTTCAGAAAAAAAATCTTTGGTGTGTGGATGCATTCTTACATGGTCGACCCTCATGAAAAAAATTAGCGCAACTCCATCAAAAATCATGACTTGAGGCCGAACTATAAATGCATCAGCGATTCGAACTTTTTCACATGCATGACATTTTCACACGCACGACTTTTACACCATATATACTATTCTCAAAAGTATTAGTTTCAGAATAAAAATCTGTGGTGTGTGGATGCATTCTTACATGGTCGACCCTCATGAAAAAAATTGGCGCAACTGCATGAAAAATCATCACTTGATGTCGAACTATAAATACATCAGCGATTTGAACATTATTACATGCATGACTTTTACGCCATGAGAGCTATTCTCAAAAGTATTTGTTTCAGAATAAACATCTTTGGTGTGTGGATGCATTCTTACATGGTCGACACTCATGAAAAAAATTGGCACAACTGCATAAAAAATAATGACTTGAGGCCGAACTATAAATACATCAGCGATTCGAACATTATCACATGCATGATTTTTACGCCATGAGAGCTATTCTGAAAAGTATTAGTTTCAGAATAAAAATCTTTGGTGTGTGGATGCATTCTTACATGGTCGACCCTCATGAAAAAAATTGGCGCAACTGCATCAAAAATCATCACTTGATGTCGAACTATAAATACATCAGCGATTTGAACATTATTACATGCAAGACTTTTACGCCATGAGAGCTATTCTCAAAAGTGTTAGTTTCAGAATAAAAATCTTTGGTGTGTGGATGAATACTTTAATGGTCGACCTTCATGAAAAAAATTGGCGCATTTGCATCAAAAATAATGACTTGAGGCCGAACTATAAATACATCAGCAATTCGAACATTTTCACATTCATGACTTTTACGCCATGAGAGCTATTCTCAAAAGTATTATTCTCAGAAGAAAACTATATGGTGTGTGGATGCATTCTCACATGGTCAAATCTCATGAAAAAAATTGGCGCAACTGCATAAAAAATAATGACTTGAGGTCGAACTCTATATACATCAGTGATTCGAACATTATCACATGCATGACTTTTACACCATGAGAGCTATTCTCAAAAGTATTAGTTTCAGAATAAACATCTTTGGTGTGTGGATGCATTCTTACATGGTTGACACTCATAAAAAAAATTGGCGCAACTGCATCAAAAATAATGACTTGAGGCCGAACTATAAATACATCAGCGATTCAAACTTTATCACATGCATGACTTTTACACCATGAGAGCTATTCTCAAAAGTATTAGTTTCAGAATAAAAACTTTGGTGTGTAGATGCATTTTTACATGGTCGACCTTCATGAAAAAATTGGCGCAACTGCATCAAAAATCATGACTTGAGGTTTAACTCTAAATAGATCAGCGATTCGAACATTATCACATGCATGACATTATCACACGCACGACTTTTACATCATGGATGCATTCTTACATGGTCGACAATCATGAAAAAACTTGGCGCAACTGCATCAAAAATAATGACTTGAGGCCGAACTATAAATACATCAGCGATTCGAACTTTTTCACATGCATGATATTTTCACACGCACGACTTTTACACCATGAATGCTATTCTCAAAAGTATTAGTTTCAGAATAAAAATCTTAGGTGTGTGGATGCATTCTTACTTGGTCGACCATCATGAAAAAAATTGGCGCAACTGCATGAAAAATAATGACTTGAGGCCGAACTATAAATACATCAGCGATTCGAACATTATCACATTCATGTCTTTTACGCCATGAGAGCTATTCTCAAAAGTATTAGTTTCAGAAAAAAAATCTTTGGTGTGTGGATGCATTCTTACATGGTCGACCCTCATGAAAAAAATTGGCGCAACTGCATCAAAAATCATGACTTGAGGCCGAACTATAAATGCATCAGCGATTCGAACTTTTTCACATGCATGACATTTTCACACGCACGACTTTTACACCATGAATGCTATTCTCAAAAGTATTAGTTTCAGAATAAAAATCTTTGGTGTGTGGATGCATTCTTACATGGTCGACCCTCATGAAGAAAATTGGCGCATTTGCTTAAAAAATCATGACTTGAGGCCGAACTATAAATACATCAGCGATTCGAACATTTTCACATTCATGAGTTTTACACCATGACAGCTATTCTCAAAAGTATTAGTTTCAGAATAAAAATGTTTGGTGTGTGGATGCATTCTTACATGGTCGACCCTCATGAAAAAAATTGGCACAACTGCATGAAAAATCATCACTTGATGTCGAACGATAAATACATCATCGATTTGAACATTATCACATGCATGACTTTTACGCCATGAATGTTATTCTCAAAAGTATTCGTTTCAGAATAAAAATCTTTGGTGTGTGGATGCATTCTTACATGGTCGACACTCATGACAAAAATTGGCGCAACTGCATCAAAGATAATGACTTGAGGTCTAACTCTAAATACATCAGCGATTCGAACTTTTTCACATGCATGACATTTTCACAAGCACGACTTTTACACCATGAATGGTATTCTCAAAAGTATTAGTTTCAGAATAAAAATATTTGGTGTGTGGATGCATTCTTACATGGTCGATCCTCATGAAAAAAATTGGCGCAACTGCATGAAAAATCATCACTTGATGTCGAACTATAAATACATTAGCGATTTGAACATTATCACATGCATGAATTTTACGCCATGAGAGCTATTCTCAAAAGTATTAGTTTCAGAATAAAAATCTTTGGTGTGTGGATGCATTCTTACATGGTCGACCCTCATGAAAAAAATTGGTGCAACTGCATCAAAAATCATGACTTGAGGCCGAACTATAAATACATCAGCGATTCTAACATTATCACATGCATGACATTATCATATGCATGACTTTTACATCATGAATGCTATTCTCAAAAGTATTAGTTTCAGAATAAAAATGTTTCGTGTGTGGATGCATTCTTACATGGTCGACCCTCATGAAAAAAATTGGCGCAACTGCATCAAATATAATGACTTGAGGTCGAACTATAAATACATCAGCTATTCGAACATTATCACATGCATGACTTTTACACCATGAGAGCTATTCTCAAAAGTATTAGTTTCAGAATAAAAATCTTTGGTGTGTGGATGCATTCTTACATGGTCGACTATCATAAAAAAAATTTGGCGCAACTGCATCAAAAATAATGACTTGAGGCCGAACTCTAAATACATCAGCGATTCGAACTTTTTCACATGCATGACATAATCACAAGCACGACTTTTACGCCATCAATGCTATTCTCAAAAGTATTAGTTTCAGAATAAAAATCTTTGGTGTGTGGATGCATTCTTACATGGTCGACCCTCATGAAAAAAAATGGCGCAACTGCATCAAAAATAATGACTTGAGGCCGAACTATAAATACATCAGCGATTCGAACATTACCATATGCATGAGATTATCACACGCACGACTTTTACATCATGAATGCTATTCTCAAAAGTATTAGTTTCAGAATAAAAATCTTTGGCGCGTGGATGCATTCTTACATGGTCGACCCTCATGAAAAAAATTGGCGCAACTGCATCAAAAATCATCACTTGATGTGGAACTATAAATACATCAGCGATTCTAACATTTTCACATTCATGACTTTTACGCCATGAGAGCTATTCTCAAAAGTATTAATCTCAGAAAAAGAAATATATGGTGTGTGGATGCATTCTTACATGGTCGACCTTCATGAAAAAAATTGGCGAAACTGCATCAAAAATATTGACTTGAGGTCGAACTATAAATACATCAGCGATTCGAACTTTTTAACATGCATGACTTTTACACCATGAGAGCTATTCTCAAAAGTATTAGTTTCAGAAAAAAAATCTTTGGTGTGTGGATGCATTCTTACATGGTCGACCCTCATGAAAAAAATTGGCGCAACTGCATCAAAAATCATCACTTGATGTCGAACTATAAATACATCAACGATTCGAACATTATCACACGCATGACTTTTACACCATGAGAGCTATTCTCAAAAGTATTAATCTCAGAAAAAAGAAATATATGGTGTGTGGATGCATTCTTACATGGTCGACCCTCATGAAAAAAATTGGCCCAACTGCATCAAAAATAATGACTTTACGCCGAACTATAAATACAGCAGCGATTTGAACATTATCACACGCATGACTTTTACACCATGAGAGCTATTCTCAAAAGTATTAATCTCAAAAAAAAGAAATATATGGTGTGTGGATGCATTCTTACATGGTCGACCCTCATGAAAAAAATTGGCGAAACTGCATCAAAAATATTGACTTGAGGTCGAACTATAAATACATCAGCGATTCGAACTTTTTAACATGCATGACTTTTACACCATGAGAGCTATTCTCAAAAGTATTAGTTTCAGAAAAAAAATCTTTGGTGTGTGGATGCATTCTTACATGGTCGACCCTCATGAAAAAAATTGGCGCAACTGCATCAAAAATCATCACTTGATGTCGAACTATAAATACATCAACGATTCGAACATTATCACACGCATGACTTTTACACCATGAGAGCTATTCTCAAAAGTATTAATCTCAGAAAAAAGAAATATATGGTGTGTGGATGCATTCTTACATGGTCGACCCTCATGAAAAAAATTGGCCCAACTGCATCAAAAATAATGACTTTACGCCGAACTATAAATACAGCAGCGATTTGAACATTATCACACGCATGACTTTTACACCATGAGAGCTATTCTCAAAAGTATTAATCTCAAAAAAAAGAAATATATGGTGTGTGGATGCATTCTTACATGGTCGACCCTCATGAAAAAAATTGGCACAACTGCATCAAAAATAATGACTTGAGGTCAAACTATAAATACAGCAGCGATTTGAACATTATCACATGCATGACTTTTACACCATGAGAGCTATTCTCAAAAGTATTAGTTTCAGAATAAAAATCTTTGGTGTGTGGATGCATTCTTACATGGTCGACCCTCATGAAAAAAAATGGCGCAACTGCATCAAAAATCATGACTTGAGGTCGAACTATAAATACATCAGCGACTCAAACATTTTCACATGCATGACTTTTACACCATGAGAGCTATTCTCAAAAGTATTAGTTTCAGAATAAAAATATTTGGTGTGTGGATGCATTCTTACATGGTCGACCCTCATGAAAAAAATTGGCGCAACTGCATCAAAAATAATGACTTGAGGCCGAACTATAAATACATCACCGATTCTAACATTATCACATGCATGACATTATCACACGCACGACTTTAACACCATGAATGCTATTCTCAAAATTATTAGTTTCAGAATAAAAATCTTTGGTGTGTGGATGCATTTTTACATGGTCGACACACATGAAAAAAATTGGCGCAACTGCATCAAAAATAATGACTTGAGGCCGAACTATAAATACATCAGCGATTCGAACATTATCACATGCATGACATTTTCACACGCACGACTTTTACATCATGAATGCTATTCTCAAAAGTATTAGTTTCAGAATAAAAATCTTTGGTGTGTGGATGCATTCTTACATGGTCGACCCTCATGAAAAAAATTGGCGCAACTGCATCAAAAATCATCACTTGATGTCGAACTATAAATACATCAGCGATTTGAACATTATCACATTCATGACTTTTACACCATGAGAGCTATTCTCAAAAGTATTAGTTTCAGAATAAAAATCTTTGGTGTGTGGATGCATTCTTACATGGTCGACCCTCATGAAAAAAATTGGCGCAACTGCATCAAAAATAATGACTTGAGGCCGAACTATAACTACATCAGCGATTCGAACATTTTCACATTCATGACTTTTACGCCATGAGAGCTATTCTCAAAAGTATTAATCTCAGAAAAAGAAATATATGGTGTGTGGATGCATTCTTACATGGTCGACCTTCATGAAAAAAATTGGCGAAACTGCATGAAAAATATTGACTTGAGGTCGAACTATAAATACATCAGCGATTCGAACTTTTTAACATGCATGACTTTTACACCATGAGAGCTATTCTCAAAAGTATTAGTTTCAGAAAAAAAATCTTTGGTGTGTGGATGCATTCTTACATGGTCGACCCTCATGAAAAAAATTGGCGCAACTGCATCAAAAATCATCACTTGATGTCGAACTATAAATACATCAACGATTCGAACATTATCACACGCATGACTTTTACACCATGAGAGCTATTCTCAAAAGTATTAATCTCAGAAAAAAGAAATATATGGTGTGTGGATGCATTCTTACATGGTCGACCCTCATGAAAAAAATTGGCCCAACTGCATCAAAAATAATGACTTGAGGTCGAACTATAAATACATCAGCGATTTGAACATTATCACACGCATGACTTTTACACCATGAGAGCTATTCTCAAAAGTATTAATCTCAAAAAAAAGAAATATATGGTGTGTGGATGCATTCTTACATGGTCGACCCTCATGAAAAAAATTGGCCCAACTGCATCAAAAATAATGACTTGAGGTCAAACTATAAATACAGCAGCGATTTGAACATTATCACATGCATGACTTTTACACCATGAGAGCTATTCTCAAAAGTATTAGTTTCAGAATAAAAATCTTTGGTGTGTGGATGCATTCTTACATGGTCGACCCTCATGAAAAAAAATGGCGCAACTGCATCAAAAATCATGACTTGAGGTCGAACTATAAATACATCAGCGACTCAAACATTTTCACATGCATGACTTTTACACCATGAGAGCTATTCTCAAAAGTATTAGTTTCAGAATAAAAATATTTGGTGTGTGGATGCATTCTTACATGGTCGACCCTCATGAAAAAAATTGGCGCAACTGCATCAAAAATAATGACTTGAGGCCGAACTATAAATACATCACCGATTCTAACATTATCACATGCATGACATTATCACACGCACGACTTTAACACCATGAATGCTATTCTCAAAAGTATTAGTTTCAGAATAAAAATCTTTGGTGTGTGGATGCATTTTTACATGGTCGACACTCATGAAAAAAATTGGCGCAACTGCATCAAAAATAATGACTTGAGGCCGAACTATAAATACATCACCGATTCTAACATTATCACATGCATGACATTATCACACGCACGACTTTAACACCATGAATGCTATTCTCAAAAGTATTAGTTTCAGAATAAAAATCTTTGGTGTGTGGATGCATTCTTACATGGTCGACCCTCATGAAAAAAATTGGCGCAACTGCATCAAAAATCATCACTTGATGTCGAACTATAAATACATCAGCGATTTGAACATTATCACATTCATGACTTTTACGCCATGAGAGCTATTCTCAAAAGTATTAGTTTCAGAATAAAAATCTTTGGTGTGTGGATGCATTCTTACATGGTCGACCCTCATGAAAAAAATTGGCGCAACTGCATCAAAGATAATGACTTGAGGCCGAACTATAACTACATCAGCGATTCGAACATTTTCACATTCATGACTTTTACGCCATGAGAGCTATTCTCAAAAGTATTAATCTCAGAAAAAAGAAATATATGGTGTGTGGATGCATTCTTACATGGTCGACCCTCATGAAAAAAATTGGCCCAACTGCATCAAAAATAATGACTTGAGGTCGAACTATAAATACAGCAGCGATTTGAACATTATCACATGCATGACTTTTACACCATGAGAGCTATTCTCAAAAGTATTAATCTCAGAAAAAAGAAATATATGGTGTGTGGATGCATTCTTACATGGTCGACCCTCATGAAAAAAATTGGCCCAACTGCATCAAAAATAATGACTTGAGGTCGAACTATAAATACAGCAGCGATTTGAACATTATCACATGCATGACTTTTACACCATGAATGCTATTCTCAAAAGTATTAGTTTCAGAATAAAAATCTTTGGTGTGTGGATGCATTCTTACATGGTCGACCCTCATGCACAAAATTGGCGCATTTGCATAAAAAATCATGACTTGAGGCCGAACTATAAATACATCAGCGAATCGAACATTCTCACATGCATGACTTTTACACCATGAGAGCTATTCTCAAAAGTATTAATCTCAGAAAAAAGAAATACATAGTGTGTGGATGCATTCTTACATGGTCGTCCCTCATGTAACAAATTGGCGCAACTGCATCAAAAATTATGACTTGAGGTCGAACTATAAATACATCAGCGATTCGAACATTTTCACATGCATGACTTTTACACCATGAGAGCTATTCTCAAAAGTATTAGTTTCAGAATAAAAATCTTTGGTGTGTGGATGCATTCTTACATGGTCGACCCTCATCAAAGGAATAGGCGCAACTGCATCAAAAATCATCACTTGAGACCGAACTATAAATACATCAGCGATTCGAACATTATCACATGCATGACATTATCACACGCACGACTGTTACACCATGAATGCTATTCTCAAAAGAATTAGTTTGAGAATAAAAAATCTTTGGTGTGTGGATGCATTCTTACATGGTCGACCCTCATGAAAAACATTGGCGCAACTGCATCAAAAATGTTGACTTGAGGTCGAACTATAAATACATCAGCGATTCGAACTTTTTAACATGCATGACTTTTACACCATGAGAGCTATTCTCAAAAGTATTAGTTTCAGAAAAAAATATTTGGTGTGTGGATGCATTCTTACATGGTCGACCCTCATGAAAAAAATTGCTGCAACTGCATCAAAAATATTGACTTGAGGTCGAACTGTAAATACATCAGCGATTTGAACATTATCACACGCATGACTTTTACACCATGAGAGCTATTCTCAAAAGTATTAGTTTCAGAATAAAAATGTTTGGTGTGTGGATGCATTCTTACATGGTCGACCCTCATGAAAAAAATTGGCGCAACTGCATCAAAAATAATGACCTGAGGTCTAACTCTAAATACATCAGCGATTCGAACTTTTTCACATGCATGACATTATCTCACGCAGGCCTTTTACGCCATGAATACTTTTCTCAAAAGTATTAGTTTCAGAATAAAAATCTTTGGTGTGTGGATGCATTCTTACATGGTCGACCCTAATGAAAAAAATTGGCGCAACTGCATCAAAAATAATGACTTGAGGCCGAACTATAAATACATCACCTATTCGAACTTTTTCACATGCATGACATTATCACACGCACGACTTTTACACCATGAATGCTATTCTCAAAAGTATTAGTTTCAGAATAAAAATCTGTGGTGTGTGGATGCATTCTTACATGGTCGACCCTCATGAAAAAAATTGGCGCAACTGCATCAAAAATAATGACTTGAGGCCGAACTATAAATACATCAGCGATTCGAACATCATCACATTCATGACTTTTACGCCATGAGAGCTATTCTTAAAAGTATTAATCTCAGAAAAAAGAAATATATGGTGTGTGGATGCATTCTTACATGGTCGACCCTCAAGAAAAAAATTGGCGCAACTGCATCAAAAATCATGACTTGAGGTCTTACTCTAAATACATCAGCGATTCGAACTTTTTCACATGCATGACATTATCACACGCACGACATTTACGCCATCAATGCTATTCTCAAAAGTATTAATCTCAGAAAAAAGAAATATATGGTGTGTGGATGCATTCTTACATGGTCGACCCTCATGAAAAAAATTGGCGCAACTGCATCAAAAATGATGACTTGAGGTCGAAATATAAATACATCAGCGATTTGAACATTATCACATGCATGACTTTTACACCATGAGAGCTATTCTCAAAAGTATTAGTTTCAGAAAAAAGAAATCTTTGGTGTGTGGATGCATTTTTACATGGTCGACCCTCATGATAAAAATTGGCTCAACTGCATCAAGAATAATGACTTGAGGCCTAACTATAAATACATCAGCGATTCGAACTTTTTCACATCCATGACATTATCACACGCACGACATTTACGCCATCAATGCTATTCTCAAAAGTATTAATCTCAGAAAAAAGAAATATATGGTGTGTGAATGCATTCTTACATGGTCGACCCTCATGAAAAAAATTGGCGCAACTGCATCAAAAATGATGACTTGAGGTCGAACTATAAATACATCAGCAATTTGAACATTATCAAATGCATGACTTTTACGCCATTAGAGCTATTCTCAAAAGTATTAGTTTCAGAAAAAAGAAATCTTTGGTGTGTGGATGCATTTTTACATGGTCGACCCTCATGATAAAAATTGGCGCAACTGCATCAAGAATAATGACTTGAGGCCTAACTATAAATACATCAGCGATTCGAACTTTTTCACATCCATGACATTATCACACGCACGATATTTACGCCATCAATGCTATTCTCAAAAGTATTAATCTCAGAAAAAAGAAATATATGGTGTGTGAATGCATTCTTACATGGTCGACCCTCATGAAAAAAATTGGCGCAACTGCATCAAAAATCATGACTTGAGGTCTTACTCTAAATACATCAGCGATTCGAACTTTTTCACATGCATGACATTATCACACGCACGACATTTACGCCATCAATGCTATTCTCAAAAGTATTAGTTTCAGAATAAAAATCTTTGGTGTGTGGAGGCATTCTTACATGGTCGACCCTCATGAAAAAAATTAACACAACTGCATCAAAAATAATGAGTTGAGGCCGAACTATAAATACATCAGCGATTCTAACATTATCACATGCATGACATTATCACAAGCACGACTTTTACACCATAAATGCTATTCTCAAAAGTATTAGTTTCAGAATAAAAATCTTTGGTGTGTGGATGCATTTTTACATGGTCGACACTCATGAAAAAAATTGGCGCAACTGCATAAAAAATCATGACTTGAGGCCGAACTGTAAATACATCAGCGATTCGAACATTATGACATGCATGACATTTTCACACGCACGACTTTTACATCATGAATGCTATTCTCAAAAGTATTAGTTTCAGAATAAAAATCTTTGGTGTGTGGATGCATTCTTACATGGTCGACCCTCATGAAAAAAATTGGCGCAACTGCATCAAAAATCATCACTTGATGTGGAACTATAAATACATCAGCGATTTCAACATTATCACATGCATGGCTTTTACGCCATGAGAGCTATTCTCAAAAGTATTAGTTTCAGAATAAAAATCTTTGGTGTGTGGATGCATTCTTACATGGTCGACCCTCATGCACAAAATTGGCGCAACTGCATCAAAAATCATGACTTGAGGTCTTACTCTAAATACATCAGCGATTCGAACTTTTTCACATGCATGACATTATCACACGCACGACATTTAGGCCATCAATGCTATTCTCAAAAGTATTAGTTTCAGAATAAAAATCTTTGGTGTGTGAAGGCATTCTTACATGGTCAACCCTCATGAAAAAAATTAACACAACTGCATCAAAAATAATGAGTTGAGGCCGAACTATAAATACATCACCGATTCGAACATTATCACATGCATGACATTATCACAAGCACGACTTTTACACCATAAATGCTATTCTCAAAAGTATTAGTTTCAGAATAAAAATCTTTGGTGTGTGGATGCATTTTTACATGGTCGACACTCATGAAAAAAATTGGCGCAACTGCATAAAAAATCATGACTTGAGGCCGAACTATAAA
Organism: Haliotis cracherodii; assembly: GCF_022045235.1. Classification (NCBI taxonomy): domain Eukaryota; kingdom Metazoa; phylum Mollusca; class Gastropoda; order Lepetellida; family Haliotidae; genus Haliotis; species Haliotis cracherodii. Next base: position 2,413,086 of record NW_027266291.1, on the reverse strand, counting down.
TACATCAGCGATTCGAACATTATGACATGCATGACATTTTCACACGCACGACTTTTACATCATGAATGCTATTCTCAAAAGTATTAGTTTCAGAATAAAAATCTTTGGTGTGTGGATGCATTCTTACATGGTCGACCCTCATGAAAAAAATTGGCGCAACTGCATCAAAAATCATCACTTGATGTGGAACTATAAATACATCAGCGATTTCAACATTATCACATGCATGGCTTTTACGCCATGAGAGCTATTCTCAAAAGTATTAGTTTCAGAATAAAAATCTTTGGTGTGTGGATGCATTCTTACATGGTCGACCCTCATGCACAAAATTGGCGCATTTGCATAAAAAATCATGACTTGAGGCCGAACTATAAATACATCATCGAATCAAACATTTTCACATGCATGACTTTTACATTATGAGAGCTATTCTCAAAAGTATTAATCTCAGAAAAAAAAAATACATAGTGTGCGGATGCATTCTTACATGGTCGACCCTCATGAAAAAAATTGGCGCAACTGCATCAAAAATAATGACTTGAGGTCGAACTATAAATACATCACCGATTCGAACATCATCACATGCATGACATTATCACACGCACGGCTTTTACACCATGAATGCTATTCTCAAAAGTATTAATCTCAAAAAAAAGAAATACATAGTGTGTGGATGCATTCTTACATGGTCGACCCTCATGAAAAAAATTGGCGCAACTGCATCAAAAATAATGACTTGAGGTCGAACTATAAATACATCAGCGATTCGAACATTTTCACATGCATGACTTTTACACCATGAGAGCTATTCTCAAAAGTATTAGTTTCAAAATAAAAATCTTTGGTGTGTGGATGCATTCTTACATGGTCGACCCTCATCAAAGGAATTGGCGCAACTGCATCAAAAATCATGACTTGAGGCCGAACTATAAATACATCAGCGATTCGAACATTATCACATGCATGACATTATCACACGCACGACTGTTACACCATGAATGCTATTCTCAAAAGTATTAGTTTCAGAATAAAAAATCTTTGGTGTCTGGATGCATTCTTACATGGTCGACCCTCATGAAAAAATTGGCGCAACTGCATCAAAAATCATGACTTGAGGTCTTACTCTAAATACATCAGCGATTCGAACTTTTTCACATGCATGACATTATCACACGCACGACATTTACGCCATCAATGCTATTCTCAAAAGTATTAGTTTCAGAATAAAAATCTTTGGTGTGTGGATGCATTCTTACATGGTCGACCCTCATGAAAAAAATTGGCGCAACTGCATCAAAAATCATCACTTGATGTGGAACTATAAATACATCAGCGATTTCAACATTAACACATGCATGGCTTTTACGCCATGAGAGCTATTCTCAAAAGTATTAGTTTCAGAATAAAAATCTTTGGTGTGTGGATGCATTCTTACATGGTCGACCCTCATGCACAAAATTGGCGCAACTGCATCAAAAATCATGACTTGAGGTCTTACTCTAAATACATCAGCGATTCGAACTTTTTCACATGCATGACATTATCACACGCACGACATTTACGCCATCAATGCTATTCTCAAAAGTATTAGTTTCAGAATAAAAATCTTTGGTGTGTGAATGCATTCTTACATGGTCGACCCTCATGAAAAAAATTGGCGCAACTGCATAAAAAATCATGACTTGAGGCCGAACTATAAATACATCAGCGATTCGAACATTATGACATGCATGACATTTTCACACGCACGACTTTTACATCATGAATGCTATTCTCAAAAGTATTAGTTTCAGAATAAAAATATTTGGTGTGTGGATGCATTCTTACATGGTCGACCCTCATGAAAAAAATTGGCGCAACTGCATCAAAAATCATCACTTGATGTGGAACTATAAATACATCAGCGATTTCAACATTATCACATGCATGGCTTTTACGCCAAGAGAGCTATTCTCAAAAGTATTAGTTTCAGAATAAAAATCTTTGGTGTGTGGATGCATTTTTACATGGTCGACCCTCATGCACAAAATTGGCGCATTTGCATAAAAAATCATGACTTGAGGCCGAACTATAAATACATCATCGAATCAAACATTTTCACATCCATGACTTTTACACCATGAGAGCTATTCTCAAAAGTATTAATCTCAGAAAAAAGAAATACATAGTGTGCGGATGCATTCTTACATGGTCGACCCTCATGAAAAAAATTGGCGCAACTGCATCAAAAATAATGACTTGAGGTCGAACTATAAATACATCACCGATTCGAACATCATCACATGCATGATATTATCACACGCACGACTTTTACACCATGAATGCTATTCTCAAAAGTATTAATCTCAAAAAAAAGAAATACATAGTGTGTGGATGCATTCTTACATGGTCGACCCTCATGAAAAAAATTGGCGCAACTGCATCAAAAATAATGACTTGAGGTCGAACTATAAATATATCAGCGATTCGAACATTTTCACATGCATGACTTTTACACCATGAGAGCTATTCTCAAAAGTATTAGTTTCAAAATAAAAATCTTTGGTGTGTGGATGCATTCTTACATGGTCGACCCTCATCAAAGGAATTGGCGCAACTGCATCAAAAATCATGACTTGAGGCCGAACTATAAATACATCAGCGATTCGAACATTATCACATGCATGACATTATCACACGCACGACTGTTACACCATGAATGCTATTCTCAAAAGTATTAGTTTCAGAATAAAAAATCTTTGGTGTCTGGATGCATTCTGACATGGTCGACCCTCATGAAAAAAATTGGCGCAACTGCATCAAAAATCATGACTTGAGGTCTTACTCTAAATACATCAGCGATTCGAACTTTTTCACATGCATGACATTATCACACGCACGACATTTACGCCATCAATGCTATTCTCAAAAGTATTAATCTCAGAAAAAAGAAATATATGGTGTGTGGATGCATTCTTACATGGTCGACCCTCATGAAAAAAATTGGCGCAACTGCATCAAAAATCATGACTTGAGGTCTTACTCTAAATACATCAGTGATTCGAACTTTTTCACATGCATGACATTATCACACGCACGACATTTACGCCATCAATGCTATTCTCAAAAGTATTAGTTTCAGAATAAAAATCTTTGGTGTGTGAATGCATTCTTACATGGTCGACCATCATGAAAAAAATTGGCGCAACTGCATCAAAAATAATGAGTTGAGGCCGAACTATAAATACATCAGCGATTCGAACATTATCACATGCATGACATTATCACACGCACGACATTTACGCCATCAATGCTATTCTCAAAAGTATTAGTTTCAGAATAAAAATCTTTGGTGTGTGAATGCATTCTTACATGGTCGACCCTCATGAAAAAAATTGGCGCAACTGCATCAAAAATCATGACTTGAGGCCGAACTACAAATACATCAGCGATTTGAACTTTTTCACATGCATGACTTTTACGCCATGAGAGCTATTCTCAAAAGTATTAGTTTCAGAATAAAAATATTTGGTGTGTGGATGCATTCTTACATGGTCGACCCTCATGAAAAAAATTGGCGCAACGGCATCAAAAATAATGACTTGAGGCCGAACTATAAATACATCAGCGATTCTAACATTTTCACATGCATGACATTATCACACGCACGACTTTTACACCATGAATGCTATTCTCAAAAGTATTGGATTCAGAATAAAAATCTTTGGTGTGTGGATGCATTCTTACATGGTCGACCCTCATGAAAAAAATTAACGCAACTGCATCAAAAATCATGACTTGAGGCCGAACTATAAATACATCAGCGATTTGAATTTTTTCACATGCATGACTTTTACACCATGAGAACTATTCTCAAAAGTATTAGTTTCAGAATAAAAATCTTTGGTGTGTGGATGCATTCTTACATGGTCGACCCTCATGAAAAAAATTGGCGCAACTGCATCAAAAATCATGACTTGAGGCCAAACTATAAATACATCAGCGATTTGAACATTATCACATGCATGACTTTTACACCATGAGAGCTATTCTCAAAAGTATTAGTTTCAGAATAAAAATCTTTGGTGTGTGGATGCATTCTTACATGGTCGACCTTCATGACAAAAATTGGCGCAACTGCATCAAAAATCATGACTTGAGGTCTAACTATAAATACATCAGCGATTCGAACTTTTTCAAATGCATGACATTATCAAACGCACGACTTTTACGCCATGAATGCTATTCTCAAAAGTATTAGTTTCAGAATAAAAATGTTTGGTGTGTGGATGCATTCATACATGGTCGACCCTCATGAAAAAAAATGGCGCAACTGCATCAAAAATCATGACTTGAGGCCGAACTATAAATACATCAGCGATTCGAACTTTTTCACATGCATGACTTTTACACCATGAGAGCTATTCTCAAAAGTATTAGTTTCAGAAAAAAAACCTTTGGTGTGTGGATGCATTCTTACATGGTCGACCCTCATGAAAAAAATTGCTGCAACTGCATCAAAAATATTGACTTGAGGCCGAACTATAAATACATCAGCGATTTGAACATTTTCACATGCATGACTTTTACACAATGAGAGCTATTCTCAAAAGTATTAGTTTCAGAATAAAAATATTTGGTGTGTGGATGCATTCTTACATGGTCGACCCTCATGACAAAAATTGGCGCAACTGCATCAAAAATAATGACCTGAGGTCTAACTCTAAATACATCAGCGATTCGAACTTTTTCACATGCATGACATTATCACACGCACGACTTTTACGCCATGAATGCTATTCTCAAAAGTATTAGTTTCAAAATAAAAATCTTTGGTGTGTGGATGCATTCTTACATGGTCGACCCTCATTAAAAAAAATTGGCGCAACTGCATCAAAAATCATGACTTGAGGCCGAACTATAAATACATCACCTAATCGAACATCATCACATGCATGACATTATCACAAGCACGACATTTACACCATGAATGCTATTCTCAAAAGTATTAGTTTCAGAATAAAAATCTTTGGTGTGTGGATGCATTCTTACATGGTCCACACTCATGAAAACAATTGGCGCAGCTGCATCAAAAATAATGACTTGAGGCCGAACTATAAATACATCAGCGGTTCGAACATTATTACATGCATGACTTTTATGCCATGAGAGCTATTCTCAAAAATATTAAATTCAGAATAAAAATATTTGGTGTGTGAATGCATTCTTACATGGTCGACCCTCATGAAAAGAGTAATTGGCGCACCTGCATCAAAAATCATGACTTGAGGCCGAACTGTAAATAGATCAAAGATTCGAACATTTTCACATGTATGACTTTTGGGCCATGAGAGCTATTTTCAAAAGAGTTAATCTCAGGATAAAAATATTTGGTGTCTGGATGCATTTTTACATGGTCGACCTTCATGAAAAGACAAATTGGCGCAACTGCATTAAAAATCATGACTTGAGGCCGAACTATAAATACATCAGCGATTCGAACATTATCACATAAATAACTTGTACGCCATGAGAGCTATTCTCAAAAGTATTAGTTTCAAAATAAAAATCTTTGGTGTGTTGATGCATTCTTATATGGTCGACCCTCATGAAAAAAAATTGGCGCAACTGCATCAAAAATCATGGCTTGAGGCTGAACTATAAATACATCAGCGGTTCAAACATTATTACTTGCATGACTTTTACTCCATGAGAGCTTTTCTCAAAAATATTAAATTCAGAATAAAAATATTTGGTGTGTGGATGCATTCTTTCATGGTCGACCCTCATGAAAAGAATTGGCGCAACTGCATCAAAAATCATGATTTGAGGCCGAACTATAAATACATCAGCGATTTGAACATTATCACATAAATAACTTTTACACCATGAGAGCTATTCTCAAAAGTATTGATTTCAGAATAAAAATATTTGATTTGTGGATGCATTCTTACATGGTCGACCCTCATGAAAAAAAGTTGCGCAACTGCATCAAAAATCATGACTTGAGGCCGAACTATAAATACATCAGCGATTGGAACATTATCACATGCATGACGTTTATGCCATGAGAGCAATTCTCAAAAGTATTAGTTTCAGAATAAAAATATTTGGTGTGTGCATGCATTCTTACATGGTCGACCCTCATGAAAAGACACATTGGCGCAACTGCATTAAAAATCATGACTTGAGGCCGAACTATAAATACATCAGCGATTCGAACATTATCATATGCATGACTTTTATACCATGAGAGCTATTCTCAAAAGCATTAGTTTCAAAATAAAAATCTTTGGTGTGTGGATGCATTCTTACATGGTCGACCCTCATGAAAAAAATTGGCGCAACTGCATCAAAAAATCATGACTTGAGGCCGAACTATAAATACATCAGCGATTGGAACATTATCACATGCATGACGTTTATGCCATGAGAGCAATTGTCAAAAGTATTAGTTTCAGAATGAAAATATTTGGTGTGTGCATGCATTCTTACATGGTCGACCCTCATGAAAAGAGTAATTGGCGCAACTGCATCAAAAATCATGACTTGAGGCCGAACTATAAATACATCAGAGATTCGAATATTTTCACATGTATGACTTTTACGCCATGAGAGCTATTTTCAAATAGTTAAGCTCAGGAGAAAAATATTTGGTGTGTGGAGGCATTTTTACATGGTCCACACTCATGAAAAGACAAATTGGCGCAACTGCATTAAAAATCATGACTTGAGGCCGAACTATAAATACATCAGCGATTCGAACATTATCATATGCATGACTTTTATACCATGAGAGCTATTCTCAAAAGAGTAAATCTCAGGATAGAAATATTTGGTGTGTCGATGCATTTTTACATGGTCCACACTCATGAAAAGACAAATTGGCGCAACTGCATTAAAAATCATGACTTGAGGCCGAACTATAAATACATCAGCGATTCGAACATAATCACATATATAACTTATACGCCATGAGAGCTATTCTCAAAAGTATTAGTTTCAGAATAAAAATATTTGGTGTGTGGATGTATTCTGACATGGTCGACCCTCATGAAAAAAAATTGGCGCAACTGCATCAAAAATCATGACTTGAGGCCGAACTATAAATACATCAGCGGTTCGAACATTATTACATGCATGACTTTTACTCCATGAGAGCTATTCTCAAAAATATTAAATTCAGAATAAAAATATTTGGTGTGTGGATGCATTCTTACATGGTCGACCCTCATGAAAAAAATTGGCGCAACTGCATCAAAAATCATGGCTTGAGGCCGAACTATAAATACATCAGCGATTCGAACATTTTCATATGAATGACTTTTAGGCCATGAGAGCTATTCTCGAAAGTATTAGTTTCAAAATAAAAATCTTTGGTGTGTTGATGCATTCTTACATGGTCGACCCTCATGAAAAAAAATTGGCGCAACTGCATCCAAAAAAAATGGCTTGAGGCCGAACTATAAATACATCAGCGATTCGAACATTTTCACATGCGTGACTTTTAGGTCATGAGAGCTATTCTCAAAAGAGTTAATCTCAGGATAAAAATATTTGGTGTGTGGATGCATTCTTACATGATGGACCCTCATGAAAAGAAAAATTGGCGCAACTGCATCAAAAATCATGACTTGAGGCCGAACTATAAATACATCAGCGATTCGAACATCATCACATGCATGACTTTCACACCATGAGAGCTATTCTCAAAAATATTAAATTCAGAATAAAAATGTTTGGTGTGTGGATGCATTTTTACATGGTCGACCCTCATGAAAAAAATTGGCGCAACTGCATCAAAAATCATGACGAGGCCGAACTATAAATACATCAGCGATTCGAACATTTTCATATGAATGACTTTTAGGCCATGAGAGCTATTCTCGAAAGTATTAGTTTCAAAATAAAAATCTTTGGTGTGTTGATGCATTCTTACATGGTCGACCCTCATGAAAAAAAATTGGCGCAACTGCATCAAAAAAAAATGGCTTGAGGCCGAACTAAAAATACATCAGCGATTCGAACATTTTCACATGCGTGACTTTTAGGTCATGAGAGCTATTCTCAAAAGAGTTAATCTCAGGATAAAAATATTTGGTGTGTGGATGCATTCTTACATGATCGACCCTCATGAAAAGAAAAATTGGCGCAACTGCATCAAAAATCATGACTTGAGGCCGAACTATAAATACATCAGCGATTCGAACATCATCACATGCATGACTTTCACACCATGAGAGCTATTCTCAAAAGTATTAGTTTCAGAATAAAAATATTTGGTGTGTGCATGCATTCTTACATGGTCGACCCTCATGATAAGACAAATTGGCGCAACTGCATCAAAAATCATGACTTGAGGCCGAACTATAAATACATCAGCGGTTCGAACATTATTACATGCATGACTTTTACTCCATGAGAGCTATTCTCAACAATATTAAATTCAGAATAAAAATATTTCGTGTGTGGATGCATTTTTACATGGTCGACCCTCATGAAAAGACAAATTGGCGCAACTGCATTAAAAATCAGGACTTGAGGCCGAACTATAAATACATCAGCGATTCGAACATTATCACATCAATAACTTATACGCCATGAGAGCTATTCTCAAAAGTATTAGTTTCAGAATAAAAATATTTGGTGTGTGCATGCATTCTTACATGGTCGACCCTCATGAAAAAAATTGGCGCAACTGCATCAAAAATCATGGATTGTGGCCGAACTATAAATACATCAGCGATTCGAACATTTTCATATGAATTACTTTTACGCCATGAGAGCTATTCTCAAAAGTATTAGTTTCAAAATAAAAATCTTTGGTGTGTGGATGCATTCTTACATGGTCGACCCTCATGAAAAAAAATTGGCGCAACTGCATCAAAAATCATGACTTGAGGCCGAACTATAAATACATCAGCGATTTGAACATTATCACATAAATAACTTTTACGCCATGGGAGCTATTCTCAAAAGTATTGATTTCAGAATAAAAATATTTGATTTGTGGATGCATTCTTACATGGTCGACCCTCATGAAAAAAAGTAGCGCAACTGCATCAAAAATCATGACTTGAGGCCGAACTATAAATACATCAGCGATTCGAACATTATCACATGCATGACGTTTATGCCATGAGAGCAATTCTCAAAAGTATTAGTTTCAGAATAAAAATATTTGGTGTGTGCATGCATTCTTACATGGTCGACCCTCATGAAAATACACATTGGCGCAACTGCATTAAAAATCATGACTTGAGGCCGAACTATAAATACATCAGCGATTCGAACATTATCATATGCATGACTTTTATACCATGAGAGCTATTCTCAAAAGTATTAGTTTCAAAATAAAAATCTTTGGTGTGTGGATGCATTCTTACATGGTCGACCCTCATGAAAAAAATTGGCGCAACTGCATCAAAAATCATGACTTGAGGCCGAACTATAAATACATCAGCGATTTGAACATTATCACATGCATGACGTTTATGCCATGAGAGCAATTGTCAAAAGTATTAGTTTCAGAATGAAAATATTTGGTGTGTGCATGCATTCTTACATGGTCGACCCTCATGAAAAGACACATTGGCGCAACTGCATTAAAAATCATGACTTGAGGCCGAACTATAAATACGTCAGCGGTTCGAACATTATTACATGCATGACTTTTACTCCATGAGAGCTATTCTCAAAAATATTAAATTCAGAATAAAAATATTTCGTGTGTGGATGCATTCTTACATGGTCGACCCTCATGAAAAAAAGTAGCACAACTGCATCAAAAATCATGACTTGAGGCCGAACTATAAATACATCAGCGGTTCGAACATTATTACATGCATGACTTTTACTCCATGAGAGCTATTCTCAAAAGTATTAGTTTCAGAATAAAAATATTTGGTGTGTGCATGCATTCTTACATGGTTGACCCTCATGAAAAAAATTGGCGCAACTGCATACAAAATCATGGCTTGAAGCTGAACTATAAATACATCAGCGATTCGAACATTTTCATATGAATTACTTTTACGCCATGAGAGCTATTCTCAAAAGTATTTGTTTCAAAATAAAAATCTTTGGTGTGTGGATGCATTCTTACATGGTCGACCCTCATGAATAAAAATTGGCGCAACTGCATCAAAAATCATGACTTGAGGCCGAACTATAAATACATCAGCGGTTCGAACATTATTACATGCATGACTTTTACTCCATGAGAGCTATTCTCAAAAATATTAAATTCAGAATAAAAATATTTGGTGTGTGGATGCATTCTTACATGGTCGACCCTCATGAAAAAAAGTAGCGCAACTGCATCAAAAATCATGATTTGAGGCCGAACTATAAATACATCAGCGATTGGAACATTATCACATGCATGACGTTTATGCCATGAGAGCATTTCTCAAAAGTATTAGTTTCAAAATAAAAATATTTGGTGTGTGGATGCATTCTTACATGGTCGACCCTCATGAAAAGAGTAATTGGCACAACTGCATCAAAAATCATGACTTGAGGCCGAACTGTAAATACATCAGAGATTCGAACATTTTCACATGTATGACTTTTACGCCATGAGAGCTATTTTCAAAAGTGTTAATCTCAGGAGAAAATATTTGGTGTGTGGATGCATTTTTACATGGTCGACCCTCATGAAAAGACAAATTGGCGCAACTGCATTAAAAATCATGACTTGAGGCCGAACTATAAATACATCAGCGATTCGAACATTATCATATGCATGACTTCTATACCATGAGAGCTATTCTCAAAAGTATTTGTTTCAGAATAAAAATATTTGGTGTGTGGATGCATTCTTACATGGTCGACCCTCATGAAGAAAAATTGGCGCAACTGCATCAAAAATCATGACTTGAGGCCGAACTATAAATACATCAGCGGTTCGAACATTATTACATGCATGACTTTTACTCCATGAGAGCTATTCTCAAAAATATTAAATTCAGAATAAAAATCTTTGGTGTGTGGATGCATTCTTACATGGTCGACCCTCATGAAAAAAAGTAGCACAACTGCATCAAAAATAATGACTTGAGGCCGAACTATAAATACATCAGCGATTTGAACATTATCACATGCATGACGTTTATGCCATGAGAGCAATTCTCAAAAGTATTAGTTTCAGAATAAAAATATTTGGTGTGTGCATGCATTCTTACATGGTCGACCCTCATGAAAAGAGTAATTGGCGCAACTGCATCAAAAATCATGACTTGAGGACGAACTGTAAATACATCAGAGATTCGAACATTTTCACATGTATGACTTTTACGCCATGAGAGCTATTTTCAAAAGAGTTAATCTCAGGAGAAAATATTTGGTGTGTGGATGCATTTTTACATGGTCGACCCTCATGAAAAGATAAATTGGCGCAACTGCATTAAATATCATGACTTGAGGCCGAACTATAAATACATCAGCGATTCGAACATTATCATATGAATGACTTTTACGCCATGAGAGCTATTCTCAAAAGTATTTGTTTCAAAATAAAAATCTTTGGTGTGTGGATGCATTCTTACATGGTCGACCCTCATGAAACAAATTGGTGCAACTGCATCAAAAATCATGACTTGAGGCCGAACTATAAATACATCAGCGGTTCGAACATTATTACATGCATGACTTTTACTCCATGAGAGCTATTCTCAAAAATATTAAATTCAGAATAAAAATATTTGGTGTGTGGATGCATTCTTACATGGTCGACCCTCATGAAAAAAAATGGCGCAACTGCATCAAAAATCATGACTTGAGGCCGAACTATAAATACATCAGCGATTCGAACATTATCACATAAATAACTTATACGCCATGAGAGCTATTCTCAAAAGTATTAGTTTCAGAATAAAAATATTTGGTGTGTGTATGCATTCTTACATGGTCAACCCTCATGAAAAAAATTGGCGCAACTGCATCAAAAATCATGACTTGAGGCTGAACTATAAATAGATCACCGATTCGAACATTTTCATATGAATTACTTTTACGCCATGAGAGCTATTCTCAAAAGTATTAGTTTCAGAATATAAATATTTGGTGTGTGGATGCATTCTGACATGGTCGACCCTCATGAAAAAAAATTGGCGCAACTGCATCAAAAATCATGACTTGAGGCCGAACTATAAATACATCAGCGGTTCGAACATTATTACTTGCATGACTTTTACTCCATGAGAGCTATTCTCAAAAATATTAAATTCAGAATAAAAATCTTTGGTGTGTGGATGCATTCTTACATGGTCGACCCTCATGAAAAAAAGTAGCACAACTGCATCAAAAATAATGACTTGAGGCCGAACTATAAATACATCAGCGATTTGAACATTATCACATACATGACGTTTATGCCATGAGAGCAATTCTCAAAAGTATTAGTTTCAGAATAAAAATATTTGGTGTGTGCATGCATTCTTACATGGTCGACCCTCATGAAAAGAGTAATTGGCGCAACTGCATCAAAAATCATGACTTGAGGCCGAACTGTAAATACATCAGAGATTCGAACATTTTCACATTTATGACTTTTACACCATGAGAGCTATTTTCAAAAGAGTTAATCTCAGGAGAAAATATTTGGTGTGTGGATGCATTTTTACATGGTCGACCCTCATGAAAAGACAAATTGGCGCGACTGCATTAAAAATCATGACTTGAGGCTGAACTATAAATACATCAGCGATTTGAACATTATCATATGTATGACTTTTACGCCATGAGAGCTATTCTCAAAAGTATTAGTTTCAAAATAAAAATCTTTGGTGTGTGGATGCATTCTTACATGGTCGACCCTCATGAAAAAAAATTGGCGCAACTGCATCAAAAATCATGACTTGAGGCCGAACTATAAATACATCAGCGGTTCGAACATTATTACATGCATGACTTTTACTCCATGAGAGCTATTCTCAAAAATATTAAATTCAGAATAAAAATCTTTGGTGTGTGGATGCATTCTTACATGGTCAACCCTCATGAAAAAAATCGGCGCAACTGCATCAAAAATCATGACTTGAGGCCGAACTATAAATACATCAGCGATTTGAACATTATCACATAAATAACTTTTACGCCATGAGA